>NC_035109.1:52715852-53049198 GCF_002204515.2 Aedes aegypti | reverse complement strand
CAATAGCAGTTCTAATAATGGGATTGAATTAAGAAGAGTATGAAAATTGACGAAGATTCATTCTCATCGGAGATTCTACCCCATTATCTGAATGCTTATTACTGTAATCCGGGATAGCATTCATCAGCGGGTCAACATTGATCTGTATGACCCTACTCGTAATAAGTTCGAATCAGCATTTTTTGATGGTGCTCACAGCATGAATGGTATCTCTCTTTTTAACATTCATGAGCTAATAAAAAATGAGATTTTTGTGAAAATTGCGTTTAGTTCATGCGTAAATTTGTCAACTTTTTGAATGAATTATTGTTATCACTACCGAAGATTCATGTCTCACGTGAGTTCTGCAATTGGTATGAGCAAGAAAATACGATTGTTACTAAAAATGGAATCGTAGAAAACGATTCCGTAGGCAAATCTTTCATAAATTTATTGAATCAGGCAACATTAACTATACACTATGAAAAATGCAGAAATTCCTTAGGAAACTGCCTACCTTTAGGCGTATTCCACGGTTCAAAGTGTTTTTATTTCTTAAACAACTTAAAAAGTAAATGACTTGTAAGACTTTGATCTTCATATTCGGCTTCATGGGCCAAAAACCAAAAAACAGCATAAAGTAACGAGCGATAGGTTTCAGTACTAGTTATAAAAATACAAAACATACGAAATTTGCAACTGCAAATGAAAAATTTAAGAAATATCTTCAAAACTGATCAATGTTACCCCGGATTACGGTACCCCGAATGCCATTAACCCGAGTGCCATCACCGTGAAATCCATTTCCCCGAATGTACAATTGCCCTGAATCCCATAACCCCGAATCATATTAGAACAGGATAATGTTGTGCAAGGTAACTGTGCGTTCGGGTTGTTGGAACATTCGGGAAAATGGAATTTAGAGTCATTACTTTCTGGAAAATGGTGTAGCATCCTCATCGGATAGTAATATGATTAAAAAAATTGGGGTGGGTAATGTCTGTTACATTACCGCGGGGTTCACGTAGAACTACTATGGACACAACTTCGATCAATTATGGGTCAGACTCTTACAACAGTGCGGTAGCTTTTTGCAGATGATAAATATAATGTTTTATGATAGATGATAGGTGCTGTGATTGTGAGTATTCAATTACGTTATGGTTTAAGGGGGATCTGTCATTTAGTTTGGAAGCTTTTTCAGAGTTTCGGATTTCAAAGTAAAATACTTTAAAAAGGATTTGAGTTGATTATGATGTTTGAATGAGAGTGAAGTTCGAGTATAAGTGTAGTGAAGGATTATTAATAATTTGTCATGTGTATGAATTTGCAAGTGTACTAGTCTTGTATTTTTATTGATCGGATGAAATTTTTCAGTAATTGACTCTTTATGGACTCATTTTGGTGGTCCTGAAAAGGACCGTTTGTCGTTCATTTTGGTGATCCTGAAAAGGACCGTTTGTCGTTCTGTGGTTCCGAGAACCAGTGTTTGGTGTTCCAGGAATGATCCAGTGATGTTCCAGATGATTGAGTTTGTTTGTTTCGTCGTCGCTTGCTTGCGTTGTTTGGTTGGATGATCGGTTCCGGTCCTGGCTCCAGCTGTAGTTCGTCAAACTTCTCCAGTAGATTAAATGTTAGATAGCTCGGGTGCTTCGATCGTTAGAATCGATAGGATCGGTCTATGGTAAGAAAAGTATGAACAATATCGACTACACTCTACACTTATATTTTTAATAAACGTTAAATCAATACAAGAACCACCTAATGTGGTCGCTTCATTTAGACGGTTTGCCAACTTTAAATTGAAATGTTTTATCATGAAATCGACAAATTTAATATTTTCTTGTTTGGAAACGTCAATATTAAAGTCACCGGTGACTACAATAGGAGTATCTTGTTTTACATAATTGAATAAATTACGGATCAGGAACATTTTCGTATCTTGCACAGCAGTACCTGGAGAAATGTACACTGTTATTAGAAGTACTTTAATGTCCATAACCATAATCGATGCCGCACAAATGTCTCCAACCT
This sequence comes from Aedes aegypti, assembly GCF_002204515.2. Classification (NCBI taxonomy): domain Eukaryota; kingdom Metazoa; phylum Arthropoda; class Insecta; order Diptera; family Culicidae; genus Aedes; species Aedes aegypti. The sequence continues at coordinate 53,047,185 of NC_035109.1, read as the reverse complement.
GATCTGCTACGCCAAGCATTGCATCATACTCCTCACTAATCTTTTGAATTGTGTGAGGAACAGCTACGTTGAAGGCCGTATCCTTCTGGTAAATCGCCACACCTCCAGCTCTCACGCCTGGGCGTTTGAACTGGTTGATGCAGCTGTAGCCAGCAATGTCGACGGATGAGTGATCATCTAGCCAAGTCTCACTAAGTGCAAGGAATTCTACACTGGTCAGAATTTGGTCTGTAGCAATATCCATTGCATGAGCATTTAGGCTCTGTACATTGATACTCATCAATGTGCAGGCAGGGCCGCTGTGATCCAGTATTTCACGCAGTTCGTCTCCAAGCGTCCGTAATCGATGATTGCCCAAGCGCTGCAGCTCGTTCCTCAAGTCAACCATCTTGGGAGAATTGCTGCCTTTGGCGTGATGGAACTTGAAAGAATTGGTAGAGTTTGTCAAAAATAGTCCTTGCAGTGAAGTAACCCGTGACAAACCAACATATACCAATTGCTGATCCTGGCTTTTGTCATAGTCGTACACGACCTCGGGGAAAGTGCCACCTTGCGACTTATGAATAGTCAAAGCACAGGCACTAACCACCGGAAACTGAATGCGTTTGCATTTGATTATGCCACTCAGTTTGATACTAGCCGATCGTTTTGAGATGGGTGTCCAATCGGTCTGCAGAATACCGGGTCTCGAGTAAACAGCTGGCCTCGATTTGATTCTCAATGCAGCACCAATCACCTCATTCTCAAATTTGAACCAGAGTTTCACGATGCAGTCGTCTTCATCCTTTTCAATGTACTTCAGCTCACCGATTGCACCATTCACTATGCCATCTTCAACATCAACGTTGGTAGTGATCATGTATGGCATACCAACGGACAGTCGTAGCAAATACGGTAATCCACCGGTTTCAACGACGCTCATCTTGTAGAGCTTGATGCGAGAACTTGCCAACTGGGCGGCATCCCTATATCCCGCAAATACGTCATCGGCGGTACACTCCAGTGTATCCTGATCAGTTAGCGCCTCGTTATTGTACTGTTCGACATCCATGTTCCGATGGTACAGTCTTATTGCTCCTGGCACATTCTGCTTGCACCATTCGACAGTACGGAATCGACTTTCGATCAATTTAGTTTCATCGGCAGTCATTTTCTGGCCGTTACCAATCTTGGTAAGTATACTGGAAAATTCAACATCAGACTGTCTCATAACTTTGACAAGCGGGAAGAAATTAAGCACTTGCCAAAGAACAGCACCATGGAAAGAGTTTCCAGTTGGCTTGTAAACGGCTCTTGCATTTACGGGTGGTAGTTGCCGTAAGTCACCGCAGAAAATGATGGTGATTCCACCGAACGGTTCGTCATAATTTCCGGTAATATCTTGCAGACGCGTATGTATAGTATTCAGCACATCCGCTCCGATCATGCTGACCTCGTCGATGATAACAGCTTTTATATTTGAAAAAGCATTCCGGTACATCTGAAGCATTTCAAAACTAAGCTTCGAGTTCTTTTGTCTTGACATTGTGATCCGGAAAGCAGAGTGCACTGTTGTTCCTCCAATAGCAACAGCTGCCTTTCCTGTGGAAGCACATGCAACATACGCGTTCTTTTGAGCGTTGTGAGCCTGACTGAAGCGGTTGATTGTCTCCATCAGGATGCGCAGCGTAAAAGTTTTGCCGCATCCTGCAGGACCTGTGAAGAAAGTTTGCAATGGCTTATTGATCTCGTTATAACTATGTAGTCCATCGATTACATGCAAGATCAAGTCACGCTGTTCCACATTGGTAGCCCGTACCATAGCGCAGTAATCCTCTTTTGACATGACGTTGGTGCGCTTCCTGATGACTGCGTTTAGCGCTCCTGTTGGCAAATATTCGATGTCATCATCGTTTGGAATCATGGAAATCGTTCGAACAAACTCGTCATGCTTCTTGGTGGCAGCATTCTCGTGCTCTCCATCTACTTCGTTCTCACAAGTACGAAGGTACTCCTCGACAGTCTGCTCCAAATTGAGATCGCGATCATATTCCTTCCGTTTCCTCAAGATGTCCGCTTCATTTATTTCATACAGCTGAAGAAACTTTGTACCATCCAGAATATCACAATGTTCATTTCTGAACGGTAGAAATAAGAGTACCGATTCACGCTTGTACTCTTCTAACTCGTTCATACTATAACCTCGCCACTTTAGTATTCGTGGTACGCTCCGGCGTTTGTAGCTATTGGCACCTCTGCATGGAGTATACCAAGCTACAAAATCAGCTAAACAAATATCATCCATATCTTCACGCTCTTCGTACTTCTGGATGATGTTCTTTGTCCATATGTCGGTCGAATCCTCATCAATTTCTTCTTCGTCCATCTGTTTGAACTGCTTCCGAGATCGAACGCGTTCTTGAGGCCACATGGTTGGCACAAATTCCACTTTCCTGCTGGCTTCCGACATTGGTAGTCGAAGAAGTACCCATGCAGCTTCTTGGGCACACATCTCTACAGAATTCAGCATCTTCAAGCTGACCTTCTTCAACAAAGCTGCATAGTCCTGGTCGGGGTATTGCTGCTGCAAATTGATGAGCTCACGATGTAATCCGCTGACGCCTCGGTTCGACTTGTTCACGTATCCAGCCAAATAACATGCACATGAGTACACGTCAAGAATGAACTGCAGATCCATGTTGGAACGAAGCTTCTCTGCGATCCACGGGTTGAAAGGATTCGTCCACATCTCATTCATCGATCGTTTTAAGAAGATCGTTGGTCGCTGGATCGAGGAACGAAGTACATCGAGATAGTACTCGTAAGTGCACCTACAATCGGCAAGAAACTCCTCTAGCGTGTCAAATGCCTTGGTTTCTAAAATGTTCCGCATTTCCGAGGCACGTTTCCTCAATCGATCACGTCGACTGTCGTCGGCGGAGAGAGGTACCAATGTTCGCTCCTCGTTCATTGGCCAGTATGGAATATTAAACCGACAACGCTTTTCATTCCGTTTATAGCAGGTGAATGTATGGCTATGAATCTGCTTATCGATCGTTTCCGATAAATGAATTGCGCTAATGGAGCAAACTTTCCTGATAAGCTCCATTGTAGCAGGCATATGCTCGGAAACCGTTTCATTAGGATCATTTGCCAACCAAAGCATAATGTGGGCATGTGGACTTCCACGGTGTTGAAACTCGATGCGCTTGAAGAAGTCAACAACATAGTGCTTTCCGAATGGACTGAATCTCGGCGAAGAAAGAATGCCCATCAGCACATCAACGAGTTTGTTGAAGTATAAGCAACACGTAACAGCATCGTCATTGACCAGCGTTGCACGTTGTTGGGCGTTCAACTCTTGCAACGGATCAGACAAATCGATGCCGTTATACTCACTGGAGAGCTTGTGTAGTTGCTTCAACAATAATGGCCATTGCGTTTCACTGGCACTTAACGTCAGGAACATTGTTGGCTTGCCCAGCTGCCGTATCATGGCGAAAAGGTCCTGCTTCCTTAGATACCAATACTGGACCGAGTTTGGGATTGACTTCATGAACGATAGGTTTCGTTCCATTAGTTCATCCACGAATCTTCGGTCGCTGATCTGGCCTCGTGTTATATCCACTGTTCCTATGTTCTTGAAGACGTTCTGCAATCCCTCCGCCACTCGAAGTCTTAGAATTTTCATAGCCATATACAACAAGTGGTTTGGCTTTGTTCCACGCCTGTCACTTCGTCGCAGTTCACTAGTGGCTTTCATGTACGGCGTCACACGAGTGCCAGCTCTGAAAGTCCTCGGATATCCAAGATAAATATCCGGAAAAGAAAGCTCCTCGGCGTTGTCATCGTAGACAATTGAGACTGGTTGCCGGTTTTGGGCTGGGGCAAGCTCCAGACACTTATCCTCATTCCACATAACCGTTTGTTGTTGACCAGCGAGCAATTCTGCATCATTGTTAACATCAATGAGCTCTAGCTGGATCATTTCCTCCCCTCCCGACGTGGCAGATTGAGGCCCATTGATGAAAGCTCTCAATCGCTCCTGATTGAAAATGATACCCTCCCGACGATACAATGGGGTAGTTATTAAATATTCAAGCCAAGCTTTAACAACAGACTTTTTGACGAATCCAGACAAGTAATTTGATTTATGTATTAAGTGCTTTTTGATGCACACATTAAACGCGTAATCATCTTCTAACTCACGAGGAAGCACCGTAACCATCTCATCTACATCTACTGGGACATTGATCACTTGACCGATGATCGTGTAACTGCCTAAAATTTCGGATAATGTTAAACAAACTCACAATATTACGATGTATTAACAGACCTTGCGCGCGGCGCAGGCGACGAATTTGCATGAAAGGCAAACGTGGTGAGATCAGCCTCTCAGTGATTGGGTCCAATGGTGGCAGACCCGGCGGAAAAGGTGGATACTTAAAGCCGTTCGATGTAGACAGATTCGGCACAGAACTCCGTTGCAAGCTACTTCGACACGTTTGGCATACTTTAAATCCCGTAACAGAATCAAAATGACCAGCATCCAGCAACACTTTACCTGCAGCTTCGGTGATTGGTTTCAGATCGTTCAGAAACCAAAGCCTATCGCAAACACTGCATGCAAACCCGAATTGATTATCGATGAATCGTTTGCAATATTCTCGATCGGCTCTTTCCAAATTAGGTTCATCTGATGTAGGGCTAGATGGACCAACCTCTGTCATATCGATCACTGTTCAAAATATAATATTGATAATTTTAGATTTACTGACTACTCATGCTGGCTAATAAGATCAGGAGTTTGAAAAGACTCATTCTCCATAGAATGAGGTGGAACAATTTCTGCAATGTTAAACAATAGTCAGTTAAAATGTGAATCCCTAAAATTTCCAAATGATTTAATTTTCAATAATCAACACAAGGGGCAAGAAAGTGAACAATCGAGAGTAACTCTGAGCAATCCTGCGTTAATGTTTTTGTTGGAATTCAATATTTTCATCCTTGTTTTCTGTCAGACTTCGATGTTTTCACCTCTGAGACCACTTACATCAGGCAATTGTTTAAACTTTTTCGTTGGTATCAGGCAGCACTTTTGAGTAAATGTGAGTTAATCTTAGGAAATCTGAGCACATCTTCAATCAAACATTTGCTCAAATTGGAGCTGCATTCTCCCTTGAATGTACACCAACATATATTGTCAATTTATAAAAAAAATAATGTTGTGATTTCAATTTACATAATATAGAAATAATAGGGTACAAGCAAACTGCCACGACTACCAACACCAACGCACAATAAATCTTACGCAAGTTGATTTCCAATCGATGACCAGCAGCTAAGAAAAATGCATGATCATCAAACTGCATATTCATAGCCCATTAAACCCACATTACCCACGAATGGAGCAAAACATTTCGTTTGTAAGGAAAGCAAAATTCTTGTCAACTCACCGTCACTCGATAGTGCAGCATCCTGAGCGATACCACCAACCGGAACCATCCGAAACCGTACTGGATCGGTGCTTCTGCCCGGCATAGGCTCCAAAACAAAACTCACCGCCGGTTCGTTGCTACCCCCCGCAACTGGATTGACGCTGGCGACCAGCTCGCTGACGACCCCGTGGGCCTCTTTTGCCTGCTTCTTCCTCAACCTGTACTGCTTCATGCGCTCAGCATTAGTTAGTAAAGGCCGGGGAGATTCTTCCGCTTCTTCCTCCTCCCTCTCCTCACGCTTCCGTTTGCGGAATTCCACAAGATGTTTCGCACGCATATACTGCGACATCTTTTCGACGAAAATCTGTTCAATCGACACTGACACTTTTCTCTTCTCACACTCACGCCAACAACTGGCACCGTAGATTTTTCAGAAGAACGCACAGAACTACTTTCCACCGCTTGGCAGACGAATCACAATTGTACAATGAATGAGGAAAAGTCCTCTCTTTTGTTCATGTCAAATAGTGTCTGAAGACCCTCCCCCTGTTGATTATCGACAATAAACTATTGAAAATATGCGTCAATCGAACGTCAAAACGGACGGAACGTTCAGACAGCGACAAAACACGCAATCGAAAATAGCGCGAAAGCATTAACCAATCGCGTGCGAGTATCATACGGAGCGACGAGGCAACAAAGCGAGAACCCCACCACTCGCCAGCGGTGAATGAAACTGGAGCAAATAAAACCAGTGGTTGTTCTGCTCCCAGCTCATTCACAAAACGAACGGCGTCACGGACAGATCATCTGGAGGAGCAAGGAAGAGCGCGTGAAAGCCACAGCAGTGTGCGAGTAGCGAACGGAGCGACAAAGCAACATGGCGAGAACCCCACCACTCGCCATCGGTGAACGAAACTGGAGCAAACAAAACCAGTGGTTGTTCTGCTCCCAGCTCATTCATAAATCGAACGGCGTAACGAATGGATCTAGCAGCGGAGCAGCAAGGAAGAGCGCGTGAAAGCCACAGCAGTGTGCGAGTAGCGAACAAAGCAAAGAGTTGTTAAGAATGATTTCACTTAACAAAGAGTTGTTGATAAATATTCCAATTAATAAGAGTTGTTTTGAAAAAGTTCACTTTTAGCAGAATTTTCTTCGGAAAATTTCTGCTTTACCAAAGAGTTGTTAATGAAATTCCTGCAGCAAAGGGTCGAGTTTCTCCCCACGAATATTTCCGGCCAGGACCAGTCATGGAGGACAATCCATCCCGAGCACTATGGCTCCCGCGGCCACTACCGGCGACAATCGGACATTTCGACATAATCTGCAGAGTACTTGTTCACATATACACTTTCGTTGGTGATTCTCCCTATCATGGGAACCAACTGATAACATCCCGTAGTGATCATCTGTAACAGCATCCAAGCTCAATCGGCCCTTTTCAGCGCCAACATACGTTCATAAAAGAGTTTATTGAATAATATTTCCTGATTTATCTATAACGATCTAAATCTCCCGGTATAATACCAAACCTGAATTGGTTCACATAATTTACCCCACATAATCACATGAATTTACCCGTGTACGCTGCTACAGCGCCTTCAGACCGTAATAACATCATAGTGCTTAGCATTGTATAGTATTTCCAATATCGTCGTTGATATATCATAATGGAGGAACACTTCCTAAATTCTCAAGTACGGAAATTGGAAAATGTATTAAAATTGCGGCAGATTTTAAATACTGTTCAATAAACTGTTTCTTGACCAATTGTAATGAGCAACTATTGATCTGAATTGATTTTTCTACATGTTGTCTATTGCATTGATCTGAAAAATAGGCTAAATGAAATTGATGTCTTGGCAAGGGATGTACAAGATGAGCATTATGCTGTTATTGCATCCCGACGGCACTGCAGCAGCGTTCTCGGAACATCCTCAAATTGTCGTATTGTAGATTATTCGTGATCAGATATTGTATGATGCTACGAGATGAATTAAGAGATTTTAGCAATGTGGTAAGCACATTAGGAAATATTACTAGCTATACTGTGTTTATCACGAGAAGTTACTAGCTCGAAAGTGTAAATGAAATGAACCGAATCCTGTTGTTGTTACGGAGGGATTTTAACCCGTAGGTCATTCGTCACTTAAATGAACCGAATCTGTCGAAGATAGTATGTTTTACATAATTTGAATTGCAGACGATGCTCCTCCCTTTCGTATTTTTAGCCTTCTTCTGATTGACCAATCTAGGATAAGGTACATGAAGTTGATGTCTTGGTTAGGGATTTACATATCTTGGAAAATTCACATGCGCGTTCGTATGGACAGTAAAAATATCAACATTATTTAATAGCTTACAATAAATTAAAATCACGCATGTTTTGCTTTCGTGCAAATTTTAAATATTTCTGATCAATGTTCAATGTGCACTGATTTATATACTATGCCATTTGCAATAGACTAACATGTAGACAAATTTCAGATCAATAGTTGCTCATTATAATTGGTCAAGAAACAGTATATTGAACAGTATTTAAAATCTGTCACAATTTTAATACATTTTCCAATTCCCGTACTCGAGAATTTAGGAAGTGTTCCTCCATTATGATAAATCAACGACGCTGTTGGAAATACCATACAATGCTGAGCACTATGATGTTATTACGGTCTGACGGCGCTGCAGCGGTAAATTCTCAAATTAATGTAATCATGTGGGGTAAATATAATCTTGAGAGATTTCACAAACCAGATGCTGGATTGGCAGCTTGAAGATTAACAGCTCAGCAGGTTTCTAGCAGCGAAATACTTCTCGCTAAGCAAGTTCGGAGGAGCTCTTACCAGCTCGAAAGCGGAATTGGAATGAAACTGAATCCCACGAAGGAAGCATGTTTTATAACTTTAGAATAACAGAGGATGCTCCTCCCTTTTGTGCTGTTCGCTTTCTGATCGACCAATCTGGGAAATGGGTATGTGCCAATTGTGGTAGAGTAATCCTGCAGCGAGATAACGATTAATAAACATTAAATTCATATGATACTTACCATTTATTTGCTTCTGTTGTCTTTCACTGTTTGATAACAATACGTTTCGGAAGAAATCTTCGTTTGACGTTTCTTTTAGTAAACAGAGCATGATCTGACATACTGTGATGGAAGGCTTATTCGAATGATGTAAAATGGTATTGGTGAATTCGATTTGGGTTAAAAAGAAAAGGTATGCTCATTGCTATAAATGTGAAGCGTTTGCAAAAACGGTTCGATAAATAATTATCCGAGAGTGAGACCCGACTAAAATAGAAAATAAAAAGGAATTCTTAGATGTGTGTATTTGAGTACGCAGATACGTTAGGAGTGGTGAGATGCCTTTTGAAGGGATGTGAGTGAGTAGAGTATTAAAGGAAGTACGTGTTCAGGAGTGTGGGTGATTTAGAGGATGAACATTCCACGGACAAGATGGTGTTGGTGAGCTGGTAGGGTCAGTAATTTAATGATGTGGCGAGCGAAGACATTCTTTCAACGAACTTTGTGACGCGCGGACGTGTTACAATTTTTGTCAAGTTTTTCGTATTTCAAAATGGCGGATCAGCCAAAGCAAGTGATTCGTCAGCAGAAAATTAAAATTCACCACATTGGCGCAGGAGAAGCTCCCGAATCGTAAGTATATAAGAGAATTGGTTCGTCTTACAAAAATGAATTTGTAAGAAATTGAATGGAATTATGAATCCTTCTTGCGACAGATCAAGAACAAAGAATAAGATTTGCTGAGTTTTAAGTGTACCAAGCTAGTGCATATATGGTTAGAAATAACGTGCGACAGGTCACGTAAACTAAAAACGATTTCTTGCTTGCGACAGGTCAAGCATTTAAGATCCGATAAGCTTGCGACAGGTCAAGCTATTCACGTAAATGAAAAACGATTTCTTGCTTGCGACAGGTCAGGCATTTAAGATCCGATAAGCTTGCGACAGGTCAAGCTATTACATGTGTTTAAATGAAATCGAAAATTGATTCGGTGCTTGCGACAGGTCAAGCGTTTCCGATAAGCTTGCGACAGGTCAAGCGTTATATATTCAATGAGCTTGCGACAGGTCAAGCTATTGCATGCGTATAAATTAACACTTCAGCCGTCGCGCTGTTGTATTTTGTGCAACACAGTTGGAAAAAGCTCGCTTTTCGTTCACAACAGCGGCGCGGTGGTTCGGACGGTTGCAAATCGCGCGACGACTGGAAGGTTAAATTGAAAATTATGATCGATGTGCGGCATGTCAAGTACGTGTTCAGCACAAAAGCGATTCTTTGCTTATGACAGGGCAAGCATAGAAGTGACATGTTAAAAGCGAGTGACAAGTCAAGCGATAAAATTTATGGAAAATTTAAATATTTAGGTCGCAAAAGTTACATTTTATTGGCAAACTAATCAGAGAAAAAAAAATGATGAAAATAAACAAATGAAATATCAATCAAAACATAATCTGGCCTAAATGTTCAGAGCTGTATATAAATTGACCGTTAAGAGTGTTTTTATTGCATTTCTTCCAGGAATGCTGATATGGTCAAATCTGGGACCAAGATGTCCAAAAAGGATCGGAAATTAGAGTTTTTGTCGAAACAACTTGAGGTGGAGAAATTGGAGAAGGCAGAGATGGCAGTGCAACTCAAGAAACTGCAAGCAGAAATTGAAGCGATGAAATCTGTTCAAGTGGCTGTACCCACTGCTGAGAGAGAAGTTTCCGACCAGGCCAGCGATGATTTCGAAGCAGCACCAAGAGCATCGAGCACTCATCATGTAAGATCGACTGGAAACTTCGAGGAGTCTCGCTTCTTATCCTCGGTGAACCAGCTGTCAATATCTTCAATAACAGTTCCTGAGTGCAAGCCGTCCGAAGATGACGAAATACACCGGCACACATTCGAGATGTGGAGGGACCTCCTCATCGATTGTATGACATTAGCTGGGATTGAAGACGAATTCACGAAGTTCACTGTCTTTAAAGTGAAAGCCGGACCTCGTTTGTTGACAATTTTCAGAAATACTAAGTCCGACATCGAGGCTCCTGATGCTACATCCAATCCGTTTTCGAATGCCCTTCACCGTCTCAAAATGTACTTTGGCTCCGGGTCCGACGTCATGTTCCAGAGGCGTAAGCTTGCCTTGTTGGAACAAAAACCGGAGGAATCGGATCTCGCATTTGTTACCAGAGTGGGCGAAACGGCGCAACTTTGTGATTTCGAAAAAGCCAAAGAATTCGAAGAAATTGCCAAAGCAGTCGCGGAGCATGCCAGGTGCAAAGAAGTTAGGGTTATGGCACTTAAAATGGTTAACCGGAATGGAACCTTCACCGAGCTAGTGGACAAGGTCCGCGAAATCCAGGCGATTCGTATGAATGAGGAGTACTTCGCAGTGAAACACGGACAAGGTCAATCAACTTCGAAATCAGCCATGCTAGCTCCGGTGAGAGCTGATCACCCTAAGCAGTGGATACCGCGAAGGAACTTTCCACAAAGATCGAGCAACCGATACCTTCCATATTCACGAGGCAATACGCGTTCCAATCAACGATTCGGCAGGCAACCCGGGTGGCAATCAAATAGTTATGATGCACCCAGAAGTAACGCAGAAGGACGAAATGATAATCGTCGGTCTGATAGATGTTGGAGGTGCTACAGCTATTTCCACCCGCCATCAGAATGTGGGGCTGCACATCTAGTTTGCCGGAAATGTGGTCAGCTGGGGCACATCCAAAGAGCCTGTCAACCATCAGTACAAGGGAACATGAAGCGTGTCGCAACCAAGGAGATTTCCGAAATCAACACGAAATATCCGAAGAGTGATTCCAACGATGACGAGCCAGTTTCCAAACAGGAAAATGTGAGTGATCAAATTGAAAGTTAATTTTTTCCAAAAATTCATTCTGAAATGCCTTGGCGCCTTGGATTGTAACCTTTTCTTTGTTTTTTTTTATCTTCAATTAACTATTCAAAACTTAAAAAGGTTATGTATGTTACACTTGAATGGATTTCTGATAACTGAACTGATTTCTAATATGAAAGACGTGAGAGACCAACAAGAATGTTGGCCCTGAAAGACAAGAAAGGCCAATTAATTAATTTAAGTTACATATTTGCGGTTTGTTTTACGATTGAAAGGCAAATTACATTTGAATAATTCTCTGAGTTGAAATCAAAAACATTATTACTTGCGAAATATGTATTCAAAGGCTCAGCGAGTCAACTTCTTTATGATTAAATAAAGCAGAAAATAACAAGATCCAAATTTATGTTCATAGGTAAATTTATCCGAAAGACACAATGCTATTGGAGACGATCGATATGTAATAGCTACAATCGGGGCGTACACGAAAGAATGTATTATATCCGCCACGGTCGCCGGCGTCCGATGTGACTTCCTCGTTGACTCAGGCGCAGAGGTGAACACTCTTATTGAGAAATTCTACAGCAGTTTGAAAAATGATGCCAGGTACAACAGCAAACATTACTATTAAATATCAGTTCTAAATATGTGTTAAAACATTACCGATAGGTACAGCAGTGGATTGTACAATATACGAGAAGGATCAGATGTTCCTCTTAAAGCGTACGCTTCGAAAGGTGAGCTTGAAGTTCTCGCTTCGTTTGAAGCATTCCTGTTCATCTCCAAGGATCGACCGGTGCACCTTGAAAAATTTTACGTAGTTAAGGATGCTAACCGCTCTCTACTAGGCCGGTCGACGGCAATGAGATACAGCGTGCTTATGGTTGGAATCAGCGTACCAATTTTGAAACGCGCAGCTCAGGAAGGTATCATAGCGTCCATCGAAGTTAGCAATCCGTTTCCGAAGTTCAACGTCCCGCCGGTAAGAATCAGTTACGATAAGTCTAGGGCACCGTGCAGAAATATATTCTCAAATATACCAGAAGCAATCAAACCTCTGGTAGAGAAAAGGCTTCAGGAACTAGTCAGAACAGATATAATCGAACCAGTTCGCGACGGAATGGACATGTCGTTTTGCTCTTCGATGTTGGCGGTTCCGAAGGGTAAACATGATATCCGTCTTGTCATTGACCTCAGAGGACCCAATCAATATATTGAGAGGACGCCCTTTGCAATGCCTACACTGGAATCTATTTTGGCAAAGTTAAACGGCGCTGCTTGGTTCTCGACAATCGATTTGTCCAATGCATTTTTCCACATCGAATTGGAAAAGGAATCCCGACACATTACGAACTTCTACACCGAGTTTGGAGTATTCAGGTGTGTCCGTCTACCTTTTGGGCTGTGCAACGCACCAGATGTCTTTCAAGAGGTGATGCAGAGAACAGTTTTGGGAGGATGCTCTGGGGTAATTAACTATCTGGACGACGTCCTCATATTTGGTAGCAGCAAAGAAGAGCACGACGCAAATCTAGCCGCTGTATTAAGTCGCCTAGAACAACATAATGTGAAACTAAATGATGGCAAGTGCGTATATGGTAGCCAGTCGGTCAAATTCGTGGGATTCACATTGACCCCAAAAGGATGGAGTGTAACCGATGAGAAAATGAGCGCTATCAAGAGTTTCAGGACGCCGACATCATGCAGCGAAGTCAAGAGTTTTCTTGGTCTAGTGACGTTCGCAGATCGGTTTATCCAAGGAAGAGCTGACTTGACACAACACCTCCGAGCTCTCGCTAATTCGGAAAAATTTTATTGGACGGAAAAGGAAGAGATGGAGTTCAAGTACCTTCAGGACAACGCTTTGAAAACTATTCAGATTCTGGGTTATTACAGTCCCACCGATACGACAGAATTGTATGTTGATGCAAGCCCGATAGGATTGGGTGCAGTCCTGGTGCAATATGATGCAGACATGGTTCCACGCATAATATCTTGTGCATCGAAAGCACTCACACCCACGGAGCAGCGTTACCCCCAAACCCAGAGAGAAGCGCTAGCTGTGGTTTGGGGAGTGGAACGCTTTACATCCTACCTTCTCGGGCGATCCTTCATAATCAAAACGGATGCAGAAGCGAATGAGTTCATATTTAGCACATCCCATAGGATCGGGAAAAGGGCGGTGTCACGCGCGGAATCATGGGCCCTGCGACTTCAGCCATATGATTTCATTGTGGAGGGAGTAAAGGGGAAGGAAAATCTTGCTGATATCTTATCACGCTTGATTCATAAATCCCAAAAAGCCGAACCCTTCGAAGAGGATGATGATGGGCATTTTCTGTACTCACTAGATGCAGGATCGATGAACATTACCTGGGATGAGATCGAAAGAGCTTCAGAGGGGGACGAAGTGCTACAGATGGTGGTAGAAGCATTAGAATCTGATCGTTGGCCCAAGGAACTACGCAAGTATGAATGCCAGAAGAAGAATATTCGTGCTTTAGGCTTTTTGTTGTTCAGAGGAGATAACACTATCTTACCCAGCTCACTCCGCATGAAAGCATTGAAGGCCGCACACGCAGGTCACGTAGGGGAAACCTCAATGAAGAAGATCATGAGAGAATTCTTCTGGTGGCCTGGTATGTCCATCGATACGGAAAAGTTTGTGAAAAAATGCGAGACATGTGCTTTGTTGTCCAGGAAAAATCCACCGCTTCCACTATCGACAAGGGAATTTCCAGATGGTCCATGGCAGATTCTGCAAGTCGACTTCTTGTCCGTTCCTGGCTGCGGTTCCGGTGAATTTTTGGTACTAGTGGACACCTATTCTCGATTCCTTTCAGTGCTCGAAATGAGAAGTACTGATGCCAAGAGCACGAACGAAGCATTATGTGAAATCTTTAAAATGTGGGGTTGTCCCCTGATTCTCCAGAGTGACAACGGTCCCCCATTCCAAAGTAATGCGTTCATCCAATACTGGGAAAACAAGGGAGTGAAAATTCGCAAGTCGATACCGTTATCTCCTCAATCGAATGGGGCCGTTGAGCGACAGAATCAGGGGATTATCAAAGCGATGTCTGCTTCTAAGCTAGAAGGCACAAACTGGCGACACTCTTTGCAGCACTACGTGCACAACCATAATAACTTGATTCCTCATTCACGGCTCGGAGTCACTCCGTTTGAACTTTTGGCAGGTTGGAAGTTTAGAGGAACCTTTGTCAGCTTATGGAAATCAAAGCAACTGGATCATGAGGATTTGCAAGAGAAAGATTCGGAGGCCAAGCTTATCAGCAAACAGCACACGGACGCTGCTCGCGGTGCGAAGGAATCAGTTATCAAGCCAGGTGATACCGTTCTTGTGGCCCAAGCACGAAGGTTGAAAACGGATCCAACATTTTCAGGAGAGCGCTTCAAGGTCCTAGCCAGAGAAGGAGCCAAAGTTGTAGTACTTAGTCGTAGCGGGGTGCAATACACTCGAAACGTGCAAGATGTGAAGTTAGCACCACCAGAATCCATTGAACAGCCAGCCGCAGGAGAAAGATCGAGTACTATATCGGGAAAGGCAACAAGTATTTCTTCTAACACTGAAGATGAAATTACACAATCGGACTCAACAGTCGGAGTTGATGAGCAATCAGAATTGGTACCTCCGAGCCAGAACGTTCCACCAGAAAGGCATTTTCGAGATCGCTCCAAAGTGAAGAAACCGGCGAGATTCGACGATAAGTTTGTCTACTTCGTTTATGATTAGAGTGGAGATAGAGGCGAATGTGGTAGAGTAATCCTGCAGCGAGATAACGATTAATAAACATTAAATTCATATGATACTTACCATTTATTTGCTTCTGTTGTCTTTCACTGTTTGATAACAATACGTTTCGGAAGAAATCTTCGTTTGACGTTTCTTTTAGTAAACAGAGCATGATCTGACATACTGTGATGGAAGGCTTATTCGAATGATGTAAAATGGTATTGGTGAATTCGATTTGGGTTAAAAAGAAAAGGTATGCTCATTGCTATAAATGTGAAGCGTTTGCAAAAACGGTTCGATAAATAATTATCCGAGAGTGAGACCCGACTAAAATAGAAAATAAAAAGGAATTCTTAGATGTGTGTATTTGAGTACGCAGATACGTTAGGAGTGGTGAGATGCCTTTTGAAGGGATGTGAGTGAGTAGAGTATTAAAGGAAGTACGTGTTCAGGAGTGTGGGTGATTTAGAGGATGAACATTCCACGGACAAGATGGTGTTGGTGAGCTGGTAGGGTCAGTAATTTAATGATGTGGCGAGCGAAGACATTCTTTCAACGAACTTTGTGACGCGCGGACGTGTTACAATTTTTGTCAAGTTTTTCGTATTTCAAAATGGCGGATCAGCCAAAGCAAGTGATTCGTCAGCAGAAAATTAAAATTCACCACACCAATAATGTGTTGGGCTTAGAATTACTTGAAAATTGCGGAGAATGCTAATGCGTGAGAAATTGGTCGAACATGAATTGCTGGAAGGGTTGACATTAACTAAATATTCAATACGAGCTATTGATAATCAATAGTTTTCTTTATTATGAAGGTAAATTTCTGATCCATGGGTGCCAAAATTATTACAATTGTTCAATGAGAATGTCTTTTCAAAAGCATTCTTAATATGTTTTATTAGGGAGACTTACGGCTTCGGCACCATTCGACTATTATCGGCAACCAAATTTCAAATGCCAAATACACAGTATTTTTCGATCAAAACACATCAGTGGAAACATTCAGTCTGCCCGCTTTCCCGCTGGCGAGATTTCCGAGACTAAACAAACGATATCGCCGGAGATGTCAAAAATTCAAATGAGCACGCCTCAAAATGCGACTGATTTGGAGCTGCCGAATAGATTCACCAGCAGTTGTTATGGGAAAGTTGCCGAAGAGAGTGGGGCTGCCGACAACAGTCACACTGACAAGGTATGTTCGCAGAGTTGTAAAAACGTTTCCAAATGCATTTTGACAAGTCTGTCGGTGGGAATCGATAGATGATTGAGCAACGCATAAATGTAAATAGACAAACACGGAATTTGTCTGCTGATGTCCGAGAAAATTCCAAAAGAAGCACGGCATCTGGTTAAGTTGCCGAGAATGTGATAATTTTGCTAATCAAAGTGTTCCCATAAAATATGGAACATCAAAAACGCTGTTGGAAATGCCACTCTATTTTACAATCGTTGTGAAATGTTAAGCACTCATCCCGACGGCACTGCAGCAGCGCCCGCGATTACAGTCTCAAATTGTTAAGTCATAAATTATTCATGACAAATGAAATTTTGTATGAAGCTGTGAAATTGATTTAGCAATATAAGAAGTCATAAATAAAGTCGGAAATATTTCTCTTTCAACTCTTTTCCACTAATTTGATGGCCCTGAAAAGGGCCGATGGCTTTGTTAGCTTTGATGCTTTTACAGATAAATAACACTGCTGGATGTTATCAGTTGATTGCCATGGTCAAACGGGGAATCCTCAACTCAAATGTATAAATTTGAGCAAGTTATTTGCTTATACGACGAACCGAAAGTTTCGTGGCGTGGATGGCGCACAACAGTAACACCGGGCTTAAGTCGAAATCTGAAGATGGCGGCGATGATGATGGCTGGGTGAACGCAAACAAGCGGTGAACCACAAAGCGAGAATGATTCGCCCGACCGTGTTCACAGTTCGACCGCAAATTCTCCTGTGGACTGCTTCCTCTTCTTCTTCTTCTTGGCGGCGGCAGCGGTGATGACTTTGGCTTTGGACGGCATCTTCTCTCGCTCGCTCGACAGTTCGATTTGAGCGAAGCAAGACAAACGGGGAGGTCCTTCGCTATCGATGTCTGTGCCTGAGAAGCACGCCCGGTCAGAGCAAGCCGACCTGCTGCCTACTGAGATGCGACCCAAGCGAAGAGTGAAAAGCAAATGGCGTCATCTTTTCTCTAGCACCCCATGTTTATAGATTTGGTTGAAATCAACGTTCTCTTTTAAAACAGTTATTAAACTATTTGAACATGTATGTGGGATTCAGTAAGTAAACGAAATGAACCTTTGATGTTTTGTCTTTCGATTGAGGTGCTTATCAAGGTATTTCGTTGATCCAGCAAAAAGTTATAAACGTTTAAAATACTTCATGCCATCGTAACGCTCTTGGTTTTTTTTATTGTTCATGCAAAATGACCAACTTTGATAAATTATATCTCAGTTATTTATGGACCGATTTGAATGAAATTATCACAGAATGTCAGACATAACTTTAATTTTAACATATATTTTTGAGTGATTTTTCCAATCACACGTTGAAAAGCAGTAACGGTTTGACAATAATAAATTTTTTGACTATTTTTTTATAATTGACATAACTGAACATATTGAAGGAATAGCTTCATGGTATCTTCACCAAAGTTGTAGATTTTGACGAGATGAATAAGTTTGCTGAAGACAGTTTTTGTGTAGGGCTATCAGATTTTGAGATAAAAAGTTTTGAATTTTTCGTCGAAAATTACACTTTAGTCAAACCGTTATTACTTATAAACTCGTGATTGGAAAAATTATTCAAAAATATATGTTAAAATTCAAGATATATCTGATGCTCTGTAAAAGTTCAATTCGAATCGGTCCATAAATAACTGAGATCTAAATTACCAATGTTGGTCATTTTGTATGGAAAATCGAAAAAGTTGCAAATGCATGTGAATAAGTTGGGACCTTCCTTAGCCGAATGGTTAGAGTCCGCGGCTACAAAGCAAAGCCATGCTGAAGGTGTCTGGGTTCGATTCCCGGTCGGTCCAGGATCTTTTCGTAATGGAAATTTTCTTGACTTCCCTGGGCATAAATGGAATGCAAAAATGGAAACTTTGGCAAAGAAAGCTCTCAGTTAATAACTGTGGAAGTGCTCATAAGAACTCATAAGTTGAGAAGCAGGCTCTGTCCTAGTGAGGACGTTAATGCCAAGAAGAAGAAGAAGAAGAAGATGTGAATAAGTTCTCTGTTAATTCGACAAACCAGCTGAATATTTCATGGGTGCACAACAGCAAAAGAGTAGCGGATCACAGGGATTTAGTTGAAATCTGGAAACGTAGTTCAATCTTGAAATCTTGAGCGATTTCACAAACCAGATTCTGGATTAACAGCTCAGCAGGATTCTAGAAGCGAGGTACTTCTCGCTAAGCAAGTTCGGAGGAGCTCTTACCAGCTCGAAAGCTGAAATGGAATGAAACTGAATTCGACGAAGGCAGCATGTTTTATAACCTTAGAATAGCAGATGATGCTCCTCCCTTTTGTGCTCTTCGCTTTCTGATCGACCAATCTGGGAAATGGGTATGTGCCAATAATGTGTTGGGCTTGGAATTACTTGAAAATTGCGGAGAATGCTAATACGTGAGAATTTGGTCGAACATTAATTGTTGGAATGATTTACATTCCCTAAATATTTAATACGAGCTATTGATAATCAATAGTTTTCTTTATTATGAAGGTAAATTTCTGATCCATGAGTGCCAAAATTATTACAATTGTTCAATGAGAATGTCTTTTCAAAAGCATTCTAAATATGTCGCAATTTTGTTACATGTGATAATTTTCATAATCAAAGTGTTCCCATAAAATATGGAACATAAAAGGCGCTGTTGGAAAAGCCACTATTTTACAATCGTTATAAAATGTTGAGCACCCACCCGACGGCACTGCAGCAGCGTTCGCGAATACAATCTCTAATGGTTGAGTCATAAATTATTCATGACAAATGAAATTTTGTATGAAGCCGTGGAATTGATTTAGGAATATTAGCAGTTATAAATAAAGACGCAAATATTTCTCTTTTAACTCTTTTCCACAAATTTGATGGCTCTGAAAAGAACCGATGGCTTTGTTAGCTTCGATGTTGTTACGGATAAATAACACTGCTCGGACCAGCAAAACTCAGGGGGCTTCTGGTATTTGCTCCTAATGGTGCTTCTTGACCACCAATGATGATTTCATCACGAGTCGAAATTTTGAAGCGCGGGTCAACAGCTCCTCGGCCGAAGAAATTTGCGGCGGCGATGACGATGGCTGGGTGAACGCAAACAAGTGGTGAACCACAAAGCGAGAGTGGCTCGCCCGACCGTGTTCACAGTTCGACCGCAAATTCTCCTGCGGACTGCTTCCTCTTCTTCTTCTTGGCGGTGGCAGCAGTGATGGCTTTATCTTCGGACGGCATCTTCTCTCGCTCGCTCAACAGTTTGATTTGAACGAAGCAAGACAAACGGGGGCGTCCTTCGCTATCGATGTCTGTGCCTGAGAAGCATGCCCGGTCAGCCGATCTGTCGCTTGCTGAGATGCGAGCCAATCGGAGAGTGAAAAGCAAATGACGTCAAATTTTCTCTAGCCACCCATATTTATAGATTTGCTTGAAATCAATGTTCTCTTTTAAAACAGTTATTAAACTATTTGAACAGGTATTTGGGATTCAGTAAGTAAACGACATGAAGCTTTGATGTCTTGTCTTTCGATTGAGGTGCTAATCAAGAAATTTCGTTAAGCCAGCGAAAAGTTATAAACGTTTAAAATATTTCATGCCAACGTAACGCTCTTGGTTTTGAAATTCCAATTTCACTCCTGTATAGAGAAGAAAGACGTAGTTCTACGTCAAAAAAAAAATAGTCTAGAAGTTAGATGAAATATAAAAGAAAGTATGGATCTGACGGGTGCGGTCTCGAGCATTTTGGTCATTCAATTTGAACACAATTTTTTCCACCAGTTCTAACCGTTGTTTGTTTGCTGCAAGAAACCATTTTCAAGGTGCACGTTTAAAATACTTCACGCAAAGCTTCTACAGTTTGTTGCAGACAATAAACACAATGAATCAGTTGAATCAGATAGTTTCTGGTCGTAGTTTAGTTGAAAATGTATTTCACAAAAGTTCTGAAAAAATACGCATAAATAAGACTAAATAAAACCTAAGAGAGAGGAGACAGCTCACTGACAGTTGGCATGCTTTCTTGCCTTCTTTTGTTAATTCTTAAGTTGTACACAATAGACAGATTAACTTATTTTGGTCAAAATTATTCACTTCTTGTTGTTCACTATGGAAGGAAAAGCATGGGAATATAAAAAAAACATCATTAGCAATTTGGCAACACACAACCACAGACAAACAGTCGTAACACTGATGAAATTTCCATCGACCACTCATTTAACGATCATTTCAAATTCGCTATGTTACAAATCTCACAACCAGAGGCGCGCACATCATTTTCCTTCGCGTTTGACGTTTCACACTACCGCCATCTGCCGGTCTTGTTGCACGAAACACCTTTTCGTGCAACATGCTCACCAGATGATGGTAGTGTAAACTGGACGATGGATTTAGAAGAAATTTGTTCTAAGTGTTACGTCTGTTTGTCTGTGACACAACTATATTAAGTTATTCAATTTTTAAATTTCAAATCATCGAAAAACACATAGAAATTTTAATTACTTTTACTTGCACTTTGACGGTTTTGCACGCTCTGCTCTTTGAATGTGAGGGTTTTCCAGTGACAGTTGGTGACAGGTTCCCTTGACTTTTGGGAGCTCGCAATCTAAGCTAGCTGTCTCCTCTCTCTCAGATTAAATTTTTTCTTCAGCAGTTGATAGTTTGTGTGTCACATAAAATGTGTAACATTTTTTAGCGTGATGATCCACTCACTTTTAGGCATGGGGCTCTGCACAATAATATGTCCCTCTCTTTTACTCCTTCACGACATTAGTAAACAACAAGGCCAGTAAACGTCAAAATCGCATACGAAATCAAAACAGTGCAGAGCCCCATATCGGATCATTTTGATGAAAATTTTGGCTTGATAGCAGCCTGGCTGTTGATATCAAGTTTGCACCCCCAGGTATGGATGTCAAGATAAGCCTTGATTGAACAAATATGTTACAAGCTAAATTGCAACTAAGGGAGATGAATGGCTACAGCAAAAAAAAAAGCATTCAAATGAACCGCGGTCTCATGGTTGAAAAACTCTGAGACATCCAGATGGTCACGTCCGTTTACTTTGTGATTGCATTACTGCTGTCCGGACACTACTAATGGCGTTCGTCGGCGCGGCCATCGCCGACAGGAGTGAACTACTGTCTAATTAAGGGGTCTGATTGGTTGGGCAACTGGTTCCCAACACAATCAGAGCTGAACACAGACTCCCGGACAGCGGAGCGAACCATCTCTGTTCATTTAACGTCGATTTTAAAGCCGATCTAGAATGTTCGATAGAGAAGAGATTTTCCATTCATACACTCAGGCAAATGGACTATCGATAAACATAGGAACCCCTTATGAAAATTCGCCACAAGAAATCGGGTTGAAATTCATAAATTTGCCTTATGAAACCAGAATTTGAAAACAAAAAACGTTTGACGCGGCAACCTGGAATCGAACCAAGAACCTTGCGATCGATAGGCCCGAGCGTACACCACGCGCCAATCGACGCCTTGATGTGGAGTGACGCTAAAACGATACATAAAGCGTTCGTATTGCAATAATCGTTCCACCTTTCATAAGGCAAAATGTATGAAATTCGATAGTCCAGTTCGCTGCGTGTACTTCGTAACGCAAAACCAAAGATTCTTACTGCAGTCCTTCTCGTCGGATCCATCGGGGCAGTCCGGTTCCCGATCGCAGAGCCAACCCCGCGGAATGCAGCGGTCTCCGCTCTTGCACATGACCTCATTGGAGGGACAGGTTTTATTGACTGCGGAGTAGTAGCGTTAGCGACAAAACATTGTGCATCACACATTCACCGAAGCATGTATGGTTAGAGGCAAGAAAAGAGGCAAAAAAAGCAATTAAAACGAAATATAAAAGCACACGGAAAAGAAAGCAAGGAAAAAGCAGGAGCGCCTGAAGGTATACACACAAACAGGCCACCGTGTACGACACCGATGGGTACTTACGGCACTTTTCCGAATCCTCGTCGGAACCGTCGGAGCAGTCGTTCTCGCCATCGCACTGCCAGTGCTTCGGAATGCATCGACCGCTTTTGCAGCGAAACTTATCGTCCGAACAGTTGGTTTCTGTGGGGTGAGAGATAAATGGAAGTGGCGTTAGTAAATTGACAATTTAAAGTTGACAATGGACGAATGTACAATGGTGAATCAATTCCTATAAACGCTGCAGGATAAATGCCTATTAGTTGGGTTTTGTCTGGAGGACTGCTTGTTAAAACAAATTGATAAAATTCGGCTCCATATTGCAAAATAATGATTGAGCTTTAACATACTCGATAGACTTAAAACTTCAAATTCGATTTCTATCCGATTCAAATATGATTTTATATATGATGTCGAAACCTTGTTAGGCTTTTCCGGGAGCAGTAATCATAATTAGATTACATGCAGGTACCACAAATCCACGAAAATATCATGTCAGCAGGCAGCAACACAGTTAGAGACAATCAGCTTCAATTTAGCTTGATGTTGGGCGCCTTACTTGCCTTTGGGCGGCCAGCGTTCTCTAATATTTTGGAAAGCCAGAAGCTCATACCGTTTTCCGGGGTTTGTTAGTGCAAATGCATTCGACCGAACCAAACCAACTGATTGCGGTTTTGTTGTTAGTTAGAAAACGGGTCCTTTCCGACTAGGACATTCTGTGCCGTACGTCTGCCCGAATCAAAGCATATTAATTTATATTTATAGCAAATATAAATCATACCGACAGCGGAGCCGGACACCAGAAGCAATATGTTTGCACTTATTGAAAGCCCCCAGAGGCACCGAAGAACGAACGCATGATGTTGCAGAACGACCATTGCACAGTGGGTAGAAATTGCAACAAATGACAAAAAAGATATATTGTTATCATATTGAATCCAAAGCCAGAGACAATTCTCAAGCTTCTAGGAGAAAATCTGTAGAGAAAATTTCCAGCTTCTGGAGAGAAGCTTTCTAGCTTCTGGACGAGAAGCTTCTAGATGAAAAACTTTCCAGCTTCTGGACGAGAAGCTTTCCAGCTTGTGGACGAGAAGCTTTCCAGCTTCTGGAAGAGAAGCTTTCCAGCTTCTGGACGAGAAGCTTTCCAGCTAATGGACGAGAAGTTTTCCAGCTTCTGGAAAGAAGCTTTCCAGCTTCTGGAAAGAAGCTTTCCAGCTTCTGTAGAGAAACTTGCCAGCTTCTGGAGACAAGCTTTCCAGCTTCTGAAGAGAAGATTTCCAGGTTTTGAAGAGAAGTATTCCAGTTCCTGGATGTGAAGCTTTCCAGCTTCTGGACGAAAAGCTTTCCAGCTTCTGGAGAGAAGCTTTCCAGCCTCTGGAGAGAAGTTTTCCAGCTTCTGGAGAGAAGCTTTCCAGCTTCTGGAGAGAAGCTTTTCAGCTTCTGGAGAGAAGCTTTCCAGCTTCTGGACGAGAAGCTTTGCAGCTTCTGGACGAGAAGCTTTCCAGGTTTTGAAGAGAAGTATTCCAGTTCCTGGACGTGAAGCTTTCCAGCTTCTGGACGAAAAGCTTTCCAGCTTCTGGACGAAAAGCTTTCCAGCTTCTGGACGAGAAGCTTTCCAGCTTCTGGAGAGAAGCTTTCCAGCCTCTGGAGAGAAGTTTTCCAGCTTCTGGAGAGAAGCTTTCCAGCTTCTGGAGAGAAGCTTTCCAGCTTCTGGAGAGAAGCTTTCCAGCTTCTGGACGAGAAGCTTTCCAGCTTCTGGACGAGAAGCTTTCCAGCTTCTGGAGAGAAGCTTTCCAGCCTCTGGAGAGAAGTTTTCCAGCTTCTGGAGAGAAGCTTTCCAGCTTCTGGAGAGAAGCTTTTCAGCTTCTGGAGAGAAGCTTTCCAGCTTCTGGACGAGAAGCTTTGCAGCTTCTGGACGAGAAGCTTTCCAGGTTTTGAAGAGAAGTATTCCAGTTCCTGGACGTGAAGCTTTCCAGCTTCTGGACGAAAAGCTTTCCAGCTTCTGGACGAGAAGCTTTCCAGCATCTGGACGAGAAGCTTGCCAGCTTCTGGAGAGAAGCTTTCCAGCTTCTGGACGAGAAGCTTTCCAGCTTCTGGAGAGAAGCTTTCCAGCCTCTGGAGAGAAGTTTTCCAGCTTCTGGAGAGAAGCTTTCCAGCTTCTGGAGAGAAGCTTTTCAGCTTCTGGAGAGAAGCTTTCCAGCTTCTGGACGAGAAGCTTTGCAGCTTCTGGACGAGAAGCTTTCCAGGTTTTGAAGAGAAGTATTCCAGTTCCTGGACGTGAAGCTTTCCAGCTTCTGGACGAAAAGCTTTCCAGCTTCTGGACGAAAAGCTTTCCAGCTTCTGGACGAGAAGCTTTCCAGCTTCTGGAGAGAAGCTTTCCAGCCTCTGGAGAGAAGTTTTCCAGCTTCTGGAGAGAAGCTTTCCAGCTTCTGGAGAGAAGCTTTCCAGCTTCTGGAGAGAAGCTTTCCAGCTTCTGGACGAGAAGCTTTGCAGCTTCTGGACGAGAAGCTTTCCAGGTTTTTGAAGAGAAGTATTCCAGTTCCTGGACGTGAAGCTTTCCAGCTTCTGGACGAAAAGCTTTCCAGCTTCTGGACGAGAAGCTTTCCAGCTTCTGGACGAGAAGCTTTCCAGCTTCTGGACGAGAAGCTTTCCAGCTTCTGGAGAGAAGCTTTCCAGCCTCTGGAGAGAAGTTTTCCAGCTTCTGGAGAGAAGCTTTCCAGCTTCTGGAGAGAAGCTTTCCAGCTTCTGGAGAGAAGCTTTCCAGCTTCTGGACGAGAAGCTTTGCAGCTTCTGGACGAGAAGCTTTCCAGGTTTTGAAGAGAAGTATTCCAGTTCCTGGACGTGAAGCTTTCCAGCTTCTGGACGAAAAGCTTTCCAGCTTCTGGACGAAAAGCTTTCCAGCTTCTGGACGAGAAGCTTTCCAGCTTCTGGACGAGAAGCTTTCCAGCCTCTGGAGAGAAGTTTCCAGCTTCTGGAGAGAAGCTTTCCAGCTTCTGGAGAGAAGCTTTCCAGCTTCTGGAGAGAAGCTTTCCAGCTTCTGGACGAGAAGCTTTGCAGCTTCTGGACGAGAAGCTTTCCAGGTTTTGAAGAGAAGTATTCCAGTTCCTGGACGTGAAGCTTTCCAGCTTCTGGACGAAAAGCTTTCCAGCTTCTGGACGAAAAGCTTTCCAGCTTCTGGACGAGAAGCTTTCCAGCTTCTGGAGAGAAGCTTTCCAGCTTCTGGAGAGAAGCTTTCCAGCTTCTGGACGAGAAGTTTTCCAGCTTCTGGAGAGAAGCTTTCCAGCTTCTGGAGAGAAGCTTTCCAGCTTCTGGACGAGAAGCTTTGCAGCTTCTGGACGAGAAGCTTTCCAGGTTTTGAAGAGAAGTATTCCAGTTCCTGGACGTGAAGCTTTCCAGCTTCTGGACGAAAAGCTTGCCAGCTTCTGGAGAGAAGCTTTCCAGCCTCTGGAGAGAAGTTTTCCAGCTTCTGGAGAGAAGCTTTCCAGCTTCTGGAGAGAAGCTTTCCCAGCTTCTGGAGAGAAGCTTTCCAGCTTCTGGACGAGAAGCTTTGCAGCTTCTGGACGAGAAGCTTTCCAGGTTTTGAAGAGAAGTATTCCAGTTCCTGGACGTGAAGCTTTCCAGCTTCTGGACGAAAAGCTTTCCCAGCTTCTGGACGAGAAGCTTTCCAGCATCTGGACGAGAAGCTTGCCAGCTTCTGGAGAGAAGCTTTCCAGCTTCTGGACGAGAAGCTTTCCAGCTTCTGGACGAGAAGCTTTCCAGCTTCTGGGAGAGAAGCTTTCCAGCCTCTGGAGAGAAGTTTTCCAGCTTCTGGAGAGAAGCTTTCCAGCTTCTGGAGAGAAGCTTTTCAGCTTCTGGAGAGAAGCTTTCCAGCTTCTGGAGAGAAGCTTTCCAGCTTCTGGACGAGAAGCTTTGCAGCTTCTGGACGAGAAGCTTTCCCAGGTTTTGAAGAAGAAGTATTCCAGTTCCTGGAGACCGTTGGAAAGCTTTCCAGCTTCTGGACGAAAAGCTTTCCAGCTTCTGGACGAAAAGCTTTCCAGCTTCTGGACGAAGCTTTCCAGCTCTGGACGAGAAGCTTTCCAGCTTCTGGAGAGAAGCTTTCCAGCCTCTGGAGAGAAGTTTTCCGACTTCTGGAGAGAAGCTTTCCCCAGCTTCTGGAGAGAAGCTTTCCCAGCTTCTGGAGAGAAGCTTTCCACTTCTGGACGAGAAAGCTTTCCCAGCTTCTGGACAGAGAAGCTTTCCAGCTTCTGGAGAGAACTTTCCAGCCTCTGGAGAGAAGTTTTCCAGCTTTCTGGAGAGAAGCTTTCCAGCTTCTGGAGAGAAGCTTTTCAGCTTCTGGAGAGAAGCTTTCCAGCTTCTGGACGAGAAGCTTTGCCAGCTTCTGGACGAGAAGCTTTTCCAGGTTTTGAAGAGAAGTATTCCAGTTCCTGGACGTGAAGCTTTCCCAGCTTCTGGACGAAAAGCTTTCCAGCTTCTGGAACGAGAAGCTTTCCAGCATCTGGACGAGAAAGCCCTTGCCCAGCTTCTGGAGAGAAGCTTTCCAGCTTCTGGAGAGAAGCTTTCCAGCTTCTGGAGAGAAGCTTTCCAGCTTCTGGAGAGAAGTTTTCCAGCTTCTGGAGAGAAGCTTTCCAGCTTCTGGAGAGAAGCTTTCAGCTTCTGGAGAGAAGCTTTCCAGCTTCTGGAGAGAAGCTTTCAGCTTCTGGAGAGAAGCTTTCCAGCTTTGAGAGAAGTTTCCAGTTCTGGAGTGAAGCTTTCCAGCTTCTGGACGAAAAGCTTTCCAGCTTCTGACGAAAAGCTTTCCAGCTTCTGGACGAGAAGCTTTCCAGCTTCTGGAGAGAAGTTTCCAGCTTCTGGAGAGAAGTTTTCCAGCTTCTGGAGAGAAGCTTTCCAGCTTCTGGAGAGAAGCTTTCCAGCTTCTGGAGAGAAGCTTTCCAGCTTCTGGACGAGAAGCTTTCCAGCTTCTGGACGAGAAGCTTTCCAGTTTCTGGAGAGAAGCTTTCCAGTTCTGACGAGAAGCTTTCCAGCTTCTGGACGAAAGCTTTCCAGCTTCTGGACGAGAAGCTTTCCAGCTTCTGGACGAGAAGCTTTCCAGCTTCTGGACGAGAAGCTTTTCCAGCTCTCTGGAGAGAAGCTTTCCAGCTTCTGGACGAGAAAGCTTTCCAGCTTCTGGAGAGAAGCTTCCAGCTTCTGGAGAGAAGCTTTCCAGCTTCTGGACGAGAAGCTTTGCAGCTTCTGGACGAGAAGCTTTCCAGCTTTGAGAGAAGCTTTCCAGTTCTGGAGAAGCTTTCCAGCTTCTGGAAAAGCTTTCCAGCTTCTGGAGAAAGCTTTCCAGCTTCTGGAGAGAAGCTTTCCAGCTTCTGGAGAGAAGCTTTCCAGCTCTGGAGAGAAGCTTTCCAGCTTCTGGAGAGAAGCTTTCCAGCTTCTGGAGAGAAGCTTTCCAGCTTCTGGAGAGAAGCTTTCCAGCTTCTGGAGAGAAGCTTTCAGCTTCTGGACGAGAAGCTTTCCAGCTTTGAAGAGAAGTTTCCAGTTCTGGACGTGAAGCTTTCCAGCTTCTGGAGAAAGCTTTCCAGCTTCTGGAGAGAAGCTTTCCAGCTTCTGGAGAGAAGCTTTCCAGCTTCTGGAGAGAAGCTTTCCAGCTTCTGGAGAGAAGCTTTCCAGCTTCTGGAGAGAAGCTTTCCAGCTTCTGGAGAGAAGCTTTCCAGCTTCTGGAGAGAAGCTTTCCAGCTTCTGGAAGAAGCTTTCAGCTTCTGGAGAGAAGCTTTCCAGCTTTGAGAGAAGCTTTCCAGTTCTGGAGAGAAGCTTTCCAGCTTCTGGACGAAAGCTTTCCAGCTTCTGGAGAGAAGCTTTCCAGCTTGGAGAGAAGCTTTCCAGCTTCTGGAGAGAAGCTTTCCAGCTTCTGGAGAGAAGCTTTCCAGCTTCTGGAGAGAAGCTTTCCAGCTTCTGGAGAGAAGCTTTCAGCTTCTGGACGAGAAGCTTTCCAGCTTTTGAAGAGAAGTTTCCAGTTCTGGAGTGAAGCTTTCCAGCTTCTGGAGAAAGCTTTCCAGCTTCTGGAGAGAAGCTTTCCAGCTCTGGAGAGAAGCTTTCCAGCTTCTGGAGAGAAGCTTTCCAGCTTCTGGAGAGAAGCTTTCCAGCTTCTGGAGAGAAGCTTTCCAGCTTCTGGAGAGAAGTTTCCAGCTTCTGGAGAGAAGCTTTCCAGCTTCTGGAGAGAAGCTTTCAGCTTCTGGAGAGAAGCTTTCCAGCTTCTGGAGAGAAGCTTTCAGCTTCTGGACGAGAAGCTTTCCAGCTTTGAAGAGAAGTTTCCAGTTCTGGAGTGAAGCTTTCCAGCTTCTGGAGAGAAGCTTTCCAGCTTCTGGACGAGAAGCTTTCCAGCTTGGAGAGAAGCTTTCCAGCTTGGACGAGAAGCTTTCCAGCTTCTGGAGAGAAGCTTTCCAGCTTCTGGAGATAAGCTTTCCAGCTTCTGGAGAGAAGCTTTTCCAGCTTCTGGACGAGAAGCTTTCCAGCTTCTGGACGAGAAGCTTTGCAGCTTCTGGACGAGAAGCTTTCCAGGTTTTGAAGAGAAGTATTCCAGTTCCTGGACGTGAAGCTTTTCCAGCTTCTGGACGAAAAGCTTTTCCAGCTTCTGGACGAAAAGCTTTCCAGCTCTGGACGAGAAGCTTTCCAGCTTCTGGAGAGAAGCTTTCCAGCTTCTGGAGAGAAGCTTTCCAGCTTCTGGACGAGAAGTTTTCCAGCTTCTGGAGAGAAGCTTTCCAGCTTCTGGAGAGAAGCTTTCCAGCTTCTGGACGAGAAGCTTTGCAGCTTCTGGACGAGAAGCTTTCCAGGTTTTGAAGAGAAGTATTCCAGTTCCTGGACGTGAAGCTTTCCAGCTTCTGGACGAAAAGCTTGCCAGCTTCTGGAGAGAAGCTTTCCAGCCTCTGGAGAGAAGTTTTCCAGCTTCTGGAGAGAAGCTTTCCAGCTTCTGGAGAGAAGCTTTCCAGCTTCTGGAGAGAAGCTTTCCAGCTTCTGGACGAGAAGCTTTGCAGCTTCTGGACGAGAAGCTTTCCAGGTTTTGAAGAGAAGTATTCCAGTTCCTGGAGAGAAGCTTTCCAGCTTCTGGAGAGAAGCTTTCCAGCTTCTGGACGAGAAGCTTTCCAGCTTCTGGACGAGAAGCTTTCCAGCTTCTGGAAGAGAAGTATTTCCAGTTCTGGAGAGAAGCTTTCCAGCTTCTGGACGAGAAGCTTTCCAGCTTCTGGACGAGAAGCTTTCCAGCTTCTGGAGAGAAGCTTTCCAGCTTCTGGACGAGAAGCTTTCCAGCTTCTGGACGAGAAGCCTTTCCAGCTTCTGGAGGAGGAAAAGCTTTCCAGCTTCTGGAGAGAAGCTTTCCAGCTTTCTGGAGAGAAGCTTTCCAGCTTCTGGAGAGAAGCTTTCCAGCTTCTGGAGAGAAGCTTTCCAGCTCTGGAGAGAAGCTTTCCAGCTTCTGGACGAAGCTTTCAGCTTCTGGACGAGAAGCTTCCAGCTTCTAGAGAGTTTACTAAGGAGAAGCTTTCCAGCTTCTGGAGTCAGCCGATGAAGCTTTCCAGCTCTGGAGAGAAGCTTCCAGTTCTGGACGAAAGCTTTCCAGCTTGGAGAGAAGCTTTCCGCTGAAGAGAAATCCTTCTGGAGGAAGCTTTCCAGCTTCTGGAGGAAGCTTTCCAGCTTCTGGAGAGAAGCTTTCAGCTTTGGAAGAGAAGTTTCCAGTTCTGGACGAGAAGCTTTCCAGCTTCTGGCGATGAGAAGCCTTTCCAGTTTCTGGACGAGAAGCTTTCCAGCTAATGGGACGAGAAGCTTCCAGGTTTTGAAGAGAAGTATTCCAGTTCCTGGATGTGAAGCCTTCCAGCTTCTGGAGGAGAAGCTTTTCCAGTTCTGGACCGAGGGAAGCTTCCAGCTAATGGACGAGAAGCTTTTTCAGGTTGTGAAGAGAAGTATTCCAGTTCCTGGATGTTGAAGCTTTCCAGCTTCCTGGACGAGAAGCTTTCCAGTTTCTGGACGAGAAGCTTTCCAGCTAATGGACGAGAAGGCTGTCCAGCTAATGGACGAGAGCTTTCCAGCTTCTGGACGAGGAAGCTTTCCAGCTTCTGGAGAGAAGCTTTCCAGCTTCTGGAGAGAAGCTTTCCAGCTTCTGGACGAGAAGCTTTGCAGCTTCTGGACGAGAAGCTTTCCAGGTTTTGAAGAGAAGTATTCCAGTTCCTGGACGTGAAGCTTTCCAGCTTCTGGACGAAAAGCTTTCCAGCTTCTGGACGAGAAGCTTTCCAGCATCTGGACGAGAAGCTTGCCAGCTTCTGGAGAGAAGCTTTCCAGCTTCTGGACGAGAAGCTTTCCAGCTTCTGGAGAGAAGCTTTCCAGCCTCTGGAGAGAAGTTTTCCAGCTTCTGGAGAGAAGCTTTCCAGCTTCTGGAGAGAAGCTTTTCAGCTTCTGGAGAGAAGCTTTCCAGCTTCTGGAGAGAAGCTTTCCAGCTTCTGGACGAGAAGCTTTGCAGCTTCTGGACGAGAAGCTTTCCAGGTTTTGAAGAGAAGTATTCCAGTTCCTGGACGTGAAGCTTTCCAGCTTCTGGACGAAAAGCTTTCCAGCTTCTGGACGAAAAGCTTTCCAGCTTCTGGACGAAAAGCTTTCCAGCTTCTGGACGAGAAGCTTTCCAGCTTCTGGAGAGAAGCTTTCCAGCCTCTGGAGAGAAGTTTTCCAGCTTCTGGAGAGAAGCTTTCCAGCTTCTGGAGAGAAGCTTTCCAGCTTCTGGAGAGAAGCTTTCCAGCTTCTGGACGAGAAGCTTTCCAGCTTCTGGACGAGAAGCTTTCCAGCTTCTGGAGAGAAGCTTTCCAGCCTCTGGAGAGAAGTTTTCCAGCTTCTGGAGAGAAGCTTTCCAGCTTCTGGAGAGAAGCTTTTCAGCTTCTGGAGAGAAGCTTTCCAGCTTCTGGACGAGAAGCTTTGCAGCTTCTGGACGAGAAGCTTTCCAGGTTTTGAAGAGAAGTATTCCAGTTCCTGGACGTGAAGCTTTCCAGCTTCTGGACGAAAAGCTTTCCAGCTTCTGGACGAAAAGCTTTCCAGCTTCTGGACGAGGGGGAAGCTTTCCAGCTTCTGGAGAGAAGCTTTCCAGCTTCTGGAGAAGCTCCAGCCTGGGAAGTTTTCCAGCTTCTGGAGAGAAGCTTTCCAGCTTCTGGAGAGAAGCTTTCCAGCTTCTGGAGAGAAGCTTTCCAGCTTCTGGACGAGAAGCTTTGCAGCTTCTGGACGAGAAGCTTTCCAGGTTTTTGAAGAGAAGTATTCCAGTTCCTGGACGTGAAGCTTTCCAGCTTCTGGACGAAAAGCTTTCCAGCTTCTGGACGAGAAGCTTTCCAGCTTCTGGACGAGAAGCTTTCCAGCTTCTGGAGAGAAGCTTTCCAGCCTCTGGAGAGAAGTTTTCCAGCTTCTGGAGAGAAGCTTTCCAGCTTCTGGAGAGAAGCTTTCCAGCTTCTGGAGAGAAGCTTTCCAGCTTCTGGACGAGAAGCTTTGCAGCTTCTGGACGAGAAGCTTTCCAGGTTTTGAAGAGAAGTATTCCAGTTCCTGGACGTGAAGCTTTCCAGCTTCTGGACGAAAAGCTTTCCAGCTTCTGGACGAAAAGCTTTCCAGCTTCTGGACGAGAAGCTTTCCAGCTTCTGGACGAGAAGCTTTCCAGCCTCTGGAGAGAAGTTTTCCAGCTTCTGGAGAGAAGCTTTCCAGCTTCTGGAGAGAAGCTTTCCAGCTTCTGGAGAGAAGCTTTCCAGCTTCTGGACGAGAAGCTTTGCAGCTTCTGGACGAGAAGCTTTCCAGGTTTTGAAGAGAAGTATTCCAGTTCCTGGACGTGAAGCTTTCCAGCTTCTGGACGAGAAGCTTTCCAGCTTCTGGACGAGAAGCTTTCCAGCCTCTGGAGAGAAGTTTTCCAGCTTCTGGAGAGAAGCTTTCCAGCTTCTGGAGAGAAGCTTTCCAGCTTCTGGAGAGAAGCTTTCCAGCTTCTGGACGAGAAGTTTTCCAGCTTCTGGAGAGAAGCTTTCCAGCTTCTGGAGAGAAGCTTTCCAGCTTCTGGACGAGAAGCTTTGCAGCTTCTGGACGAGAAGCTTTCCAGGTTTTGAAGAGAAGTATTCCAGTTCCTGGACGTGAAGCTTTCCAGCTTCTGGACGAAAAGCTTGCCAGCTTCTGGAGAGAAGCTTTCCAGCCTCTGGAGAGAAGTTTTCCAGCTTCTGGAGAGAAGCTTTCCAGCTTCTGGAGAGAAGCTTTCCAGCTTCTGGAGAGAAGCTTTCCAGCTTCTGGACGAGAAGCTTTGCAGCTTCTGGACGAGAAGCTTTCCAGGTTTTGAAGAGAAGTATTCCAGTTCCTGGACGTGAAGCTTTCCAGCTTCTGGACGAAAAGCTTTCCAGCTTCTGGACGAGAAGCTTTCCAGCATCTGGACGAGAAGCTTGCCAGCTTCTGGAGAGAAGCTTTCCAGCTTCTGGACGAGAAGCTTTCCAGCTTCTGGAGAGAAGCTTTCCAGCCTCTGGAGAGAAGTTTTCCAGCTTCTGGAGAGAAGCTTTCCAGCTTCTGGAGAGAAGCTTTTCAGCTTCTGGAGAGAAGCTTTCCAGCTTCTGGACGAGAAGCTTTGCAGCTTCTGGACGAGAAGCTTTCCAGGTTTTGAAGAGAAGTATTCCAGTTCCTGGATGTGAAGCTTTCCAGCTTCTGGACGAGAAGCATTCCAGCTTCTGGACGAGAAGCTTTCCAGCTAATGGACGAGAAGCTTTCCAGCTAATGGACGAGAAGCTTTCCAGCTTCTGGAGAGAAGCTTTCCAGCTTCTGGAGATAAGCTTTCCAGCTTCTGGAGAGAAGCTTTCCAGCTTCTGGAGAGAAGCTTTCCAGCTTCTGGAGAGAAGCATTCCAGCTTCTGGAGAGAAGCTTTCCAGCTTCTGGACGAGATGCTTTGCAGCTTCTGGACGAGAAGCTTTTCAGGTTTTGAAGAGAAGTATTCCAGTTCCTGGATGTGAAGCTTTCCAGCTTCTGGACGAGAAGCTTTCCAGTTTCTGGACGAGAAGCTTTCCAGCTAATGGACGAGAAGCTTTCCAGCTAATGGACGAGAAGCTTTCCAGCTTCTGGAGAGAAGCTTTCCAGCTTCTGGAGATAAGTTTTCCAGCTTCTGGAGAGAAGCTTTCCAGCTTCTGGACGAGAAGCTTTCCAGCTTCTGGATGAGAAGCTTTCCAGTTTCTGGACGAGAAGCTTTCCAGCTAATGGACGAGAAGCTTTCCAGGTTTTGAAGAGAAGTATTCCAGTTCCTGGATGTGAAGTTTTCCAGCTTCTGTACGAGAAGCTTTCCAGCTTCTGGACGAGAAGCTTTCCAGCTTCTGGAGAGAAGCATTCCAGCTTCTGGAGAGAAGCTTTCCAGCTTCTGGACGAGATGCTTTGCAGTTTCTGGACGAGAAGCTTTTCAGGTTTTGAAGAGAAGTATTCCAGTTCCTGGATGTGAAGCTTTCCAGCTTCTGGACGAGAAGCTTTCCAGTTTCTGGACGAGAAGCTTTCCAGCTAATGGACGAGAAGCTTTCCAGCTAATGGACGAGAAGTTTTCCAGCTAATGGACGAGAAGTTTTCCAGCTTCTAGACGAGAAGCTTTCCAGCCTCTGGAGAGAAGTTTTCCAGCTTCTGGAGAGAAGCTTTCCAGCTTCTGGAGAGAAGCTTGCCAGCTTTTGGAGACAAGTTTGCCAGCTTCTGGAGAAAGGTTTTTGCATTTCAATTAAAATACAATCTAAATGCAATCCTAATGAAAACCAAGTTTTCGACAGTTTCTACCAACTGTGCCTCAATACGGTTCAGTAGACAGGGGTTTCGAGAGCTGATGCGAGCATATGTTTTCAAACAACAATATCCAAGTCTCACGCACGCACAAAATCGCAAACAATCTTGCATAATGACCTGATCATTGAAGGTTGTGGTGCAGGAGGCAGGCGGACGAAACGTTCAACATAATGTTTATCACACATACGAGCACGTACCGAAGTCAGGCAGGGAATCCTATGCAAACCGGGGGATGACTGCAACCGACGGCCAAACCGTACCCCAAATGGCAGTGCTGTAGAATTCGCTCGACCAGCCTTTAGGCCGATAAGCTAATAATGATTAAATCTCATTTCGTACGACCTGGTGGCGATGTCCTGTCTGTCTTCCACTCGCTCTTCCGGATAATATCGGAGATCCTCTTGAAAATGGAACCTGGAACGATTCGTACGGCAAGTGCTGACGGTGGCCGACGAAGGCACTTCCGGATGAATAATGTGTCTGGGATGCGGGCTTCGAAAGCATTCGAGAGCCATGCCGAAAGGAATGACAAATTGTGTTCTGCAACTAAGTATGGCTCTTAATAGAGGGTAATGCATTGTTTCGAAGAGTTTGCCATAATTGATACATTGTTTTTCCAATGAGCAAACTTGAACGGAATGTAGCGGTCCTTAGGAGTCTGTACACTGGAACTTCAATTTACGGTACTCATATTTATGCAAATTCCATTTTCGTAACTCCATCGTTGTTCTTCGCGATGATCTAAGACATGTAACTCACAAAGTACTCATTTGAATATGTATTTCAGATCTACATGCGTAACTTATAACCTTCATGGTGCTTATGAATAAGGTTTACATTCAAACAACCTCAATATATGACCTATATAGTTTCGAATTCACCAATTGTTTGCGGTCATCCAAAAAAATTGCATTTCATTAAGGCCTTCGAATCTACAGGCGTAACCAGAGATCCCTCGGAAGTTAATGAATAAGGCTCATACCCATAGAGTTTCAAACATACATACAGTATCAAGTTATGAGTCAAACGACTGACTGGGGCTATTCAAGACCGTAAGCGGAGCTTTCAGTGTATAATACTTTCGTGTCACTGCCCTCAGCTCCAGAATCCATCCGTCTGTCATTCAAACCACGAATCAACGCCACACAAAACCCATCCATCCAGAAGACAACCAGTTAGTCCAACCAGAAATAGACACAAATTGTTACTACATTGTCACTACAATTCACTGTCGTTGTTGCTGGAAAACCCGCTCTCATTCTGTTTCTCTCGAGGCGTCGAAGCTGCCGCTGGTAGTAGTGCGGTTAAGCTGAAAATGGACGGGTGAAAAAGTGACACCGGGAATGGCATTTACTGAATATTCATCTGCACGTCCTTTGGCGCCACCCCTTTTGCCTTACCCACTCATAGCTAGTGGGGGGTTCAAACGTGCAACTGATTCGGAAAAGTGGAAAAGCGCACATAAAATGCACGCCACATTGGGCTGCAGTGACTGCGAGAGGGGGATGAGAGGCTTGATGATGCTGCAAAAGTACACCCCACAATCATGGGCGTACTAGGAGGGGGTCATCTGGCTTATGGAATGACACATTTTTAGGAACCCGACTTGAAATCAGGTTTATGTCAAAAATTGTTGGAAGATGAAAAGAATCTACCGAAATCAATCATTCTGAAATTCACCTGAATTTTGCTAACGAATTTGAAAGCAGAATAAGCAGAATAACTTGTTATTTCAAAATAGAGAGGTCCTTTAGATATTCCTCTAAACATTTTTCTAGAGATTTATCAAAATACAAATTACTCTAGCATTTTATTAAAAATATATTTTGAATTTGTTCAGAGAATCCTTAGCGAAATATTCAGGTATTTCAAAAAGATTTTTTTCTACACATAGGTCCCCAAGCTTCTCCGATACACGATCCACTTCGCTGTCATGTTAGTTTTTCGCAACCCCCCATGGGAGTACAGTACGGCAGTGTCCATAAATGACGTTGCTATTTTAACCAATGTTTGATTATCCCCTCCCCCTAGTAGCATATCTCACCATGCCTAATATATGGTTCGTCACACAATCGTATGCTCCCCTCTTCACCCTAAAATTGCTATGTCATTTGAAGACGGCCCTAGAGGAAAAAGTCTGTGGTTTTAAATTTTTCGAAAGGGCATAGAGTATACGATATACGATATACGATATACGCATGCAAAAATGGTCATTGGCACAGTAAGCTCTCAGTTAATAACTGTGGGAGTGCTCATAAGAACACTATGCTGAGAAGCAGGCTCTGTCCCAGTGATGATGCAATGCCAGAAAGAAGATTAATTAACCATCAAAACTGTACCTTATTGAAATTGATGCAAAGACTCAAAATGTACAAACTTCGGAAAAAACTAACTAAACTAAATTTGACGGCTTTCTTCAAACTCAATAACCCTTCCGAAAAATTTATGATTATTTTGGAATGGTTGAAGAGTTTCACGAATGACTCCGTAAATTTTTGTCTAATATTTTAGTTTAAAAAAACTTCAAAAGAAGATTAATAAACAACTCCTACAAAATATAATCTGAGATTTTCTGAAAAAAAAAATTATCCCAAAAAACGAAGACGATTCCTTTTTCTTCTCAGTATTTTTTTTACAAATATTCCATGGATACACAATCAGTTTTTTTATGATTTCCAACAAATATTTTTCTTGATATTCCACTAATAGCACTTGCCCTACAACCCGACCAGACGGAAGAAACAAGATTATAACATAATGTGTTCCCCTGATATGATTTTTTTTATATCACCAGTTGTTATAAAACATGTACCTTTACTGGTTAAAATAACAAGAATTCTAACAAGAATTGCATCAAATTAAACTAAAATATAACATATAATTTAAATGAAAATTATTACAGAATGTGTTGCAAGGATGTTACTAAATAACAAAATTATAGCAAACTGTGTTACTGTTCATGACAT
Source organism: Aedes aegypti (assembly GCF_002204515.2). Taxonomy (NCBI): domain Eukaryota; kingdom Metazoa; phylum Arthropoda; class Insecta; order Diptera; family Culicidae; genus Aedes; species Aedes aegypti. The sequence continues at coordinate 53,010,256 of NC_035109.1, read as the reverse complement.
CGAATGTTATTTGCAACAAACTGCGATGGCAAAAATATAACAAATGTTGTTATACATGTGTTACTAAAAATATAACAAATTGAGAACCAAGCTATTTTGATAACAAAATGTTATCAACTTCTGTTTATTATAACTGCTGCTGATATAAATGTGTTATAATCTTATTATGTGCTTCTGATCGGGAAACGATTTGGCATATGTTCTTCACGAAATTTCTTCAAATATTTTAGTTCTTCCAGAATTTACAGCAGGAATGTTTTAGGGGCTAAATTAAGGGTTTTGTAGTAACTTTTTCAAGAACTTCTTCAAAAATTAGCAGAAAATAGATTATTTCTAAATAGTACCGTATAACAGGGTAACTTTGATATCTTCTCGGAAGGAAATCTTATTTGATTTAACATTCTGTCTCGTAAATTTTTTTTACTGAGAAGTTTAAATAAAGTAAGACAAATTTGATACATTGTGAAAGGCCATGAATGTGAAGTAATGAGTGGATATTTCACCAAGATTATTATTACTGTTTAATTGACACATATGACAAAAAAGGTTTTTCAAAATGATATGAGCACTTACGAAAAATTGCGAGTTAAATAAAACAGCTCAAATGTTTTCGTAACTTTCAATGCCTAAGATAGAGCTAGAAAAAGTCTTGACAGTATCCTATTGGTATTTATTGATATTATCTTTCATACATGAGCAAAGCAGTGCTGCGAGATTGTTAATTCTAAAATCATCAAATTTTATGACAAAAAAAGCACAGCTATTTTGTACAAGTATGGGAGTGCAAGACACATTTTTTATTTTAAGGGCTCTAGAGATCACCTGAAAATCATCATCATTCAAAGGCTACACAGACCTTAAACATAAAAACGTCAATAACGATGTCTAAATTGTAAAAATAATCTACCCATCTGTATTAAACCGGACTGGGCGCACAATATGTCGACATCTTTGATGACGATTCAGACCAATGATGCTTATCATGTAACCTCAATCCAAAAAGACACCTATGACTCTCTAAAGAAAAAAAAATGGTCATTTGTTGCGTGGAACCATTCAAAGAACTTAATTATCTTAAATAAACAAAAATAAGACATGTTGCATTTAAACATTCTATTAAACTTGAAATAAGTTTTATTCCATTTTTGAAGAAATAAATAAACATAATCTATCTCGATAATAATGTGTACCGTAATCCGGAGTAACATTGATCGGTATGACCCTTCTCGTAAAACAGTTTGAATAATCATTTATTTATGGAACATTTTTAAAACATGAGTAGTGCCTCTCGTTTTTACATTCATGAGCTAATGGAAATTGAGGCTTTTGCGAAAATTGCATTTATTTCATGCGTAAATTTGTGAATTTTTTTAATCAATGATTGTTATAATTATGGATGGCACTACCGGAAACTCATGTCTCACATGAGTTCTGCAAATAATATGAGCAAGGAGGCCCCGATAGCCGTAGCGGTAAACGCGCAGCTATTCAGCATGACCATGCTGAGGGTCGTGGGTTCGAATCCCGCTGGTCGAGGATCTTTCCGTAAAGGAAATTTTCTCGATTCCCAGGGCATAGAGTATCTTCGTATCTGCCACACGATATACACATGCAAAAATGGTCAATCGGCAAAGAAAGCTCTCAGTTAATAACTGTGGAAGTGCTCATAAGAACACTAATCTGAGAAGCAGGTTTTGTCCCAGTTGGGACGTAACGCCAGAAAGAAGGATGAGCAAGGAAAATGCAGTTGTTACTAAAAATGGCATCGCTGAAAACGATTCCGTCGTTAAATCTTCAATAAGTTTATTCAGTTTAGCAACATTAACGAACTACTATTAAGAGTGCAGAATTTCCTTTCAAAATTGTCTACCTTTAGGCATATTCCGCGGTTCAACGTGTTTTTATTTTTGAAATAACTCAAAAAGTAAATGACTTGTAAGAGTTTCGTAGTCATATTCGGATTACGGTACTATCATATTTAATTCATATGAAACAAGAGCATGGAACGAGCTCACCAGTCGATATTCCATCCTTGACTGTGCAACTAGAAGCTGCCAATCGAGAAGCGAAAGTGAAACAACATTTTCACTTCGGCGATGCGAAAAGCTAACCCGCTTTCTTGGGCTTAATGAAGTGCACTGCTGAGCAAAATGCGAAAACCTAAAAAAAATCACTACGCCAACGTGTTACAATAATCCGCTTCCTTGGGCTTTGCAAAATTCACTCAAAGCTATGAATTAAAAAGTGATACTAATACTCTTTACTTTTGAATAAGCTTTGCTTAAGTAATTTACAGAAATTTGTTTTGCTTTAAAAATCCATCAGTTCTCCATGAATCTCTTCTCAAATCTCAAATTCTTCCCAGGGAAATTACTCCAAAAAACTGTGAAGAAATGCAATTTTCATATAATCAAAATGTTTGCACAAAGAAATTTCAGGAAAATATCTTCTAAGAAATTTTAGAATCTTTCAGAAATTACACTAATTTTGCTTCTGAAACTCTTTAAGAGCACTTGTATCAGAAATTTCTACAAAGACCTGTAAGGAATTCTTCCAAAAACCTAGATTAAAACTAAACCACAACCCATATGTCACAAAGTTAATAATAATACTATATCAGACAGAGATAAGCAAAGATTTTGAAAAAAAAAACGAAAGGAATTACCTTCATGTATTCTCTCTTGAACTCCTCCAATAATTACTGCAGGCATTGAGGCCATGAGTTCGCCTAGAATGATTTTAGGTATTTCATTAAGACTTTCATCAACAAATCTTCCTGGCATTGTATCCAGGAAATTGATAGGAAATTCCAAAAGAATGCCTCATGAATATGCCAGAAATTACTCAAATTATTACGTCTAAGAGTGCTAACAGCAGTTTCTGCAGGATTTTTTCAAGAGGATATTTGACCATTCCATCAGAGGCTTTTTCAAAAGTCTTTCCTTAGAATTCTACCTGAAATTTTCTTGAGGAAACCAATATCTAGATCTAGAAGGAAATGTCTCCAAATATGACTGCATAAACTTCAAGAAAATTCTCCAGGGTTTTTTGAGAAAGTTCACAAAGAAACCTTTGAATGAATTTCTTATGGAATTTTTGAAAGTATGCTTATCCGTTTCGCTATGAACGATTTCTCACTTTTATGATCGAATTTCTATTGTTAAGAGATAACGTTCCAGAATGAATTCTACTCGTTGTGACTCCAGCTCCTAATGAGCCGTTTCAAAGAATTAAGTCTAGCACATGTCTAGCAATCTTAAGAGGGTTAAAGGGATTACAAGGCACTGTGTTTTATTTTCTCGATTTCATGCGCTTTTTGAATAGCGCCCAACCCGTCATTTTAGCGATATAGTTTGTTCGGAGAAGTTTCTTGGTTTATTAAAGCGCAACTTTTGACGAAAAAAGTTTTGTGATCAATCCACCTAGCAGTGAGATAGAAAAATTGTTTTTAAAACATTTAGATAGACATATGGTGTCTTCGGCAAAGTTGTAGAATTGGCAACTTGAAACAACTTTGACGAAGACACGATTTTTCTATCTTTTATACTTTTTGAGATATATGTCGTTGTATGTGAATGGCCCCTAAAAATCATATTTTTTATCATAACTTTTTTCCAAGATTTTTAACATTTTTTAAATTTTTTACAAAGTGGTTTGTCATGAAAAAAAACGTGTTTTTGCTGAACATATCATCACCCTATCTTTTGAAATAACAAAGTTATTCATGAATTACTCTTTTTTCAAGGGGTAGTTTAGGCTTCTATAACTGACATCGGCGCAAAATGGCGCAGACAACTCTTACAAATCATGAAAGTACCATATCTACTAGAGTGGTTCAAAAAATCGTTTTTGCTCCACACCGCTCATTCGATTCTTGTTCAAGTTCTGAGTGTCCTCCCAAAATTTGAGCTCATTTGGATGAAAACTGAGACTGCACAAGTCCTTTAAAGTTTATATGGGAATTACTATGGGAAAAGCAAGCAATTCATTCAATTGGTCATAATTTTTGCCCATGTGCTCTTGGGGATTAGAACTATGTTGATACTGTGAGATACAGTAATCTGCTACAACTCTGCTGAAGACTGTTTTTAAATTGGACGCCCCAGTAATTAGTTATTGATTTTTGAATGAGTTGTAAAACTTTGGCTATAATTATTGGGCTGTTCTGCAGGCATCACTGGATATATGCAGTAAAACATAGTAGCCATGATTTGTGCGTGCTATCTTTCGCACCATGTGCAGCAATGTTGCCTGTTCAGAAGTTAAATGAGCACTGCTGAAGTATTTGTGACTGGATATAAATCAATAACTAATTACTGAGGCGTCCGATTTGAAAACGGTCTTCGGCAAAGTTGTAGCTGATGAATGTATCTCACAGTATCAATGTAGCTCTTATCCCCAAGAGTACATGGACAAACACTATGACCGATTGAATGGATTGGTTGCTTTTCTCATAGTAATTTCCATATAAACTTTAAAAGACTTGTGCAGTCTCAATTTTTATCCAAATGAGCTCAAATTTTGGGAGGACACTCAGAATTTGATCTAGAATCGAATAAGCGGTGTGGAGCAAAAACGATTTTTTGAACCACTCTAATATCTACCCTTTTGGCAGTTGATAAAAACTTTTGTCTATAAGCGTCTTTGCATGGATTTTTACTATCAAACAAATATGCCTTATTAAAACGAACTCGACTGATAATTCCTTTTCCTCAAGAGATAGAGAGGTGCGATGTTGAGCAAAACCACGCGTTTTCAGATATTTAACAACTTTGTAGAAGACATGAAAAATGTTATGAAATTTTTAAAGGAATCGCAATGCGGAATCCCTGAAAGAATTATTGGAGAAAAGCCTGAAGGAATCTCTAGATGAATTCTTGAAGGAATCCCAGGAACAATAACTGGAATAATTCCTGAAAATATTTTGTAGGAAAAAACTGAAGTAATCTTTTGAGGAATCCCTCGAAAAGTTCATGTAGGATTCCTTAGAAGAATATCTTGACGAACTTTTTTTTTAAAATCCCAGAAAGGAGGAATCTTTCGCAGAGGTAGAATGCTTGAAGGAATCCACGAATCAATTGCATGGCAATCCTTGTTGGAATTCGTGGAAAAATCACTGGTGGATTGGAGGAATCTCTGGTGGACTTCCTGGAGAAATCTTTGCTGGAATTCTGAAAGAAATCCCTAGTCGAATCCATGGAATACCTTAAGGAAACTCTAGTAGAACTTGTAGAGGTTGAATTCTGAAGAATCTCTGGTGGAATTACCGTCAAACGGGGTAACTTGCAACAGGGGTGAAACTTGCAACACTTTGACATGTAACCGAATTAACGTTTGGTTTAGCATTAAGTTAAATTATTGTAATTTATTTCGCCGTTTATTGACCTAAGGTATAAAACAGAAGATTTTGGCGAGTGTTTGGGTATTATTTCGTTTATGGTTGGTTTGCTGGAGGTGGAAATCATATTTCACGTTGGATTGTATGAAAATAATGCTGAAAATCGTTCCTCGTGCCACACAAACGGTAGAAATATGTCATTCGAGGCATTTGCTATCAGTTACAGTACTTAGTAGTGTACAAATTGACAATATAAAAGTTTTGATAATTTGATGCTTAAACACTATAAAAATTCAAAAACGTTTTTGACTACCCTTGTGGGGTAACTTGCAACAGCAATTTTAATCTCAATTGTTCGATATTTCTTGCCGCACGTCATCAAAAACACATGAAATAGCAAAGTTTAACATATATTTGTTCAATAACATTAAAATTTGTGTACCTCAATCAATTCAATACACGTTTGGTACAAAATATTTCAAAGTTTACAATACGGTTCATTATAATTATAATTATTTTTATTCTCTTCATGAAAATTGTGAATAATTTTGAAAATCTGTATTAATCTGTATTATAAGTTAATTTTAATTAGTGGATCTGCCATTAAGAACTTTTTGCATGAAATATGGTGATAATTATGTCAAAACACCAACAGAGACTATTTCAAGGCATACATATCAATATGTGATATGTTGCGTTGATTGAAATATGTATAAAAATATAAGTTATGCGAAGTATAACTTAAAATTCCATTATATTTGTAGAAAAGTTGGCTTTCCAACTTTAGGGACTTATGATGTGCTAGAATTTCCCCGTGTAAACATCCAATAGAGTTTTCAATCGAATTGGTTTAATACTCCTAATTCAAACAATAATAATTAGTTTACTAAGAGTAGATTACTCTGTTTTTGATTATTGTCATGCTTTTACTGCATAAAATTGTTATATATTCATAATAACACGATATAGGTTAACTTTTTAATAGTGAACTTTTGGTAGCACTATGTGTTGCATGTTACCCCACATCAGGGGGAGCTTGAAAAATGTATATTTTTCGTCTCTCCTTATCCCAGAAAACCAAATGCTGATAAATTTAATACCGCGTGGTATTCTTTACGTGGCGATTAGGAAACCACATGGCTTTTGTTTCATCTGAATCCTTAAATTTTTTTTCTACATAGCTTTGAAGTTGAAAAGTGTTGCAAGTTACCCCATTTGACGGTACTGTAGAAATTCCTAGTGAAATTTCCAGTCGGAGTTGCTAATGAAATGTTGTAAAATTCTCGGATAGATCGCTAGTGAAATTTCTAGGGCAACCCTATTGGAATTCCTGGAGGATTCCCCGGTGCAATGCCTGAGTAATTCCTGGCGAAACTCCTAAAGGAATCCTTAGTGAAAAACCTGTAGTAATTACTGGTGAAATCTTGGAGGAAATCCTAGAGAAATTCCTAGGTAAAATTCCTTGGTAAAATTCCTGGGCAGTTGATGGAGTTCATGTTGGAATCCCTGGTGAAATTCTTAGAGGAATTCTTCTTGGAATGCTGGGTGGAATATCTAATGAAGTACCTGAAGTCATAGTAAAATTTTGGGAGATTTGTTTGTGGAATCTCTGATAAAGTATTTCAAGCAAAAAGTCCTTTTGCTTGAAACAATATCTCTGGAGAAAATTTTAGGGAAATCCCTGGAGCCAGCTCCAGATAAAATTCTAGAGGAATCCCAAGTAGAATTCCTAGAAGAATCCTCTGTAGAACTACTAGAGATAAAATGCCTAAAGGAATCCCCGATGCAAATGCATGGAAAACCCTGGTGGATTCCCTGGAAGAATCGCTGGTGAATTTTATGGTGGAATCTCTGGTGGAATTCTAGGTCGAATTTCGATAAGAATCGCTGGTGAAATCCATGGCAGGATTCCTGAAGGGAACTCTAACAGACATTCTTGAAGTACAAGTCTGAAGAAATCTTTGATAAAATTTCTGGAAGAATTTCTGTTGGAACTTATGGATGAATCCGTGGTGAAACTCTAGGAGATTCCCGAAATTGGATAACTGGAGTTGAAATCTCTGATTGTAAATTCTCTGAAATTTTCAGCGAAAATCAGTGATAAGAATAACTGGAGAAATCTCTGGAGAAACTCTTGAGGAACTCCTGGAAGAATCTCTGAAGGAAGTTTTAGAAAAATTCTTGGAGGCATCTGTGGAACAACAGATTCAATATCAAGGATGAATTTCTATAGAATTTTCTCTTGGGAAAATCCATGGTTAAATTTCTGGAAAAATCCTTGGTGGAATTCTTTGAGCAATCCATGGTGGAATTCCTGTAGGAAGCCCTGGATTAATCAATGGTAGAATTCCTGGAAAATTCCCTGGTGGAACCCATGGCAGAACTTCTAGAGGTAGACTTTGAAGAATCGATGATAAAATTGCAACAATTTCCGGAGCTACCTTATTGGAATTCCAGGAGGAATCCCTGGTGCAATGCCGAAGCAATCCCTGGCAGAATTCCTAAACGAATCCTTAGTGAAATACCAGTAGAAATCACTTCCTGGAGGAAGTCGTGGAGGAATTCCTGGCCGAATTCCTAGAGAAACCTTTGGTGGAATTTCTGGCAGAATCGTTGGAATTCCGGGATAAATGTTTAGTAAAATCTGGACTAGAGGAATTCCTGAAGCCTTAGTAGAAATTTTGGAGTAAATTCTGGCAGAATTTTTGTGGAAGCCGTTTCTTACTATTTCAGGGAAATCCTAAAGAAATGCTTGAAGGATCTAGGTTCTGCAGTTTCTGGTAGAACCACTGGTGTAATTCCTGAAGATATATTTGGTTGAACCACTGAGGGAATGTTTGAGATAATTTCTGGAGCCCTTTCAGATTCAGTTTTAAGAATCCGGTACTAATCAGATGTGCTTTCTATTCGACAGTTGTAGATAATTTAACTTCTGGATAAAACATAATGATTTTCTATCCGTAGAATGAAATTTTTATATTATATGACCTAGAGTCTATTTGAATCCGTTTGAAAATCATAAATTATGAGCTGTCGGATGGTTTTCTGAAAACGTCCACACTATGAGCTACCGGAACTGGTTGCAAAAAAATGTCTGAAAATGATGTGTACCAGTTTCTGCTGAAATAGGAACCAGGTGCTCTTGTGCCCAGAATGGTCATGCTACCAAACCGTGTACCGGTTTGTCTCAAATTTCAAACACTTGACTTTAAACACCGATTTTTTAATTGAATCCTTAAAATTTCTACACATAATTAGTGTTAACCATTAAAATCTCCGCTCTTCGGTATGATTCATGTCATGAATTTGAGACAAAACGGTATAGTGAAAAAAAACAGAACTAATAGGCGGTATTCCTCAAATAATTTGTAGTGTCATTTTTGAAGGAAACTCTAGACGAATTACTTCCAGAATGAGTCAAAATTGTTGGAAATCGAGCACGACAATTTTTGATTTGGATTCAAAAATTGTTTCTTTAATATTGTCAATATTAAATAATAGTACAGATCAAAGAAGTGAATCATTGATACCGACGTGCTGATTTTTTCCCTTATATAACTTCTCTATTGAACGTTTTTCTCTAAAATCAACAGTTTCTGACCTAAATTAAAAAAAATGCTTGATATCACTTATAGGCTATTATTAGAAGTTATTCTTGAGTCAAAATGTACGATTTAAATATGGAAAACGCTTATTCTACTATACTGAAAACATGTGTAAAATGTTATCCAAATCGAAGATGGATGAGTTCTGTGACTGGCCGATTTGAAATGAAATTCGTTTCTAGATAACATACATTCAACGGTCAATAGGCCGTCACTCGTTTTGGCAGCCATGTCGATTTTGCACATCGTAACTTTAAAGTAATGGAACTTATTCCTCAAAGTTGATATGGATTTGGAATAGTATCTCTATATATGCCTGCATGCAGGAAGTATGCAAATACTTTTTCAGCAATCTCAGTGCAAAACCTACTGATTTTCATTACATCAAAATCGTTAGATGTGTTAGTAACAATCTAAGACAAGACGTGACAGGTAAACGTACAAAAACGAAACCAATTGCCTGTCAAAAAAGACCACTTCTCATTGGTCGTTTTGGCAAAGGCCTACTTCCACATCCTTGAGTTGAATTGCAACAGGGCACTTTGTTGCTAGCCAGGCCGTGTTGCTAGTTTATAAATTAGAGTTTTCACCAAAAGTTTGAACATTGTTCATGAATTCATTTTGTTTCAAATCTATTAATATTCAATGTTGAATTTACCGCATGTGCTCCTAAAATGCTAAAATTAATACAAAATACTTAATTGAGAGCAAAATAATGGAAATCGTGTCAATTTTCCCTAAAAATATCGCTAGTTTGGAAACAAAAAAACTATTTTTTTTTTCAAAAGCTTGCATCCTCTATTGCATTGAATGAATGAAGTGTGCAATAAACAACCAAATTATGAGCCTTGAATTTTAAATTTGTTCACAAGATTTGTACAAAAAGGGTACTGGTAGCACTGGCTTTTGTATCGTCAAGGTTATCGACTGATAAACAACAGGGGTGTCTTGGTTGAGCTGTCACGTCCTGTCTTAGGTAACAATCATCAGTGACACGTAAACATTTCATTGACAGCCTACTTCGCCTTAAGTATCTGTTGAGAAATTCTCAGAGGAATCATTAGAGCAATTCTTAGAAGAATGTCTGTGCAACTATTAGAAAATATTTGGAAAAACCCTTCAAATGTTCTATGGACTAATGTTTGGTATATTTCCTAGTCCTTTTAAAAGCAGTACCTTTTATAGAATACCTAAAGAATTTTGTTCGTAAAAAAAAATAACGGTCCTTGAGGAATGTTTGGAAGGAAAACATTTTTCAAAACAGTTAAGAATGACAACTGAAAAAGGATGCGTAAAGTGCAGATAATTGTTATTTTGCGAGAAACTGATGATCAATTACTTAAAGATCTTTGACACCCCCTAATAGAAGTCCTGGCTACCCCCAGGCCCATAGTTCACAGCCCAGGCCATAGAACCCGGGAATGCGAAACGTGACACGAATGGACAAAGTTTCTAATGATTTTATTATTGCTCGTTCGTCACTGCAAGTAGGTAATACTGTTGTTCGGTAGTGGATTCAGTGGTGATGGTGGCCCAGAATTGCTGCCCGGAGGATAAATGGGAGTTAGGTTGGGTCTGCTTGCTGGGCGGAGGTTATGTTTGTTGGCAATAAATGTGTTACACGAATTCGTTGATGCGCCCGAGGGTTGCACTTTTGACAGTGATTGAGTGAAGTGGAGCGCACAGCTTGGCACACAGAATATCGCCGACGACTGGAAGCAGATTCCGAGGAATTACTGATGCGGAAAAAAACTACGCGGCTCAAATCCGACCCTACGAATGCGATTTTACAAAACTTTTCATTGACAGCGATTGACCAATTTTGAACACTTCTCGTTTGCACATGTCATCCATTCGTAGTTTCCCGATGGATGAGTTCAAATTTGCGACAAATCAGACTTATTCGTACTTTGACAGACGGGGACTGATTCAGAATTGAAAAAAAAAACAGAAAGACTTCACAGAACGAAAAGCCAATAAAGTTAGATTGCCCACCACGCCGTAACTTCGCTTTGACGCATTGAACAAGCGGCGGAAAGTTTGCTAACGAGTTTCCCATTGCAGAAATCTAGCAGACATATGCCACGTAATGCTATCATTTGGATTGACGCCCGAACATAAAGGCCAAGTTTTGGCAAAGGACACTTTGGACACGACTTCTTTTCTCCGGCTGATTGAGCGTCTAACTGAGGGGTTCATTGCTTGTTGGCTTTGTGAGAGTTTGGAGATGATTTTTGGTATGATGGTTGTTTTTTTTTCTATACCATTATACTCTACGTTTCCATAGGAATTTGGCAAACTGTTTCAAAATGTGCCCTTTTGAGAATTACCAAAGTATATAATATCAAAACTTCCTACCTGTGGATTAAAACACAATTCTATATCAATAGAATATCGACTGTAAACATCGTTCTGAAATACTAACAGTTGAGCCAGCAGCGAAAATATCAGCAACAACCTTTCGAACATCTAGTTTAAACAACTAGTACATGAACACTGAACACGAGCACAATTCATGGTGTGAATTCATCTTCCATGGTGCTTTCTTAGCTTCATGAATTCGTTCTGTTACCACTGCAAAGTGCTATCCGTTGCCATTTCAGTTTCGATTTCCGTTGCTTCGATTTTTTAAGTTTCAGGGTTTATTTCATTGTTTTTAATAGTTTCAAATTTGTTTACTCATTGAGACTTTCTTAAGATTCCAAGCAGGGGTTCCTCTTAAAATACTTCTTGGAAGTACTCCACAGATTTCGAGGGTTTCATTCATAGATTTTTCCAGAAATGCTAGAAGAGATTCTTGTGTATTTTTTTCAAGTAAGTTTGAAAATATCTTCAGTAGTACGTCCAGACAGCTATCAATATATTTGGTTTTCAGAAGTAGTTGCTGAAATTCCCAGAGGTAGTAATCTCTGTCGAAGCTCCATGAGGAATACTTATACCATACTGCAGAGAACTTCTGTTTTATTTTCTTATGAAATTTCTAGTCTATTGAGAATGTCTTGAATGACTTTTTAAATAAATCTCTGTAATAATTACTAAAAGAATACTGATGGATACTCTCAAAGAACCCCTAGGAAAACTTAGGAGGAATTTTTGGAGAACGCATTGTAAATTCAACCGAGAAATACTCAAGAAATTTTAACAAGAATATATGCTGCAATCAAGGGGTGGATCACTCCTGATGCATCTGATGAATCGGAAAAAATTCATGTATTTAAATGCATTTAAATGCACACTCGACAAAAAAGCAATCATGGCTTGCTCCAACAATTGGTTGTTGATTTTGTCAAAGTGTCAAAATCGTTCTCCCATACTCATTCAAAAATGGTTGACCAGAGGAACTAAAAACATTTAGTACATGTGCAGTAGAATGAGAATCTGAAATCGACGTTTGGGTAACGGCTTAATCAAGAAGGATAAAATCTCTCCGTAGACAGTAAGGTTGATGATAAGGTGGACTTCAGCTACGGGGAAGCGCAGCTTTATGACTGTTATAAACATGAGTACATCCGGAAGTGGCTGTTTTATGTGCTTTATGACCCTGATGATCCAATACGCTTATATCCCGCCAGTCTAATGTTTGCCCTTTCACATGAACAGAATTATTACAACATGCCTAAAAATATCTGCTCCACGGGTAGCAACTCAATAGCTACGAAACATTTTTGTATGAACATGTCAAAGAAATAGTAATGGAAAGTTCAAAGCAATGTTTCCTGAAGTAATAGTTTTATCGTCCTAGGTTTTATCATGAGGAGGAAGAATAAATATTTCAACGACTTGTTTTCCAACTTAGGCGGCCACGGAAGGTTGTCTCACGATTTTTCTATATGGCCGGGAGTCTGCAAGTTGGGAAACGTGGGTCTGGACTCTAAAGCTTATCGTACTCTACCTGTCCTCTATCAACAGTCTAGGGAATAAAACAAGCTAATTGAACAAATAATTATCACAGTTTTTATTGCTACACTAAGGTTTTAATTCAAGAACTTAAGTGGAATTCTATTCGTCTCCAGTAAGGCACAGACTTTCGTTTCTCGGGAACGACTTTCCGGTTACTCCTGCTCCTTAACAGCACTGTAATCAGACATGTGATGCCTCAGAGACATATACATAAACGGCACCGTTCATGCATATATTTCAAATATATTATATTTTTTTTCTAGATCAATCTGAAATAAATGAATAAATAATTATTTTATGAGGAAAAGTAAAACTGTAAAGACTTTCAAAACAAACAACGACGCGTTACTATAGCACGACACGATGTTGCAGATCAGGGCTAAGTTGATTTGAATGTTCAAAAAATGCATCTGATGCAAATTGATGTACATTCGATGTACGTTGAACAAGTGATCCACCCCTTGGCTGTAATAGTTCTTTGGGAAATCCTGGAAGAGTTCAAGGATGAATTTCCAGAAAAATCTTTTGAGGTATTTTTGTAGCAATTTCTGAGTGAATTCGGGTGGAGGGGAAAGGAAACTCTGTGGAAATAACTTTTGGATTATTAATGTATAGTTTACTTGCAGGATGGGATCGCAGTAGGGCGTGACGCGAACGGTTGTGTTTTGAACTGCTGTCAGGTTTTTTTTTGCGCGTTTGGCGTACATAATACTGCTGGTAATTCGGCCGGTACTACGCCACCCGAATTATTTTTTTCTCGTTTGTGTTAAGTGAAGTTCGAGTGGATTTTGTAGGAAATAAGATTAATTATTGTTGTGTGATAAAATGATGTCATTTGGTGCTTTTTAATTATTATTGAAAACAAAGCTATTCAAGTGCGAAACCTGCATTAGTTTAGATATAATAGTTGTGCTGTTTTTTTGTCGCTTAATTGCTCCTCTTCCGCGTTTTTTCTATGTTTAAGTTTATCGCCTTATTGGTGAAAACAGTGTTTTTTCGGAGGAAGGTTCAACGCACTAACCGGCGGACACAATTTTCAGAATACTACAAGAATCTGGTGAGTTCGTTCCTTTATAGTAAAAACCAGTACTTGTTCTGGATGGTACAATGATTTTCGTGTTTCGTAGTGCGCCATATTTCTTCGATATACAAAGCTACGGTGCTTCGTAATTTCTTGTTTCTTAGAATGCGGTTTATTTGTTCAATTTACTTTTTCTCAGCCAGTCACACTTGACGTGCAGTTGCCCACCCGTTAAAGGTGCATAGACATTTTTTTTTGTTCATAGCGCGTTTTTTGTTTTGCGCGTTTTTGTTGTCTGGCTGTTTTTTTTTTTTTTTTTTTTTTTGAACATCCGATGACTCTTAAGGGATCGGTTCTGCTCTTTAACGAGCAGAAAGATACTACCGCTGAACGTGTGATTGGTTTTTATCTTTTTTTCTTCGACGCGATATAATATTATTCAAACTGTACATAAAATGTTGCTTTCTTTTGTTTTCCGGCATTCAAAAGATTAACTTGGACACAATCAAACATCAAACACTCTGGGTGTATCGTTAGCTTTTCAGGCGAATCCTGACCTAATATCCCTCCCAACCCTTAACTTCGTAGCACTAATGAGGGTGTCACTGAGTCGGAGGCCTCTCGTTAAGTAAGTGCTACATCAACATTTCCTCTCCTTATCCCAAGTTACGGTAAAGATGGACGTGGCCGGGAATAGTTATATTTATGGTTTTGATACTTTTGTTTAAGATTGGATCAAGACTCACTCCCAAGCCTTCGTTCCTGAAAGCAGTCTGATTATCAGAATAAAAATATAAATATTGCTAGTATCCAATCTACGAAGTATACCGTAACTACGCTAACGCTAACGCTATTCATAAATAATTTACTGGCAAAGCTCGTAAACGAATTTCTTCCTAAACTCTGAAAATTGGAAACTTTTTTGCATCAACAACTGGAGAAATCACTGATGATATTATCAGAAGAATCTCTAGAGTTACAACTTAGAGGGGAATTTTCTGGGCATTTTCTTTAGAAATGACAAAAGAATTCAACGTTGAACTGCAGATTCCGAAAGGTATTCTGGAGGATTTTCTATACCAGCACCTCAATTTAGCAGGCTTTTACCAGTCTAGGCAGATTTTAACGTTATCCCAATTTGAGTATTATTTTCCAGTGTATAGGGGAAGGTGCAAATTGCAATACTTTCCTAGAACTACTCAATTTTCGATATCCATTCGTTAACTTGTTTAAATTTAAATATTTCTATATTAAAATTAAACAGCCGTTGAGCCAAGACGGGATTGGTGGTCTAATGGCTACCGCTTCTGCTTCATAAGCTGAAGGTCATGGGTTCAATCCCAGGCCCGTCCCTTTCCTCGTACTTTGTAGTCGTATTTTTCACTTGCTTCTATCTACCACACTTAGTTGATGTTATCTATCACAGTTCATAGCATTTGCTAGAACCCGAGACGGACAGAAATAAACCGTTTCCCTACGCTTCCATTCGTTCATCATAATAGCATGCCTTCCTCTACGCCTGACACATTGGCAGTCTGCTAACCAAACCAGCAAGCCTCTCTGCCATAAAAATCACCCCACCCTTTCACCCTTCCCGCATGAACTGGCGTTGACGCAGTGGTATATACGGTCAACCGTGGGAGCCAGTTGAATGTATCATCAATTCCTTCCCCTTCCCCTCATTGGTCTGCATTCTGACGTGGCAGGCACCATTGTTGCCTAAAAATAAAAGATTACCAGCACTTTTACACTGAGGGTGCTTGTTAATCCCAAGCAGTCATCTGGTTGGTTCCTTGTGTAAGTGCAGCTGATCTGGCCTACTCCAGTATCGTGGGGGCCACGGGCGGCCAATCAAGCTCAAGCTCAATTAAAATTAAACAGCCGTTGAGCCAAATAATTTGTTAATAGAGTAATGTACGGTTTCGGCATCAATCGACCATTATCGGCAACCAAAATAGAAACCGTAAATTCACAATATTATTTTTATCAAAACACTCCAATGAATACATTTACATGATTCTCTAAGATCTCTATAATGTTTCCGATGAGAATCCTAGAAAATTTGTAAAGATTAGTTTAATGTGAATCCTGGAAGAATTATGATGAAAATCCTTTAAGAAATCTGATGAAAATCCAAAAATATTTGTGATAAGAATCTAGGAAGAATTCTATTCAGAATACTGGGCGGCTATGGATACAAATCCTGGAAGGATACTCTTGCAATTTTTTACGCTGAAAGGATTCTCTTCCGAATATTAATCCTAGAAAGATTCTGTTGAGAATCCTGGAAGTTGTCTAAAGAAAGGTTTTGATGAGAATCACCTTCCATGATTCTCATCAAAACCATATGAGAATCCTGTAGAGTTTCTGAGGAAAATCATGGATCCATTCTGATGAGTATCCTGGAAGGATTGTGATGAGAATTTTGCATCAAAGCTGATGAAATCCTAAGAATTAGTAGAGGATTCAGTTGAGAATCATTGGAAGATTTCTGATGTCTACGAGGATTCTGGATCTCGAGAGAGGATCACTGATGAGAATCCTGAGAGGATTCTGAAGAGAATTGTGAGGGAATTCTGATGAAAATTCTTAGAGAATTCTGAACGAATCGTTGAGAGAATTTTGATGAGAACGCTGCGAGGCATCTGATGTGAATCCTGCAATGATCCTGAGAGGATACTGATGAGAATGCTGTGAGAATTCTTAGAGATCCCTGATTATTATCACATTGTTTTTCCGTTTCATCATTATGGAAATAAAATAGTGAATATTCAAAATTCAAGTATTGCTGAAATAACCCTCTTTACCTGCCGCTTGCGAACATGTTCGACCTTATTACTGAAAAATCCTAGTAATTGGGAACGGAGCTTGAAGATAATGCCTTACTAAACCGTCTCGTCATAGAAGCCACCCGTGATTTTTTTTTTTACATTTTTTATTTCACACACCAAAAAATGTTAACAAACAGCCTCCATAGTATTGCCAAAATTAGGATCTCATACACGTTTTGTACCAATTATCGTCATACTCTACGACGACGGGGTTGGTGGTTCAATGGCTACCGCTTCTGCTTAATATATCTCAGTTGATCTATCACAGCTCATAGCATTTGCTATAACCCGAGACGGACAAAAAAACAAAACCGTCTCCCTACGCTCACATTCTTCCATAATTATAGCACGCCTTTCCTTACGCCTGATACATAGGCAGTCTGCTAACCAAACAGCTAGCCTCTCTGTGATAAAAATTATACCAGACATACACCTTCCCGCATGAACTGGCGTAGACTCAGTGGTATATACGGTCTACTGTGGGAGCCACTTCAATGCATCATCAATTCCTCCTCCTTCCCCTCATTGGTCTGCATTCTGACGTGGCAGGCACCATTGTCGCCTAAAAATAGAAGATCACCAGCACGTATACACTGAGGGTGCCTGTTAATCCCAAGCAGTCGTCTGCTTGGTTCCTTGTGTAAGTGAAGCTGATCTGGCGATACTGGAGTAGCAACCACGGGCGGCCAATCAAGCTCAAGCTCAATGTCAAGTTATCGTCATACTGGAACGACATTTGGCCGAAAGTGCGTTTAGTCGAAGGGACATTTTTCGAACATTTTTAGAACATTTCGCCGGATGACATTTGGCCAAATTACGTTTGATCGAGAGCTTATTCTGAAATGATTTATTGAAAGGTCATTCGAGAATAAAAGCCATATGGCCTAAACGCAACTTTCGCACAATTTTTTGTGAATACTTTATACTAGACTAGTTTTGAGTTGGCCACATCTCTAGGAGCCCCTGGAATATACTATAGAGTGATTATTATATCTTGTGGTTCTGAAAATGCTCGCCATTTTCCAAGTCACATGGATCTTACTGTTTATGGTAGAATGTGATTCTAAACAGATGAACGGACATGTTCCGAATTGGCCACATCCCCGGGGCACCTGGAATCTACTATAAAGTGGTCATGGCAGCCGGTGGTGCTGGAAATGCTTCGGTAAGCATAACCTTTGAAAATCATGAAGTTTGATGCCCATATTGATATGGTTCCAGATATGTTCCTAATTGACCACTTCCCCCAGGGTACCTGGAACCTTCTATAGAGTGGTCTGTGCATCTAATGGTTCTGAATACGCTGCAGGAAACATCATTTTTAAGGTTGATGTCCACTTGGATATAGATCCGGATAATATTTACATGATTGGAAATACAAACATGACTGACCATGCTTTCCGGAACCAGTTTTACGGAAATGGTCATATTTCTGAAGATTTCCAACCAATCTTAATGCGTCCGGTGGCATTCAACTTCCTATTAGTTCTAGTTTCTAGGAAAATTGCAAACATCTATCTAACTTTACACCGCACAAAAATACAAGCGACAGAAAAAATGACATTTGGACATGACCTCAGAAAATCCGGAACATCTCCGGTGTCCAGTGGCCAATATGCATGGCCAAGAAAGTTCCTAAAACTGGACCAAATTTGCCGTCGACTGCTTCCAGATGCATCCAATTTCATTCATTTTTCATAAAGTTATAAGCATTTGAATTTGGGCAAAATTTTGCCTATCTCAATCATTTTGCCTATCCCCTGTATAGAACTTTTGCTTATGTATTGCTGTTTGCATTTGAGATGCAAATCATGACTAAACGTCCTCCAAATGCGGTAAAACAAAACAATCAAAGGACACCTAGCAACAATTATAGAAATCACCGCCGCCCTAGCAATAAAAAACTATCTTTGACACCGCATTTCTTGTGAAAAATCTTACCGCATTTGGTGTTCCCGCATTTGATATTTGCATTTCAAACGCACACATCAATACATTTTTGCAGAAGTCATCAAAGAGCATTATGTTTCACGTTATGGATGTGTTTCGTACAAAAACATGTTATTTTCAAAACTCATTCAATCTCGTCAAACAAAAAACAATAACATTTAAAGACTGATTATAATTAAAAGGTGAGGAGATAACTGTACGATTCCTTGTGAGTATTCAACAAGCTTGGCTTAACAATGTATTTGTTCAATATTGGAACATGAAAAAGGAGCTAGATTTTCAGCAATATTTTTTTACGTACTAAGGGCCGTTTTCTGCACCTTTGCTTAACCCTCCAGCGCCCAAAAGTGAACTATTATAGATAAAAATTTAATTCCAACGGGAAGTGAAACGTTATGCTTAATCCTGTTTTTTGATGAACCGGACCAATTTACCGGTTCACTTTCGAACCGGTAAAATCCATTTTTTTATTTCAGGAGATAACCGCTGAAGTTTGCTGCTATAATTTGGTAGAAGTTTAATCGTAAACACAAATGTGTAACTTTTTGAACCGTTTCATTCTACCGATTCACTTTTGAACCGATTGAAAAATTTATTTTAATTTCAGAAAACATTCCGTGAAGTAAACGGTTAACGTTTGATAGAAGATTAATCCTACAAATGTAATACATAACTAATTGCACCGGTTCATTTAAACGATTCACTTTTGAACCGGTAAAATATTTTATACAAGATAATTAGAAAAAATGCTGTTTTATTTTGATGGAAGAAAAACCGTTCAACTGAAACGTGTCATTTTACCGTTCCACTTTTGAGCCAGCATATAAGGAAACTTATGCAGTAAGTGATTCTTCTTCAGTTGGACGTATTTTTAAAGTAATGAGAATCAACGTGTAATGTAATATCTTCTTATTTGATGAGCCGATTCATTACACATATTAATTTAATCAAAATTTAATTTCGATGTTTTGTGAAATAATAAATCTTGTTTTTTTTTAAACTGTTCGGTTTACCAGTTCACTTTCGAACCAATAAAATCAATAATTTTTATTTCAGAAGATTACCGCTAAAGTTTGCTGCTAATTTGTAGCTTTTTGAACCGATTCATTTCACAGATGCACTTGTGAACCGGTAAAATCATTTATTTTAATTTCAGAAAATAATTGATAGCAGATTATTCGAACAATTGAAATGTGTTGAACTACCGATTCACTTTTAAGCTGGCATATAAGAAAACTTGTGCAATTAGTAATTCTTCAGTTAGACGATAATGATGAAATATGTTTATTATGATGAAAATCGAAGTATAATGTCAAATCTTGTTATTAGATGAACCGTTTCAGGAGGTAAAATGTTGAGAAAAATCTTTCTTTTTGAATCGGTTTACTTTTAAATCGGAATTGGTAGGTTAAGCGGATTAGCCGACTCATCCATGATGTTTTACGTTTTGGCTATTGACTTGCGTGAGCTACAATCCATTCGTGAAAAATCTCAAGTAAGAGGTATGAGCATCTGAGATTTTTGCCACGCTATTTAGACGATAATCGCTGTAGTTTGCTGCTATTATTTAGTATACGTTTTATCGTTCAACTGAAATGTGTAACTTTTTAAACCGGTATTTTTTTTCAGAAGATAAGCCGTAAAATTTACTGGTATTATTGGATATTAAATTAATCATACAACTGTAATGTTGTACTCTTTGTATTAGTTCATCACTTTTGATCCTGTACATTTTTCATTTTTAGTTTTCAAGATACTCAGTAAAGTTTGCTATTTTATTGTGATGGAAGTTTGAAACTTATATGTAACTTATTGAACTGGTTCATATTACCGTTTCGCTTTTGAACCGATGGAACCATTCATTTCTTATTTCAGAAGATTTCTTTCAGAATATGAGCGGTGAAGTTTACTGGCATTATTTGATGGACAACTGAAACGTGCTACCTTTTTGATCGGTTCATTTTACCGATTCCCTTTAGATCCAGTAAAATCATTTTTATTTCAGAAGACGACAGCTACAGTTTGCTGTTATAATTTGAAAGCAGTGGTACAACTGTAATGTGTAACTTTTTGTACCGGTTCATTTTACCAATTCACTTTTGAATTAGTAAAATAACTATATCGGCATTTAAGGGAAGTTGTGCAGTTTGTGATTCTATTTTGGTTGTACGTATTTTTATAATAGTAAACATCGTAGTGTAATAACATCTTGTTATTTGATAAAACTGGTGTATTACCTGACCAGAACCATATAACAAGATTATAGCAAATTCCTATCAGCAGCAGTTAAAAATAACAGAAGTTGATAAAATTTTGTTATCAAGATGGCTTTGTTCTCAATTTGTTATATTTTTAGTAACACATTTATAACAACATTTGTTATATTTTTGACATCGCATTTATAAGTTTGTTGCAAATAACATCCGATGTCATAAACAGTAACATAGATTGCAATAATTTTGTTATTTTGTATATCCTTGCAACACATTTTGTAATAATTTTGATATAATTGTAACAAGTTTGTTATATTGTAGATTGATTTGGTGCAAATTATGTAAGAATTTTTGTTATTTTAACTACTAACGGTACATGTTTTTTAACAACTTATAATATAAAAAAATCATATCAGGGGAACACATTCTGTTATAATCTTGTTTCTTCCGTCTGGTCGGGTAGTCATGCCAATTTACTCTTGAATTGGTATTTTTTCTGTTTTCTAATAGAAATTTTATTGTACGACTGGAATGCGTACTGAAATGCATTACTGAGTTGTTTATGAAACGGTTTGAACAAATATGCCATTATAAAATCAAACAAATCATGTTTATGATTTTACAACTCATAATATTGAACTGACCATCGAGCTAGGGAGATATAGTTACAGTTCAGAGCAACTACGATTGAAGTGATAAGCAGGTAGCCATGTAAACTTACTACTTCTTTTGTTCTTTACTTCGATATCAAGCTACGGAACATAGAGTTAGGGAAAGTTGATTCTATGTCGATTGGAGGTATGATTATAAGATTCAAAAGATTTTATTGAGTATAAGCGTAACGTTCATATTGTTACATATTTGTTTAACAGATTGATGGGCCTAAATAGTACACTTTTGAACCTACAAACAATATTGAACCATAACGAGACCATTCATAATTAACAACAAATATATGTATATTATTGAACCGGTCCATTTCATCGCTTTCAAAAGCGTTATATATGAAATATATGTTCCTATATATGGCATGTATGCCATGTTATAATAAAAAAAAGATTGTATTATTTTCTTTTGTTTTTATTTATGTATATTGATATTAATAAGAATTTAATAACGTACATTGCTCTATGAAGAAGTTGTAGTGAACTGTTTGGCCTACAAGAAAAAAATACACACTGAAAAAATATTTAATGTTTTTTCATGAAAAATTCGTTTTGGCCGATTTTCAAAATTTTGTATGTTTGTCAAAATAAATACGTTCTGATGGTACAATAAAAATCTTGAAATGATTCTAAACCATAATGATTATAACGATAATTTCTCTAGAAGTAGCCATTTTCCAATTATATCAAGTTAAATGCAAAAAATAATTATAAAAATATTAAAATAGGTAATTTTTATTAGTCATTCGCGATTCTCCATCATTAAAAATACGTTTTCAAGAGTAAAGACCATATATCTTTCCATTAACGTATTTTCCTTGATGGAGAATCGCGAATAACTAATGAAAATTGCCTATTTTAATATTTAAACAATATTTTTTGCATGAAACTCGATAAAGTTCGAAAATTGTTACTTCTAGAGAAATTATCCATATAATCATTATGGTTCAGAATAATTTCAAGATTCTTTTTGTATCGTCAGAACGTATTTATTTGGTCAAAAAAAATCAAAACTTAAAAAATCGATCAAAAGTTGTTCTTAGTAAAACTTTTTTATCAAAAATTTCTCCATCGTGAAACATTGTCACAAATATCTGTTTACTATAAAGATTCTATGGTGAAAATTTAAAAAATATTAAATATGGGGTTTTGTGTAATATAAAATTTAAGTTTTATTATTAATTTATTTTTATGAAAATAAATAAACTATTTTTTCAGTGTATATTTTTTTCTGATAGTCCCAATGGTTGTCTACAACTTCTTAACAGAACATTTTTCTCTGAAATCAACAGTTGCGGAATAAAAATTTTTCAAATAATTTGCTTGCAAAAAATATAGGCCATTTTCAAAAGTTATTCTTGAGTCAAAATGATCAATTTTTCTGTGGAAAACACTTATCCTGCCATAGCAAAACCATGTGCAAAATCTAATCCCAATCGAAGGCTATCGAGTATGATTTTTATATATTTTCGACTCATTCCTGATGGAAGTTTTTTTTTGGGACTTTTAGATGCTTCCCTAAACAGGTTCTGGGTACCATAATAAAGACCGCGGTGGCCATTCCTGAATTTTCTCGATATCTTACGATTATTATTCATTGCTTCTTACAGTTACTTTCTGATTATAATTGCAATCCATTGCCATGTTAAATGCATAGACGAAAATTTGTCAGAGATGAAAAAATCGGAATAAAAAGAACATACTGTGTCCAAAAATTAAATACATCAAATATATTTGAAGCACAGTTGAAAACAATGCAAACCACGTTTGTTTTGAAATAAAATGTCGTTTTGATATCCTGTTATAATATATAACAAAAAATTGACTTTTTCTGCTTGGAGTCGATTCCCGGTGGCCACTCCGGATTGATGTGGACCACTTCAAGCAAAAATCAAACTAGATAAGTGTAGCATTCATATACAACTAATTTCACGGAAATCAAAGAAGAATTAGAATTTTGACAAGCAAAACAAAACAGGTGTCACCTAGAGGTGACACTGGGCGTTGGGGGGTTAAGCCGTAAACCACGGTTACCCTTATGATTAAACTAGGTTCAAGGCTTAAGCGGGGATGAAAAAAATCGACCCTATGTTTGGTTTTGTCCTCCAATTTTGATGAGATTGCAACAGCCATACTGTAATGCTTTGAAGAACAGTCTATATATAAGAAGGGTGCATTTATTATTTAAAAAAATAGCTTCCAAATTAGGATGTAGTAAAGTCTCATTTTAGATGCTGCTACCCATTTCCCACTTCATTCACATTTTTTAAGATGTGAGTCTACTAGCATTAACATCATCTAAAAGATTTTGTTTCGTAAACGATGGCAATAGAAGATCACCCTGATATTATTGCTGCAAGTGTTGTTCTATGGAACCTGATTAAAAATCATATCGCTGTGGCATAAAAACACTAATACGCTTGTATATGTTAGAAAAAATGCAGCCTCTGATCGCCGCTACAGTAAAAGCTTCCGTTAAGATCATTCAGCTGAATTCCGGCCGCACAGCAGGATTGGTGTCACGGTATATTCCAGTACAAACATTAGAATAGGACACACTTAACAAATTTACACTAAGTTGAATAACACATAACAACACACACGCACACCACAATTAGGTAATATTTGTTTTGCCATCAAGTAGGCTGTTGAAAAACGCTATTAAACGTCCCGTACAAAATGACAGTTCAGTTCACTCCCGTATTTCCCGACATTCCCGTTCAAAACCCTGTGTTTTTTATTTACACAAACACGTCGGAAGACTTTGGGAACATAACCATGGAAGAATTTTCAGAATCCAATAGCCCGTTCTCCAGCCATTTCGTGACATACAAACACCATTCCATTTTTATTTATATAGATAGATAAAGTGCAATTAACGTGAAAGTTCCCGTGTTAGTTCTTTGTATCGCGAAAAGCCCTTGATTACCCAGACGCTAACCGACCCTGGGATTGCCGGAGAGTCTCTTGTGCCCTGAGTTCGCCTGGCACTGTAAGTTTTCCTGTTTAGTTTCAGTAATGACCCATTCGGGGTAATGGCGATCGGAGTGATGGCATGGAGCCCTTTCAGAGATATCAACATGTGAAAACAACCGTTTTTTTTAGAAGGAAAGCTCGGAAGTCTGCATAGATAAGAGATAGAACCTTCGTTTCTTTGGGAAAAGGTTGCGCAATCAAAAGTTTTAAAATTGCTCGGAACAAAAAGTTTGCGAAAAATAATCGTACAAAAATTATTTTGAGGAAACTGATTTTGATATGGAACCCGCTTTGCTTAGAACCCGCGGCTACAAAGCAAAGCCATGATGAAGGTGTCTGGGTTCGATTCCCGATCGGTCCAGGATCTTTTTATAATGGCAATTTCCTTGACTTTCCTGGGTATAGTGTATCATCGTACCTGCCACACGATATAGGAATGTGTAAATGACTAATTTGACTAAGAAAGCTCTCAGTTAATAACTGTGGAATTTCTCATAAGAACACTAAGCTGAGAATCAGGCTCTGTTCCAGTGAGGAAATTAATGCCACGAAGAAGAAGAAGAAGAATGTACAAAGCAGGATGTATACTGGATGCTTTTTTCTATGAACGTTTACTTTACAGAAAGGAAATAATAATCACCCTGTACATATTAAGTGGTCTTATTATTTTGCCCGTAACTGTCCCTGTACATGCAGAAACGGTTCGTGGAAATACACCTAGGAACAATAAGCCGAAAAGTAGGCTCTATCCTAGCTGGGATATAACGCCAGGAAAAATTAAAAAAAAATTCTCAGTTTATCTAGAAACAAAAGGTTAAGCGGCAGGTTCTTTCGTTTCATTGGGAATGTAAAGTCAGTGAGAAGAAGAAAAGAAAAGTTTCGCCAACATGTCTTCTCCCAAGTGTGCAACTTTGTCGCTCGATTATCTGCGTTCGAAGAAGACAACTTCCACCGATGACTTTCCGGCAAAGGAAAGTTATCTGTGACAAGGATGGCCTTGTTCGTGGCAAACAAAGTTGTTTGACAGTTGCCGGTCATTGCCTAGAAACTGCATGTATGGACCGAAACCACACATCTTCTACCTCACGCTTACTCTACCATAAAGGTAGCGTGTTTCTTTTTCTTTGCCTCACTTTCCCAATTTCCAGTGTTGATAAAGCTGTTAGCACCGACACTCGTTGCAGCCACTGACTGACTGCAGTCCGAGGTGCAATCATCAATTCAAGGTGCATCCGTGGGAGGTTATCACGGCCTATCAACAGACAGTGGTATGAATTTTCGGTTTTAATTTTGAACAAGATTGTCCGTCTTTGGGCCGCAAGTAATCAACATGGTCGTAAGAATGATGGACGACGCGTGGCCGTTAATGGCAATTGCTTTTAATTAGCTAATCTGGCACGAGCCATGCGAAGTGATTACTGTAATCAATATTTATAGGTGTAATTGCCGGCGATTGTTATTACGTGATCGCAATAGACATCCAAATATATGAGGCAAACTGATTTCAAACTTCTCACAATTTTCAAAAACATCCAGAAGAAACATTTGAATGAATGGAATGCACAGTGGCGCATAGCTTAAAAAAAACTTCAAAAAAGTTCTTAAAATAACTTGTTTACATTTTTTTTATAGATTCTTCTTCTTCTGTTTCTCAGCTTAGTGTTCAATTGGCATTTTCATAGTTATTAACTGAGAGCTTTCTTTGCCAAAGTTGCCATTTTTCGCATTCTTATATCATCCTTTTTCTTTTTCCCAAGACTGGGAAAGACAAACAAACGTAGTTTAAATCTCAAACGTCCCAGTCAAATTCAGCTACCAAAAATATTACTAAGTTTTACGCAAATTGCGTCCCAAAAACAAAACTCGGTGAGTAACTACTAACCTTTCCCTATCCCTGGTTTGAGTTATTGTACATTTTTTTAAAATTACAGCCATTTTATCTGATTGGATGAAAAAAAAAAATAATCTGGACGCATTTTGCCACAAAATCGAAATTTCAATTTGAGGTTTATTCCCAATGAAATGATATAAGGTGTCGAAGAAGGTTAATAGATTACCATTTTCATTCGATTTGGGGCACATCTTAGTTTTTGTCCAATCTTTGTGTGAAGGTGCGCCACTGTCGGACGTCCATTCCTCCATGCTTCCATGGAATCCATTTTCAATTACGACGCCTTTAATCGAAATGATTTAATCCCAAGCCACCCGGATTCTACCCTCAACCATTTGCCCACGGAAGTGCCCTCCAGGCACGAGAACCAAACCAAACTTTTTTTTATCGTGTCTCCGTATGACAAGTTGACAGCATCGCACATTGTCCTGTAATTAATCCGGCCACAGAAACATGCATGAATAAAAGTTTTATCATTCCACGCCGCCCGTCCCGTTCCGCCGAATTTCCACCCCCTCATTGTTGTTGGGCGCCGCCACCAAAACGAAAGCAGTCCGTTTAATTAAAAACTATATCACGATGACACTCGACCGGGTGGCGGTTTTTGACCGGGAAGCCGAACTTGATTCGATCATCAACGATGTTTCGCAGATGGCGCGTTTTTGCGGTTGGCATATGGGTGCGATGATGACATGATTTATCTATCGATCCACTGCGAAGCAGACGGTGATAATTTTTAAACATTTTAAGTGATTGGAATTAATGTTGATGGATTCGAAATGAAAGCTCTCAGCTTAAAATTGTGGAAGTCGCCGTAAGAACACTAAGCTGAGAAGCAGGCTCAGCGAGAATGTAATGCCAAGAAGAAGAAAAAGAAGAAGAAGATAAAGATGACGAAGACAAAGAAAAAGATATTGACGCTTTAATAGATAGGAGACAGATTAGTAATATGTAGACAATTTTGTATGACGGCAGTCCAAGCTATTGTTCGTATCTGAATTGCCACTCAAAAATGAATCTGCATATTCACATCCCCTAGGATTTGGAATTGCCCATTGCACGGTGACGTCATCAAAAAATCGCTCTCTTTCTCTCATTTGGGTTATCTGAAAATAACGGTGCCAGTACCCGTCAAAATTGACAGATACTGGCACCATTGTTTTCAAGTTTTATTGAAGAGCAAAAGAGAGAGAGAATTTCGCCGTGAAATGAACTATTGCTGGCTATGTGCAGGACCAATGTACAGTGAGTCAAATTTATATTCATACAAGGTACTTATTGGTGACTGCACGCCAGTAATAAGAACGTCCAAGTTTCTAATGACAAATAATATGTAATTAAAAAAATCCTGTAAAACAAGTACAATTTGAGTGAGTTGAACTTATGTTTGTACATATTCATAGCTAACGTTTAGTGTTCTTATTTCTGTTTAAGTTTTCTGTTCACCCTATGTACTTTGGAGTTTAGCTTCAGTAAAGGGGTTAGCTTCAGTAAAGGGGTTTATTTCGGTTTTCCACAAAATTAGTAACATTATCTGAAATTATTGTTTTTTTTTTCATTTAAAATTTCATGAAATTTGTTTTAATAAAACAGCTCTTTACGTACTAAATTGCAACCTAATTAATCTTTAATTGTCTTATTTGAAATAATATACTTAAGTCTATGTTTTGAATGGCATTTGACGTTTTGAACATTTGTGAATTTCAAAAGGTTAAAACTGGAACCATTTTCATAGTTTCTGTAGTATGTTTGGAAAACACTTTTGTATGATCATTAGACCCTTAATATATCACTAATATTCCATAGTTTTCGATGTACTATGGTTTCTTTTGAGATATGAAAATTAGATTTGTTACACAGTGGATTAGATCATCAGACTCGTTGACAAGATAGCATTTTTTTGCCATCATCAGCTCCAAAATTATTTTTAAAACCACAAAAATTTTACTACGATATGCTTCTGTGAAGATGGTCTTACATACGGTTTTTTTTTTAAATGAATAAGGGAAAATCCGTCTTCAAACAAATAATGCCAAATAAAGCGAACATTCAAAATTTTTTAATTCGTCAACCAATTCTAAGAAAATTGCCTTGAAAATTGTTGTTTTACCAAAGAATTAAGATTATAGAACGAATCGAGCTAGATTTGTACTTTTGGCCATTTTTTGTATGAAGTGCGCCCACTGTGCGACAGTGGAGGTGGCGGCGGTACCATATGATAAGCCACCGACAGAGGCACTTTCACTTGGAGTTGATGGTCTTTTTTTTTTTTTTTTTTTTTTTTTTTTTTTTTTTTTTTTTTTTTTTTTTTTTTTTTTTTACATATTACATTATAATACTTAATAATAACAGGTTCGCTTTTTGCTTGTTCAATAAGTTTCTGAGCCCTAGCTTACATTTATGTACTTTCCAAAGCAACGGTTGAAAAACTCTCTGTTTTCCCATCTCAATTCACGGATTTCTTTCTTAAACAAATACAAACTAGGCTGTGGGTACCGTTTCAGATTGAAAGCGATTGCTTTGACTGCTAACCATAAAGCCGCATTTTCATTTTTCTTTGAATTATCTATTTCGTAATGGAGAATATCTTCTAAGTTCTGCAACCTTATTTCACAATGTTTCAAAATTGTCGTTTTTGTCCAATTTGAGATAATCTGGGCTGGGGGACATTGTTCCAATCTGTGAACATTATTATCGGAGCGCGAACACTGGTCGCAGGCGCTACTTTCAATCCTTCCAATGTTATAGGCAACAAGTTTTTCCTTATTAGATATAATATTATTCCAGAATGCGAAACACGTAGCTTTGTCGTCAGAACAGATAAAATTAAAATTCAGGTTTCTCCATACAATCTCCCATCTAATCATAGGATATTCAATTTTAACAGCTGGAACAATATTTTTCTGTGAGATATAATGTCTGTAAATCAAGGCGGTAGTAGTGATATTGGGCATATCCTTAATTTTTCGAATTTCAACAATTAATTCCTTAACAGCGAGAGGCAAATTTTGGGGTTTCAATTTATGTATTATGTATTCTTCTGATGTATCATTATTTTCCCAGTCTATTGCATTTTTAATAAAAAGAGACTTTGTTTTCGTTTCTGGGTCTACTAACCGCAGCCCACCCTGATCATAATCTAAATAAAGCTGTTCTCTATTGGTTTTAAATATGAATCCTTTCCATAGAAATTGACCCACACAGCATTTGATTTCAGCTATGTGCTTTTTTGCAGGAGGAAAAACCTGGGCCAAGTACCAAAATTTCGAAAGTACGAAGGAATTAATCAACCAGCTTTTCTCCCATAAATTCAGGTTCCTCACACTGTGTACCTGTAACATTCGCTTTACACTTTGTATTATTCTGTCGTAGTTAGAATTTATAATTGAACTAATCTTAGATGAAAACTCTATTCCCAAAATTTTGAGATGATTTACTTCTGGAATCTGTTGTGGGCCTAAAACGCATTTATTGATTCTCATATAAGCAGATTTACTAGTATTCATTTTAATCTTCCCAAACGATTCAAAGGAGCGCAAAATTTGAACAAGCAAATCAAACTCTTCGTCGTTTCTTATGAAAATATTAATGTCGTCAGCATAAGCAATCGTTTTGATGAACTTATCGTAAATAAGGACACCTGATATGCTATCATTTAATTTACAGAGTAGTGGTTCTATATATAATACAAATAAAATCATGCTAAGTGGGCATCCTTGCCTGACAGAGGAATTTATGTTAATATCGTTTGACAGAAAACCATTGAATTGAACCTTAGAAGACGCGCTTCTGTATAAGTTTTTTACGCACTCAATGAATACGTCTGGGAAATTAAATTTTTTCAAAACTTTCCAAAGATAATCGTGGTCAACTTTGTCAAACGCTTTTTGAAGATCAACACTCACCAATGCACCTTTGAATTTCAAAGTATCATTAGCACGAAGAATAATTCTACGAATGTCTTTCAGATTATTCGTACATGATTTTTGCGGTAAGCATGCTGACTGTCCAGCGCTCACTAAATCTGCTAAGAAAAATAATACACGATTTGCTATTATCTTGGTGAACAACTTATAATCACAATTCAAAAGACTAATAGGCCTGTAATTATCTAAAATGTGTTTGCTACCACTTTTGTGTATCAATGTAATTATACCAGCTGAAAATTCTCTCGGAGGGTGTTCAACTCCAGACAAATAATCATTGAAAACTTTTAATAGATCTTCCTTTACCGTATCAAAGTTTTGTAAATAAAACTCGTAATTTAATCCATCTGGACCTGGGCTTTTCTTTTTCTTGCATAATTTTAAAGTATTATACATTTCCTCTATCGTAATTGGTTTAACTAATTCTCTTTGCTGTTGAACTGTCAGATGTTTGGTAACATTGTTTAAAGGATCCTCTTCCAAATTGAGAGATATATTGTTCGAACCAGCTTTTTCAAATTGTTCTGAAAAATATCCATTGATTATTTGCTTTAACTTACCAACATCACCTGTAATTACATTCCCGTCTAAAAGTCTTAAGTTACCTGTTTTAGAATTCCTTTGAATCTGGGCAGAAATTTGAAATATACTTATTGTTTCCTTCTGAGTTATAGAATGATCCTGAATTGTACTGCAGAAATACTTCATCCTATCATGCTCAATCTCTAATAGCCTAGATTTCACTATTTTCATGTCCTTTAAAACGTCTTCACCAAGACATCGCCTGTTATGCAAATTATTTAAAACTGAATAAAAATAGGATTTTTCTTGATGTGTTCTTCGATTTCTACACCAGCTTTCAGATTTGAAAAATTGTTTTGTTTTACTTTTCACTACTGAATTCCACCAATTATTTCTGCTAGCGCAATATGACGAGAATGCCTTCCAGGAGTTATATTTCACAGAAAAATCATTACAAACCGATTCGTCCTTCAGAAATACCGAATTAATCTTCCAATAGCCTTTACCTTTGATAGGAAGACTGTTTGGGTCCACCTTTACCTTTAATATAACCGCGCAATGATCAGAGAATGGAATAGATAGAGTTTCGGCACTCAAAACTGATTCTACGAATCCCACAGGACCGTAAAATCGGTCTAATCGAGATGCTGATCCAGATCTGTGAAATGTAAATTGATTCTGTTTCAATTCCTTCAAAATATCCTTCCATTGGAAGGATTCCACCAAGCGCCTGAGACCAGCTGAATCATTGAAAATTCCTGTAGAATCTGACCGTTCAAGAATACAATTAAAGTCTCCACCAAGAACCGAATACGAAACTCCAGATTTACTCAAGTGGACCGCTAAACCATTTACAAATAAATCTTCCCGTTCTTTTTTTCTGTTAGTTCCAGCGAAAGCATAAATGTTGATGTAATTAATTTTGTTAATTACAATAGAAGATATTCGTCCATTAGGATCTAGAATCACATTTTCAAAATCAAACAATTTCCTCAAAAGTATTCCAGTACCCATACCATGTTCACTAATATTAACTACAGCGAAATGAGATGGAAGAAACGAAAAGTTTTCATAACAAAGCTCCTGCAGGAATACTAAATCGATATCATGATTCCAGATAAAATCTCTTAATAAATTTTGATTCACTACTGTTGTCGTACTGTTCAGATTGACCGTTGCAATTTTCAAAATATGATTCATCCTGGATCTTAAAACTAGTATTGATAGTCAAATTACTGATCTATCGCAAAAAACTAACAGACTTCCTTAGAAGCCTGAGAGGTTAAACAAAGAGAAATATACATTTTTATACACTACATTCACGTTTTTCATTGCCATCAATTATGATTTTCTTTGATCTTCCTCTAGTGAGGATTCCTTGACTCACTCCTATCCCAGATGATTGTGATTTGATCGATTGCACATCACCTTTGTCCGAATCTGGTGACGTCTCGGATGCCGACCTACTATCCTTCTTGCTCAAAGTGCGGCCACGCTTCTTATTTTTCCCTACCATCTGGAATTCACCTACCTCCATCTCACTCACCTCTATTGCAGAGTGACCAGCGGCTGCATCTGGAGTGATACTACCACTATCGACCACCTCAGAGAGTTCCGCTACTGCTTCAACGTTTCGTTCTTTGGTAGAGCTATCGTTCATAGCTTCCACGCATACACTTGATTGGTCACTCGTTAGAATAGCACTCACCGTACTACTCACCGCCGTTACAGATTTCTCTTCGCCAGCCGCTAACAGTTTGTTCAAAACGACCATACCTTCATTGTTTTCTGGAACCTTTGTCTTCACAGACCGAGACCGCCAACGTCCAGCTGCAATTTCACTGAACGATGGTACAGCGGTTTCGCCTATCGCACTAGAATGCCTCTCCGAACTTGTTGAAGGTTCCGATGTCCTTGTATTTTCCGATGCCACGCTGGTCACATCCAACCTGTGGTTGATGCTCACTCGTTTCGGACAATTCGCCTTCCGATGCTCCATACTGCCGCAAAGAAAACACTTATTTTGCAGTCCTTCGTAGAATACACGTGCTTGGAAGTTCCGCACGTGTATCGACGCTGGGATATCGCTTTTGATCTCCATGTGTACGCCTCGCACGGATGTCCATATCGGGAATCCCGTCTCTGCTCCGTATTTCTCTCGCACCATTCTTTGAATTACTCCATATTTGGAAAGCACTGAAGAGATTTCTCTATCGTCGATCTCCGGGGGGAGATTGAAAATCCGGACATACCTGAATACGGTTGACGCTGCAGAAAACGTGACCCTTGTTGACTCATACTTGCTGTAATCGAAATCCATCGCCGATGGTAGCCGCAGTAAAGCAGCCTTCAGTTGTTCTTCCGTCTTGAACTTGATGAAAACGCAGTTTTCCTTCGGGTCCTTGTACATCGAAAGCAGAGTAGCCGGACTTAGACTCATCTTGACCTTCATGAAATGAAAAATTTCATGATCGGTTGGTTCCTTTTTTCCAGGGCCAAAGTGAATTCGCATGGAATTTGCACGCGCTTCTTCCATTTTTCCTATATTCCGTTGTTTCCGATTAGTTGAAGGTCGCCTATTGTTCAAGCGAACAAGAGGAAAGCAGGGTTTACTGTAGTCTCAGCTACACAGCACGATTAATACACTCCGCTATAGACACTATCGACCGACTTGCTCTGAGTCTAAACACGAACTGTAATTGGATTTCCGTTTCAAAATAGATTATCGTTTAGGAGAAGCAATTAGAAATACCGGACGAGATCCTAGCTACAGCGTTAACGTATTACGCTACTATTACGTGTTTTCAGCGAGCGGGTTCAACCTGTTTAGACATAGAATCCCAGTAGAGCTTCTCAAGCAGAGAAGTGAGCCGATTTACCAAACGAACCTTTTAATACTTCTGAGGGGTAATGCAGGACCAAGAATTGCCTAAATTTTGGTTGTATGGCCTCACACGCCCTATCTACAACAAATAGCACAGTGAGATTGGATTGAATTTGAGTATATTCCAATAATACTCGATATCAGTGCTGACCAGACTCATTTCCCCGAAATTCGAATTGTGAAGCCATGAACTGTTATAACTGTGCGTTGTATTCCTGAGATGGAGGGGGAGGTGGTTGGGCTTGAGTGTTGCACATGGGATCCGACAGTTTCGATCTCGGTGGGCCGCAATTCAAGTTTCGGTGAAATGATTCGCACTCACTCACTCACTCATTTCATTTTACCGAAACTTGAATTGTGGCTCTCTGGGATCAAAATTGATCGATTTTGTGTGCAGTACTCAAGCTTAACCATCTGCTTTTCTATCTTAGGAGGATAGAGCATGGTTGTAATAGTTCGTGGATTCGTAGTTCGGAAAATGTTATTTTCGGGGAAATGAGTCTGAACAACACTGCTCGATATAGCAACAACAAAACTAAACAGGAAATTTCTTTTAAACAACCCTAATGCTGTCAAAAATTTCTCAACAAAGCTACACAGCAACAACATCAAATTTCTTCATGCATACTTTTCTTCTTGTGATACTTTTCAGACCAGAAGCAAGACGAGCGTCTGTCTCCCGCAAATAACCAACCAATCAACTGGCTGTTGCAATTTATGCAGAAGTTATTCACACTATTTACACCAAGTGTTTTCTTCTTTCAAGAAGTGGAAAATTCCAAAAAAAAATGGAACGATAATTGAAGAGCGACAAACTAGTTGTCATTGCAGTACCTGATTGTCACCGAAGACAGCCACTTCATTTCGTTTGCCGTCTCCAATGAAAAGCATTGACTGTGTATGAACATCGGCACCCCCATTTCATTCGTTCAAATAAATAAGAGAGAAATTGTGTGTAATCACGCTTTATGAAGTCCCTCCTCCTTGTGATGCAATGAAAACGTCGAGCAAACAAACAAGATTTCACCTGTCCGAAGGGGGTATGAGGATGGGTTTCGCTCATAAACAGCTCACCTAATTGCATTTCGGTTGCCACAAGTTCACCCCAGCTCTCCAAGGAACGATCGAACCAAGGCATGAATGAATTCACTTTCGACGAGGTGAGATCGTTCTCATTTGTTTTATTCCATTTTAAATTGAAATGGTTTCGATAATTTAAAACATTTAGCAAATTTATATCGTAAAACGGGGTATTTTTGATAAGTTTTAAGTTTTTTTTTATTTCTACATTCCTATAATGAGATGGAATTTCACAACCAGTAATTTGTTTAACATCATTAACTATCAATTTTTAATATAACAATATCAGAACTCATTTTTTACGATGCCAACGAAAATAGAAAGTGTCATACCAATACTCTCTATTTTTGCATTTGTTTTGCTTAACTGGTTAACAAAACCTTTTCAGTGAAGTGAATACCTTTCAACAACGAAAAACATGATCACCACCGAGAAAAGCGGGCGTTGTTTGCATGAAATTCGGTTTCGGATGCCATCCTTTTTCAGAAGGATCAAATGAAAGGACCAGCAAAGGTAGCAAACTGCACTGGTTTGGTCCCAAAGCTGAGTCACCTTGTTGTCGTTGTTCTTTCGCTAGGGTTTTTTTTCTTCTTATCTTAAAAGGAAGCATCGAAGGGACCCCAGTGTCATTTGCATAAAATTTCATTTTATAATCTCATCGGATTTAACGAGGATTACATTTTCGTTCGTGTGCTGTCGGTGCTGCCGATGGCAGTACTTGTTGTCAATTTCGTAACGGAGAAGAGAGAGCGAATAAATTTTCACACCATGGAGAAGCTTCCTAATTTCGGAACCGGATGGAAACACGGACAAGATAATGCAACATTCACTGGCAGAGAAGAAGCGCAGGAGATGAGGTGAGGAGGGAAATTCGTTAAATGCATTTATTTACGGGTAGAATTACTTACTGCTCTCAAGTGTGGCGCATTACTTCGTAAGCTCTTTTGAACGAATGATTGTTGGGAATTGCTCTTTCAAATGGAATAATCCCAACGAAATGAGAGGATGGAAGATGTTTTTGAATGTTCATGTTTTCTTTTCATCTAATAATCATTCCAAATACAAAGATCCGAAATTTACAACAATTGTCGATAAGACATAATTGCCATATTCAACAAAAATGAACTTAAATTGACTAAAATTGACTTAAATTGACTAAAATGTACAAAAATTGACAAAATATATGACTAAAATTGTTTAAATTGACCACATTTGACAACAACATGAATAAAATTGAATAAATAAATTGGATGGAATTGACTAAAATTGACTGAAATTCGCCAAAATTGTATACAATTGACTAAAACAAATTTTTTTTTCAATTTTCAATTTTCAATTTTCAATTTTCAATTTTTAATTTTTAATTTTTAATTTTCAATTTTCAATTTTCAATTTTCAATTTTCAATTTTCAATTTTCAATTTTCAATTTTCAATTTTCAATTTTCAATTTTCAATTTTCAATTTTCAATTTTCAATTCAATTTTCAATTTTCAATTTTCAATTTTCAATTTTCAATTTTCAATTTTCAATTTTCAATTTTCAATTTTCAATTTTCAATTTTCAATTTTCAATTTTCAATTTTCAATTTTCAATTTTCAATTTTCAATTTTCAATTTTCAATTTTCAATTTTCAATTTTCAATTTTCAATTTTCAATTTTCAATTTTCAATTTTCAATTTTCAATTTTCAATTTTCAATTTTCAATTTTCAATTTTCAATTTTCAATTTTCAATTTTCAATTTTCAATTTTCAATTTTCAATTTTCAATTTTCAATTTTCAATTTTCAATTTTCAATTTTCAATTTTCAATTTTCAATTTTCAATTTTCAATTTTCAATTTTCAATTTTCAATTTTCAATTTTCAATTTTCAATTTTCAATTTTCAATTTTCAATTTCATTTCAATTTTCAATTTTCAATTTTCAATTTTCAATTTTCAATTTTCAATTTTCAATTTTCAATTTTCAATTTTCAATTTTCAATTTTCAATTTTCAATTTTCAATTTTCAATTTTCAATTTTCAATTTTCAATTTTCAATTTTCAATTTTCAATTTTCAATTTTCAATTTTCAATTTTCAATTTTCAATTTTCAATTTTCAATTTTCAATTTTCAATTTTCAATTTTCAATTTTCAATTTTCAATTTTCAATTTTCAATTTTCAATTTTCAATTTTCAATTTTCAATTTTCAATTTTCAATTTTCAATTTTCAATTTTCAATTTTCAATTTTCAATTTTCAATTTTCAATTTTCAATTTTCAATTTTCAATTTTCAATTTTCAATTTTCAATTTTCAATAGGGTCCTAAAGCCCTGTCCCAATTTTAGTGCCAAACGCTTAAGTTTAGGCCAAAAACACATGTTTACTCAATTTTCTAATGTTTTCCGTTGGTTTAAGTCCAAAAACCATTTTTTTTAGATTTTGTCACATCCTTTGGCTTAAACTCAAATTTTGGGTGTATTTAGTTTTCCGTGTCCCTTACGAAATGTCAGATAGGAACAACCCCAGTGGTCGAACTAAAACCCCTGTGGTGTTTTTGTCGACTAAACGAACGTCAAACATGATCAAAAATGTCAAGATTCATTTATGAATTAAATTTTTAAATTAAAGTTTAAACATGATATAGCCATTATTTGAGCGGGAAAAATTGCAGAAGTAGTTAGAGTAACATGCTCTTTCGTGTTATTAAATAAAAACAAGATTTCATTAAAAATTTTAGGACCCAATTTTCAATTTTCAATTTTCAATTTTCAATTTTCAATTTTCAATTTTCAATTTTCAATTTTCAATTTTCAATTTTCAATTTTCAATTTTCAATTTTCAATTTTCAATTTTCAATTTTCAATTTTCAATTTTCAATTTTCAATTTCAATTTCAATTTTCAATTTTCAATTTTCAATTTTCAATTTTCAATTTTCAATTTTCAATTTTCAATTTTCAATTTTCAATTTTCAATTTTCAATTTTCAATTTTCAATTTTCAATTTTCAATTTTCAATTTTCAATTTTCAATTTTCAATTTTCAATTTTCAATTTTCAATTTTCAATTTTCAATTTTCAATTTTCAATTTTCAATTTTCAATTTTCAATTTTCAATTTTCAATTTTCAATTTTCAATTTTCAATTTTCAATTTTCAATTTTCAATTTTCAATTTTCAATTTTCAATTTTCAATTTTCAATTTTCAATTTTCAATTTTCAATTTTCAATTTTCAATTTTCAATTTTCAATTTTCAATTTTCAATTTTCAATTTTCAATTTTCAATTTTCAATTTTCAATTTTCAATTTTCAATTTTCAATTTTCAATTTTCAATTTTCAATTTTCAATTTTCAATTTTCAATTTTCAATTTTCAATTTTCAATTTTCAATTTTCAATTTTCAATTTTCAATTTTCAATTTTCAATTTTCAATTTTCAATTTTCAATTTTCAATTTTCAATTTTCAATTTTCAATTTTCAATTTTCAATTTTCAATTTTCAATTTTCAATTTTCAATTTTCAATTTTCAATTTTCAATTTTCAATTTTCAATTTTCAATTTTCAATTTTCAATTTTCAATTTTCAATTTTCAATTTTCAATTTTCAATTTTCAATTTTCAATTTTCAATTTTCAATTTTCAATTTTCAATTTTCAATTTTCAATTTTCAATTTTCAATTTTCAATTTTCAATTTTCAATTTTCAATTTTCAATTTTCAATTTTCAATTTTCAATTTTCAATTTTCAATTTTCAATTTTCAATTTTCAATTTTCAATTTTCAATTTTCAATTTTCAATTTTCAATTTTCAATTTTCAATTTTCAATTTTCAATTTTCAATTTTCAATTTTCAATTTTCAATTTTCAATTTTCAATTTTCAATTTTCAATTTTCAATTTTCAATTTTCAATTTTCAATTTTCAATTTTCAATTTTCAATTTTCAATTTTCAATTTTCAATTTTCAATTTTCAATTTTCAATTTTCAATTTTCAATTTTCAATTTTCATTTCAACTTTATTGTTTTGTCTTGCTATAGGTTGAATGGCTCAAAATGGCTTGGAATGGTAAATATTGGCTTACAATGACTTAAAAGGGCTTAAACTGGCTTAAAAAATCCCAAAATAATGAAAATGGCTCAGGCAATTCACTCAATGCCTGACGCATTTGATTCATGAATTAAGTTTAAGAAAAAAGTGTTTGCCGAAACAGCCTCAAGTGAACTAAGGATGTCGCTAAAAAGAAGCGTTGACTTGATGTACTCTGAGAATTAATTTATTGCTGCTAATTCAGCAATACGGTTTAATCAAATTACGTTGCCTTACACTTGAAATCCATTGTAATGCATATTCAATTCTGTTTGAAGATTTTAAACTTCCTTTTTACCGGTGTCATTTCAACGAGTAACGTTTAAGCCAGTTAGCAGCAATATTAAGCGCTTCCAGCTCCAGCCCGCTAGAGCGAATGTAAATTTAATTCTAATTAAAACCACGGGCACCCAGTACAGCATGAACACTAATAACCTTCTCATGATAAACCAACATAAAAACGAGCTAAACCAAGCTCAGCTCAGCTGCTCAGAGTCTGCTAGGGATCAACCACGCGTGGAAAGCATCCACCAAAAGGAAGAAAAAAAAGCATTCAACCTCTTGGTGACATGTAATTTCCTTGTCACGTAATTTCCACCTTTTTTTCTCTTCTTAGGTGTGGTGATGCCAGCAGCCCCTTGCTGGTCGCCGTTTGTTGCGTTTAGGGAAGTTGAATTAAAATTAAGTGTTATTACGATTAATCACGATGGTTGATGAGCTGCCCGAGTCAGGCTCTTGTACGCGTGGCGGCAGTACATTACCTTCCCTGAATAGACTCTACGCACGAAGAAAACGGGGATCTTCCGGAGAACCATGGATTCTCCGGGTTGACGGCCAGTCGGCCTTCCTAGAATGTACGTTTCTGAAAATCGAAACTGGGTTCCGGTACGAGAACAGAGACGACGACGACAGCACCGGCATAAGGATTTATGATGAAGTTTTAATTCGGTTGACATCTTGGGATAGGCGTTTAATGAAAGTATGGACCGGTTTTCCATCGGGTGACAAGTAGGTCACACAGTCCGGCGGCAGATGCGAGACTTCGTGGAAGGAACGGTTTTTCCTACGGTTTCCATCTTGCTTGGTCCTGGGATGGAAATTCACGCTTCGGACGTTGTACGCGATAAGACTAATTTTTACGGCCACTGAAGTTAATGTCTTTATGGGACGGAACATTTTCTTTTTACATGAGCTGCTTACAAACTTTGCATCCGATAGGATACGGGATATAAAGCCGTTCTTCCGGAAGATGAGACAGTGGAAAGTTTAACCCTTTCAGTACGTCATCCAAAATATTCTGAAATATCGATTTTAGGATGTTTTTTTTTTATCTTTATTAACGAGATTTTTAACCCTGGGCTAGTTCATCTCGGGACCAGCGGCTTTCCTTCCCTTCCGAAGGAAGTCGTCACTGAAATTTTTAGTGACTATCTCGGGGATGAGATTCGATCCCAGGTCCTCGGCGTGAGAGGCGTGTGTTCTAACCACTACACCAGGTCCGTCCCCATTTTAGGATGTGTTATTATAAAATATCGAATATCGACAAAATACCTCTTTTGCATCGAAATATGTTCAAAAACAGCCATCGAATCGCGAGAACATTTAATATCTCATTTGAAAAAGCATCAGAAGTAATCAAGATATTGTAAGTTCTCCAAATTATTTTGGAGTTCCTATTCTTCAATCTACCAAAAAATTTAAAACTCGAAAGCTTTTTTTTTTGTTTAAAAACGATTCTTTGTATTATCATCATGTCATAATTTGACTATTGATACTTTATGGAAGGATATGAGATTTTCTAGGTTCTCCAAACTACTCTTCAGTTTGAATCATGCCATCTTGCAGCGCAACCAAGATTTAAAAGATGTCTCAATTAATCAAAACTTGTCAAAGAAGACCCATTAGGTCTACATGTATCCCTTGCAGTGTATTTGAGCTCAGCAGAGCTTAGTTTAGACTGATTGTTCAAGGCTATAGCTGTAAGTTCGTAATTGACCGATGTTAGCGATAAAATATGTACAAAGAATCAAATTGAATAACACATCCGTCCTGAAAAGGTTAAGCAGACAAAGATCTTTTAGGAAAAGTTTTAAAACACTCGTACATTATAAGATTATTTAACTACGTTTTAAACCGAAAGATGTATATTCCATGCAATTTTCCGGCGTTTCTGCACCAAAAAGCTGTTACTTCCATCTCCCGAAACATTTCTTTCGTCCAATCTTGTTCTCATATGCATAAACTGGGTCGTCTGCCTGTACAAAACCGTGGCTCCAAATGGCGACAACGACGAAAACGAAGATTTTTACTTTGATGAACGCGCGAGGACAGATGGCATTTATGGTTTCCGTTGCAAGGGAATTTGCTGGATTCGTTTCTCGGTGCCGTGCATTAGGAATGACACAAATCAGATGAATTCGCAGATTTTCATCCACTTTAGAGGTTTTCCTAAATCAATCCTCTTCACTCCACTGACTATTGGGGTGTTGAAGAATGAACGGGCAGCTGTGATTTTCGAGGAATGTTTGCTTTGAAGGCCTTTCCTTTTAAGCAATTTTAAGCCGTTGGAGCCGTTTTAAGCCATTTTAGGCAGTTTTAGGCAATTTTAAGCCGTTTTTGCCGTTTATAGCCGTTTTAAGTCATATTAATCCGTTTTACGCCGGATTTAGTCATTTTAAGGCAATTTAAGCGGTTTTAAGTCATTTGAAGCCATTTTAAGCCGTTTTAAGCCATCTGATGCCGGTTTTTGGATTTTGGATTTTGGATTTTGGATTTTGGATTTTGGATTTTGGATTTTGGATTTTGGATTTTGGATTTTGGATTTTGGATTTTGGATTTTGGATTTTGGATTTTGGATTTTGGATTTTGGATTTTGGATTTTGGATTTTGGATTTTGGATTTTGGATTTTGGATTTTGCATTTTGAATTTTGAATTTTGAATTTTGAATTTTGAATTTTGAATTTGAATTTTGAATTTTGAATTTTGAATTTTGAATTTTGAATTTTGAATTTTGAATTTTGAATTTTGAATTTTGAATTTTGAATTTTGAATTTTGAATTTTGAATTTTGAATTTTGAATTTTGAATTTTGAATTTTGAATTTGAATTTTGAATTTTGAATTTTGAATTTTGAATTTTGAATTTTGAATTTTGAATTTTGAATTTTGAATTTTGAATTTTGAATTTTGAATTTTGAATTTTGAATTTTGAATTTTGAATTTTGAATTTTGAATTTTGAATTTTGAATTTTGAATTTTGAATTTTGAATTTTGAATTTTGAATTTTGAATTTTGAATTTTGAATTTTGAATTTTGAATTTTGAATTTTGAATTTTGAATTTTGAATTTTGAATTTTGAATTTTGAATTTTGAATTTTGAATGAATTTGATTTGAATTTTGAATTTTGAATTTTTGAATTTTGAATTTTGAATTTGAATTTTGAATTTTGAATTTTGAATTTTGAATTTTGAATTTTGAATTTTGAATTTGAATTGAATTTGAATTTTGAATTTGAATTTTGAATTTTGAATTTTGAATTTTGAATTTTGAATTTGAATTTTGAATTTTGAATTTTGAATTTGAATTTGAATTTTGAATTTTGAATTTTGGAATTTTGAATTTTGAATTTTGAATTTTGAATTTTGAATTTTGAATTTTGAATTTGAATTTTGAATTTTGAATTTTGAATTTTGAATTTTGAATTTTGAATTTTGAATTTTGAATTTTGAATTTTGAATTTTGAATTTTGAATTTTGAATTTTGAATTTTGAATTTGAATTTTGAATTTTGAATTTGAATTTTGAATTTTGAATTTTGAATTTTGAATTTTGAATTTTGAATTTTGAATTTTGAATTTTGAATTTTGAATTTTGAATTTTGAATTTTGAATTTTGAATTTTGAATTTGAATTTTGAATTTTGAATTTTGAATTTTGAATTTTGAATTTTGAATTTTGAATTTTGAATTTGAATTTGAATTTTGAATTTTGAATTTTGAATTTTGAATTTTGAATTTTGAATTTTGAATTTTGAATTTTGAATTTTGAATTTTGAATTTTGAATTTTGAATTTTGAATTTTGAATTTTGAATTTTGAATTTTGAATTTTGAATTTTGAATTTTGAATTTTGAATTTTGAATTTTGAATTTTGAATTTTGAATTTTGAATTTTGAATTTTGAATTTTGAATTTTGAATTTTGAATTTTGAATTTGAATTTTGAATTTTGAATTTTGAATTTTGAATTTTGAATTTTGAATTTTGAATTTTGAATTTTGAATTTTGAATTTTGAATTTTGAATTTTGAATTTTGAATTTTGAATTTTGAATTTTGAATTTTGAATTTTGAATTTTTGAATTTGAATTTTGAATTTTGAATTTTGAATTTGAATTTTGAATTTTGAATTTTGAATTTTGAATTTTGAATTTTGAATTTTGAATTTTGAATTTTGAATTTTGAATTTTGAATTTGAATTTTGAATTTTGAATTTTGAATTTGAATTTTGAATTTTGAATTTGAATTTTGAATTTTGAATTTTGAATTTTGAATTTTGAATTTTGAATTTTGAATTTTGAATTTTGAATTTTGAATTTTGAATTTTGAATTTTGAATTTTGAATTTTGAATTTTGAATTTTGAATTTTGAATTTTGAATTTTGAATTTTGAATTTTGAATTTTGAATTTTGAATTTTGAATTTTGAATTTTGAATTTTGAATTTTGAATTTTGAATTTTGAATTTTGAATTTTGGATTTTGAATTTTGGATTTTGGTACAGTGATACCTCCATGAGTCGATGTTCCTTGACTCGATATCGACTCAT
The DNA here is from genome assembly GCF_002204515.2 of Aedes aegypti. Taxonomy (NCBI): domain Eukaryota; kingdom Metazoa; phylum Arthropoda; class Insecta; order Diptera; family Culicidae; genus Aedes; species Aedes aegypti. Next base: position 52,966,574 of record NC_035109.1, on the reverse strand, counting down.
GGAACCATACTAAAAACAAAATTTCATGGTTACTATGATGGTCCCTAGAAGCAGCTTTCCAAAAGATTGCTGTTCCATCACTCGATATTTCCATGAGTCGATGGTCCCTTCAATATCGACTCATGGTCGTTTCACTGTAATATCGATTTTTAATACTTAATAAAAGGCATTGCCATTACCCCCTCTGGCTACGCCTATGCGTGTATGACATCAAACATCATCATCATTTCATCATGTATGGCTTAATATGGCTTAAAATGCTCTTAAATGGCTTAAAAAGCTCTTAAATGACTTAAAATTGCTCAAATTGGTTTCCAATGGCTTGTAATGGCTTTAAAGGGCTCAAAAGGTCTTAACAACTTCTTTAGCCGTTATTGAATTTTTAAAACTTTTCGAATGTAGGAAAATTGATTCGTTTGAGGAAATTCAGCTCTAGTATTTGCAACTTTTACGTCCCAACTTATATCTCTAATAACTATTAACTGAACGCATACTCAGCTTGATCATCTACCTGGAACAAGGAAAACGTTGACATCGAACAGCATCCCCACTCAAATTACGATAATTGCACCTGCAATCTTCGACAATCTCCATCTTCACCGGTCGTATGAAACGTGTTGAGCTTCCACATTGTCAGGCAGAATTGCCAAACCAAAAGTCAGAGTAGACTTTGCACATGGGATTCGCTTCTGGGGAAGCGATGACATAATTTTTAAACTTCCCGAACATGGGAAAATAGGTTCAAAACTTACAGGCCTTAGATTATCAAGACATTTTCTATAAAATATCAAATATTGGAGACGAATAACTAAGGATGAAATATTGCCCATTTATTTAAAAATTCTAACAAATAACTATCAAATGCCCATACCAGAATCGTTTTGTCGCATCACTCTACTCGGGTTCCTTTCAATATTAGGGAATACCTTACACCGTGTTCTTGATTGTGTGTGCAGTGCACCCCGACTAATCTATATGTGCTTGTAAATTAATTTACTTTCTATTTTTATTTGCCTTGTCGCCATCTTCGTTCTGCGGTGGAAATCTTGTCGATGGCTATAAGAAGGCTTCCAAGGTGGTCCTTGGATGTCTTCATCCATTGTCAACTGACTTGAGTCGCCCACCAGTAGTGGCAAGTGCCGAGCTTAATTCTTGGTTTGGTGGAAAATTGTTATTGGCGCTGAGAATGCAATTTTATTTTCGCTTACTTCAGTATCCTGATGATGGCAGAAAAGGGGTTGTATTAGAGGGGGTCGTCTCCGAAATAGATTCACTACTCGTTTGCCGACCGAACGTGTTGAACAATTCTTCAACGAGCTACCGACGACTACTACGGTGGTAAGAAATTGCCATTTCCAAGGAAAAGGGGTTTGTCCCCGGTCTCGATGATGATGATAATGATGATGATGACGGTGGTGACGGTGATAAAGAAGACAATGATTATACTGTTAGTAGAAAATTGCTCCAACGTCTTGGACCAGATGAAGGGGAAATTCGTTCAAGGGTGAATCCAGGGTGTAACGAGAATGGTACGTGACTGGCGATGATCTAGTTGGATAGGGTGCTTCCTGGTGTGAGAACCGTACCGTAGATTCCATTTCGATGGATGTACACGCATTAAGGTGAATTCGAGATAATTACTATGTTGGGGTTTTGCCTTAGGTCGGAGAGCTCCTTCTGCTGAACTTCTTCTGAACAAATGGATGGTCGTAAATTTCTTTCCTTCTTCTCGTGTACGATATCGATAGAAAGTCAACGTGGAAATCAATGAGAGGCTATTTTCAGATAATTATGTAATTTAGGAATAGTTTCTTTGAAATCAAGGTATTTCACGTTTCAATAGATAAGTTTCTTCTTTGCTGCGGCCTTTTCTCCTTTCGCATCACCTTCGTCCTTGCTCAACCGCATGTTCTCCACCTCCCTCAAGTACAGCTCCTCGATCAAATCCTCGATCACTCCTTCCATCGACATCAAATGGCCCTTCATGGTAACCATCAACACCTCCTGTTCCTCGATTTGCTTCTCCAGCTTCGCGATCTGTTCGCCCTGCTCATTCTTCACCTTCGCCAAATCCGCCAGCAACGTCTCGTTCAATGTCTGTATCTTCTGCTCCAGCTTTCGAATCTCCCACTGCGAATGTAGTGTCACCCAGTTCACGTAGCTATCCTGGCAACAAACTCCCTGCACCGTAGTCCAATTCACTCCACAACGGGTCACATCTCCGAAGAACTTGATCGATCGCTCGTGCAAACTCTGCAGAAACTTCGGTAGGGCACGACAGTTCCACTGATTCCCCGGTAGACCCAGGTAACGAAGGTTTGGAAACGGTACCCGGAGATCATCGCCATTCAGATACATCAACAGGTTCAAGCTCAGATCCAGAATCGCTAGATTGGGCAAACTCCACGAGTCGAAGCTAATCTCCTGCAGTTCATTGTTGTTCAAACGGAGTTCGGTCAGCTTACCCAACTGAAAGGAGCCATCCAGCGAGTTGATCTTGTTGCCTTCCAAGTTCAGGACTTTGAGGTTCGCCAATCGCTGGAAGAACTTCAGATCGATGTAGTCGATGGAATTGCGAGACACGTCCAGATGTTCCAGCTGAGTCAGGTCCTTGATGTTCGGTAACCTTCGTAGCTGGTTTCGTGCAACTATAAGAACTTTTAGCTTATTATATGAAACTTTACTGTTGATCGTTACGGTTTTCAGCCTGTTTCCGGTGGCGTTCAGGTGTACGAACTGTGGGCTTACGTGAAGCTGTTCTACGTTGCAGTTTGTGACGGTGAAGTTCAAGGGAGGTTCACCGAATTCGTTGTAGAAGTCTTCATCAATTTTCGGAAGATTTCCGTCGACCAGTTCGACAAACTGAAGCTCTTCGGGTAGAATGATCGGTTCCTCATCGTTTGAGGTGTGTTCAATGCCACGGAGGATGCAAACGTCGGTTGTGGGTTTGTCACACTCGTAGAATTTCTGTGCCTGTGATTGATGGTGGATAAGTACCAGAATTGATCTAGAATTGACAAATTTCCAAGTTCAAAAATGATCTGGAGCTGAAACGGCACAACTTACAACAAACTGCGCAGCAAAATCATTTCTCTCATTAGGACGAACAGGAACTGCAACCTGATCTAAATCGATCAACCGCCTTCGGCGATAAGCAATAAGAAACTAGACTACTAGTTCAACTCACTGTCTATGCAACTGACGATTGCGAATAGTTTAGCGAATCGAGCACAAGACCGCCTTTCAAACTGATAAGAACTCGCCGTACTGATCGAATGCGAATGCCGGTCTGTCAAATTCATCTGAATGATTGCAGTTTGTTAATCAACTGAGCGATTGAAAAAATAACAAAATTCACAAAGCCTACAGAGCTGACATAGCTTACCAAGCTTAAAAATCTTCAAGAATCCTGAAAAAATCCTCAGAATCGTTCTCAAGATTCTCTCATAATCATGCTCAAAATACTTTCAGAATCCTGCTCAGGATTCTCTCGGAATCTTGCTCATGATCCTTCCGGTATCCTGCTCAGGACTCTCTCAGAATCCTGCTCAAAACTATCTCAGGATTAACTCAGAATTCTGCGTAGGATTCTCTCTGAGCCATGCTCAGGGGTCTTCAAAATCCTGCTGAGAATTTTCTCAGAATCCTGCTTAGGATTCTAACAGAATTTTCTTAAAGACTTTCTAAAAGAATTATGGTCAGAATTCTGAGAGAAACCTAAGCCAGATTCTGAGAAAATCGTGTAAAGGATTCTGTGAGAATCTTGAGCAGGATTTTGAAGGAATCCCGTGCAAGATTCCGAAGAGAATTATGAGCAGGATTCTGAAAGAATGCTGAGCATGATTCTGAGTGAACTCTGCAAAGGTTTCTAAGAGAATCCTAAGAAAGATTCAGATATAATTTTGAGCAGGATTCTGAGAGAATTCGAATGAGGGTTCTAAGAGAATCCTGAACAAGATTCAGAGAGGATTTTGAGCAGGATTCTGAGAGTATTCAAATAAGGATTCTAAAAGAATCCTAAACAGTTTTCTGAGAGAATTCTTAAAAGCTTTTTCAGAAAATACTGAGCAGGATACTGGATTAGTCCTGAGAAGGATTATGATACAAACCACAGCAGATTTCATAGAGAATCTTGAGCAAAACTCTTAGAGAATCGTGAGCAGGATTCTAAGAGAATCTAAATCCGAAGAAAGATTACGAAATAACCTTGAACATGATTTTGGGGGAATCCCAAGAAAGATTCTGGGAGAATTATGAGCAGGATTCTGAAAGAATAATAAAAAGGATTCTGAGCGAACCCCGTAAAGGATTCTAAGAGAATCTTGAGTAAGACTCTAAGAGAACCCTGCGCAAGATTCAGAGATAATTTTGAGCAAGATTCTGAGAGAATCCTGAGCAGTTTTCTTATAGAATTCTAAGTAGTTTTTTGAAAGAATACCTAGCAGAATACTGAACAAATCCTGAGCAGGATTGTGTAAGAATCCTCAGCAGATTTCTTGGAGAATTCTGGGCAATATTCTGAGAGAATCTTGAGCAGGAACATATGAAAATCCTGAGCAGGATTCTGGGAGAATAGGATGCTGAAAGATCCCGAGTGCAATTCTGAGAGAATCTTGAACAGGATTCTTAGATAATTTTTAGCAAAATTCTGCAAGAATCCTGAGCAGTTTTCTGAGCAAATTCTGAGCAGGAATCTGAGAGAATTTCGAGCAGACTCCTGAGAGATTCTGAGGCAGGATACGGAAAGAATCTTGTGCAGAATACTGAGAGAGTTCTGAGAGAATTTTGTGCAAAATTCTGAGAGAATCCTGAACACGATTCTGAGAGAATCCTGAGTAGAAATCTAATAGAATTCTGAGCAAGATTCGGAGAGAATTCTGAGCAGGATTATGAGAGAATCCTTCATAATATTCGAAGGAAATCCTGAGCAAGATTCTGAGAGAATTCTGAGCAAGATTCTGTTAGAATCCTGAGCAGGATTCTGATAGAATCTTAGGCAGGATTCAAAGAAAATCCTGGGTAAGATTCAGAGAGAGTCTTTAGCAGTATTCTGAGAGAATCTTAAGTCGGATTCTGAAAGAAACCTTAGCAGAATTCTGAAAAAATACTGAGCAGAACTCTGAGCAGGATTCTGAGAATATTTTAAGAAGGATTCTGAGAAAAAAACTGAACAGAATTCTGAAAAAATCCTGAGCTGGAATCGGAAATAATCGGAATCGGAAATAATCCTTAGTAGGATCCTGAGAGAATCCTGAGCAGGATTTTAAGAGAATCCTGAGCAGGATTCTGAGAGAATTCTGAGCGAATCCTTCCCAGGATTCTTTCGAAATCCTGCCCAGGATTCTCACAGAATTCTGCTCTGGATTCTCTCAGAATCCTGCTCATAATCCTGCTAAAAAATCTCTCAGAATCATGGTCAGGATTCTCTCAGAATCCTGCTCACAATGCTTCTCAGGATTCTCTCAGAATCATATTAAGGATTATCTCAGAATTCTGCTCAGAATTCTCTCAGGATTCTCTCAGAATCCTGCCCATGGTTCTCTCAAAATCCTGTGTAGAATTCTCTCAGAATCCTGCCTAAGGTTTTCATAGAATCCTGCCCAAGACTTTCACAGAATCCTGCTCAGGATTCTCTCAGAATCCTGCTTTGGATTCTCTCAAAATCCTGCCCATAATTCCTCGGGAATTTATCTGAATTCTGCCCAGGATTTTCTCAAAATCCTGCCCAGGATTCTCTCAGAATCCTGCTCGAAATTCTCTCAGAATCATGCTCAGGATTCTGTTAGAATCCTACCCAAGATTCTCACAGAATTTTGTCCAGGAATCTCTCAGATTCCTGCTCTAGATTCTATCCGAACCATGCCCAAATTCTCGCAGAATCCTTCTCATGAATTACTCTGAATTCTGCCCAGGATTTTCTTAGAATCCTGCCCAGAAATTTCTCAGAACCCTGCTCAGATTCTCTCAGAATTCTGCTAAGGATTCTCTCAGAATGCTGATCAGGATGCTTTGAAAATCCTGCCCAGTATTTTCTTAGAATCCTGCTGAGAATCCTTTCAGAATCCTGCTAAGAATCCTGCTCAAAATCCTGCTTATGATTCTCTCAGAATCCTGCTCAGGATTCTCCCAGAATTCTGCTCAGGATTTTCGTAGAGTCCTGCCCAGGATTCTCTCAAAATGCTGTCCAAGATTCTTTTAGAATCCTACCCAGGATTCTCTCAGAATCGTGCCCAAGATTTTGACATAATCCTGCTCTCACGGTGCTCCCCTGACCGTTATTATCAGAAAAAAATCTCCATGAAATCTGTGCTCACCAGTCGTTTTCTATAGCTATGCTGCATGCCTGGGCAAAATTTCAAAAAAAAAAAAATCGTAGGGCCCGTTTTGAAGTTACGCCTTTTCGATTGTATAAATTCACAAATTCAAAGGAAATGTGATGTATTTCAACGGATTTTTATTGGTCGTGATAATCAGAAGTAATAAACTGGTTCAAAGTAAGTGTTTTAAGTCACTTGTAACCTCTGGGTGAAGTTTCGAATGAGAAAATCGTCGAAGTTTTGAGTTACGCCCTTTTTGAAGTGTATCTTTAGAATCACCAATTTCAAAGAGATTAATTAGGCATTCTAATACACATTGCACCTACATGGCGTCAAAGTCTTGCACAATGGACTGATTTTTCATAGGCTCAAGCGATATGAGGCATTACGGAGCCAATTTTATCATGTAATCAAATTAGTTTTTATTCATCAATATTCTGGATAGTTGAAGCAATGAACTCACGATTCAGATTATTTAACATGTAATTCATGTTGTATATCGAAGCGCAATTTGACGTCAAAAATACTTTCGGACTTGAGTTTTCGGTTATGAGTAGCAGGGTACGGAATTAAATGAAATTAACGATGTAGAGGCAACGATACAAAATGAAAAAAAAATGCAAAGTATAGATTATCCGTTATTATAATGGAATTTATTGGAATATAATGGAATTCAAAATCGTAGTACTTACAGAGCTTAATTTAAGATGTTTGTCTTTGTCACCTATGAAAGGTTTGTTAAGCAAAGTATGATTTGTTTTCGTTTTTCTTCACTTATTATAGCAGCGCGTGAGTCTTTACTTCACAGGCACAGTTTGTGATGAAAATAATGGATGTTTACAGATAAATCATCAATTTGTGTAGGATTATGGTAGATAGATTAGCAGGTAACCAACTCGACCACAGACTTATTAAAGATTTTCCGGTAACAAAAACTGGAGGTTTAATATTTTTTAAAATTATACCCCTCTCAATTCCATTACTCCGAATATCATGAAACTGAAGAGCATAACCTCGAGTTCCAGTTCCTAGAATGGCTTTACTTTGAATTCCATTATCGCGACAATAGCATTCAGCATACTGGGGAGTTTATCGTGATGACTTTCGGGTAAATGATATTCGGGGAAATGAAACTCGGAGTTATGGGGTGGAGTCTTTTCAATAGAGGTTTGATTTGAGTGTTGATGTTTACGGAAGCCATGTGAATTTAAGATCTGCAAGCGTTATGATTTTAAAATCAATGAATCCAAACAATACCGAATATTTCTTACTTTTCTTACACGTATTTCAAGTATTGATGCTTACTCTTCACGAGTTGGCTTGAGAATGGGTTGATTGATTCAATCATTTCTTTCACTATTGTATTCCAGGATCTAAGACTCTTACGTGTTTGTGAGATCGAAAAGACCGGGTATTTAAAGATTTGTGAAAAATCTAATTGTTGTAAAGTATGCTATAAATGATTACAAAAGTATTGCTAATGATCTAGAGTGCCACAATTTGGCCAATAGTGCATTACTCAGCAATTGATGTTTAAGTTCTGGGGCAGTACGAAGTTAGCCAGAACAGCCGGGGCAGCTATTTGGGTTAATACAATATTTTATGACTACTAATAACAATATAAAATTGACTCCGTAATGCTTGATATCGCTTGAGCCTATGCAAAATTGGTCAATTGTAAATGATTTTGACGGCATGTGAGTGCAATGTGTCATTGAAAACATTTGAACATGCTTACCGGTATTAGAATGCCTAATTAATCTATTTGAAATTGGTGATTTTAATAGTTACACTTCAAAAAGGGCGAAACTCAAAATCTCGATGATCTTCTTATTCAAAACTTTGCCCAGATGTTACAAATAACTAAAAAACATTTACTTTGAACCAAAATTTGATGGTTTATTACTTCTGATTATCCCGGCCAATGAAAATCCGTTGAAATACCTCAGATTTCCTTTGAATTTGTGGACTTCTACAATCAAAAAGGCGTAACTCCGAAACGGGCCCTACGATTTTTTTGAAATTTTGCCCAGGCATGCAACATAGCTAAAGAAAATGACTGGTGAGCACAGATTTCATGGAGATTTTTTTCTGATAATAACGGTCAGGGGAGCACCGTGGCTCTGGATTATCCTGAGCAAGATTTTGAAAGTCCTGTGCAGAATTTAGAGAGATTCTTGAACAGCATTTAGAGAGAATCCTAAAAAGAATTCTGAGAGAATCCTGAAATGGATTCTGAGTAAATCCTGAGAAGGAAGATGAGAGAGCCCTGAACAGGATTCTTATAGAATCTTGAACAAGATTTTGAGAGAACCCTGAACAGGATTCTAAGAGAACCCTGAACAGGATTCTAAGAGAACCCTGAACAGGATTCTAAGAGAACCTGGACAGGATACTGTGAAAATCTTAGCAGGATTCTGTGGGAATCCTGCTCTGAATCCTGAAAGAATCTCGGGCTGGATTTCGAGAGAATCTTGGGCAGGATTCTGAGAGCAAGATTCTGTGAGAATCTTGAACAGGATTCTGAGAGAATCTTGAACAAGATTCTGAGAGAATTCTGAACAGGGTTCTGAGAGATCCCTGAACAGGATCCAAGAGAACCCTGAACAGGATTCTGGAAGAACCCTGAACAAGATTCTGATCGAATTCTTCTGAAAGAATTCTGAAAGAATCTTGAGCAGAATTTTAAGAGAATGCTGAGCAAGATTTTGAGAAAATTATGAATGGAATTCTGAGAGAATCCTGAACAGGATTCATAGAAAATCATGAACAGAATATTGATAAAATCTCAAACAAGATTCGAAGAGAATCCTGAACAGGATTCTGACAGATTCCATAACAGAATGCTGTGAGAATCCTGAATAGGATTCTGAGAAAGTCATCAAAAGAATGGTGAGAGAATGCTTAGAAGGTTGCTGAGAGATTAATATTATGAGAAAAGTATTTAACGGTTTCATAAATTGCAGGATTTTGCTTAAAAAAGCCCTGATTAAAAATAAGAACTATACTCATCATTAAGATGATTTCAAGCATTTCCAATGCAGAATCTTAAGATCGAATATTTCTTCAAAATTGATAGAAATTTTCCAACTACATACATTTGAAATTCACATCTTCACTCGTTAGAGTTATATCAATCCTAAAAATACCTGAATCCGAACAAGTACTTCTTGTTTTTTTTTTTCGTTCTGGCATCCATTCCAGGTTGTTCGGCAATAATCCTTCAAAAGTCAATCAACCAACCTGCAAAGAAAAACCAGAAAAAAGTACACCAATTAGCATTTTTCCCCGTTGAACTACTCTTAATCCGCAGAGATGGAAGGCTTCCATACCAAACGGGGCTATTCAGTACATTGCTAAAGATAGAAAGGATGAAAACACACGGCTGCTGTCTGCTTCAGGATGGAAAACCGCAAAATTCGAGCTGCCAACGAAAACGGAAGCTCGAACGAGAATCAGATTAAATATTTATGTTGCACACGTCATACCGCCGACTGTTTTTCCATGTACGGTTTCGGAATAGGCTTACGGACGCCATCATCTTGGATAGGTGTGCTTGTTGTGGTTCGCTTGATTTGCACTTGAACGGGACGGTCGAAATATGTGGAAGCTTAACGGAAGCTCTTTTGGATGTTTTACCGTCTAGATTGGAAAATGCAACCAACGGACAAGTATGGGAAAATGAATCCATTTGTGTGATTGAAATGAAAGATCTGGATCTTGTTCTATAATTTAAAAAGAGCTGACACGTGTGAGTAACCGCTGTCTGTCAGTTAGTTAGTCAGAATCGAAATCGAATCGAAATCGAATCGAAATCGAATCGAAATCGAATCGAAATCGAATCGAAATCGAATCGAAATCGAATCGAAATCGAATCGAAATCGAATCGAAATCGAATCGAAATCGAATCGAAATCGAATCGAAATCGAATCGAAATCGAATCGAAATCGAATCGAAATCGAATCGAAATCGAATCGAAATCGAATCGAAATCGAATCGAAATCGAATCGAAATTGAATGGAATTCTAATCCAAGGGAATCCTTAAAAAGATTTCAAAGGAAATTCTTTCAAGAACATCTCAGGAAATCCTTACCAGGATTTCGAAGAAAATCCTTTGCAGAGATTTTAATGGAAACAACAAGGATTTTTAGGGAAATCTTTCAAGGATTTCGATGAAAATCCTTCCAAAGATTTTGAAAGGAAATTCTTTTAACGATTTTGAAGTTATTCTTTCCAAGATATTTGAACAAAACACATGCTCCGAAGTTCCACTCATCAAGTTGGCAGTAAATAAATTACACTACATGAACATTCCTCTGTCAACAGATTCAAAAATTCAATTACGATCGATCAACGCCAAATCAAGGCAATTGTTTATTTTCAACCAATGAAATTATTTCATCGAAAGGAAATATGTCAAGCAACGATTTTAACTAGGGTCTACACTGATGCTGTCCCATGTGCTCCCACTCGAGACAACTCCTTCCAACAAATACCTCTCGTTGATCCTCCTGACCAAACAACTCCAAGAACCAATAAATCACCTCTCGAAACTAAGCAACCCATGTCTGAGGATCCGGCCGTTGACACAGAGAGACTGCTTTGTTTAGTTCGGGCTCAGTTCAGAGCCTACTGGATGGCATCATTGAACGAATAGTTCTTCTAATTCAGCCTACTGCCCAAAGGAAACGCTTCTTGCGCAAAAGTCCAGCCTTACATTCGGCCAAGAGTCGAGTAAATAATTGAAGCAATAAATTACTAAACAAAATACCATAAATATCTCCATGCATATTTCAAATTTCCGCTCTCGACGAAAGCATCTACGAGCCTACCTCGACTCTAGGGAGGGAGGGGGCTGTAGGAAACAACAAGTTCACACACATCGCAACGCTACGCTTCGGTTCCATATGATGCTGCTGAAGTCTATTTCCGTCCTTACGAGACCCAGGACGAGAACCAGGGCTTTATTCTGCCAATCATGATGCTCTCACACCCACATTGTGGCACCGTTCTTGTTGCACCCCTGAGCCCTCTCTACCCAATCGCCGGATACGCAGTTAAAGACTAACAAACTCAAACCCTAAGAATGGGGGGCAGAGAGGGGTGGTAGTGAACTTGCTTACAACAAACAAAACCGTTTTACCATCAGTCAGTAGGGTAATGTAGTGTGCTTTTGTCGTCGTCTTCAAACCGGCGGTAAGGGTGCAAAACCAGAGAGACTGTTGATTCTGTTCCGGATCGTTCTTCCATATTTTGCACAATAAGGTGCATGCATACGTATGACTGGCCAGAACGTAGCCAGAAAGGGGCAGCCGGTTCCCTTGTTCATTAATTCATTAATCCTGTTTTTTTTCCATGAATTTCGAAGAATTTTGTATGGATACTGCAGGCATGCTGATATAATTCTTAGAGAATTCATAAGAGGATTCCGGGGGAATTCTGCCCATCATTCTGAAAGATCTTGAATTGCGATCTGAGAATACTGAATAGGGTTCTGAGAAAATGCTGAGTACGATTTCAAAAGAATCCTGAGCAGGATTCTGAGAGAATCTGTAGCAGGATTCTGAGAGAATCCTGAGCAGGATTCCGAGAAAATCCTGAGCAAGATTCTGAGAGGCTCCTGAGCAGGATTCTGAGAGAATTCTGAGCAGGATTCTGAGAGGCTCCTGAGCAGGATTCTTAGAGGCTCTTGAGCAGGATTTTGAGAGAAAAATGAGCAGGATTCTGAGAGAATCCTTAACAGGATTCTGAGTCCTAAGTCGAGCAGGATTCTGAAAGGCTTCTGAGCAGGATTCTGAGAGGCCCCTGAGCAGGGTTTTGAGAGAAATCTGAGCAGGATTCTGAGAGAACCCTGAGTAGGATTCTGAGAGGCTCCTGAGCAGGATTCTGAGAGGCTCCTGAGCAGGATTCTGAGAGAATCCTAAGCAGGATTTTGAGCGAATCCTGAGCAGGATTCTCAAAGAATCCTAAGCAGGACTCTGAGAGAATCTTTTGCAAGATTTTGAGCGAATCAAGAGCAGGATTTTTAGAGAATCCTGCGCAGGATTCTGAGAGAAACCTGAGCAGGATTCTGAGAAGCTCTTGAGCAGGATTCGGAGAGGCTCCTGTGCAGGATTTTGAGAGAATCCTGAGAATATCCTGAGCAGGATTCTGAGAGAATCCTGACCAGGATTCTGAGAGAGTTATAAGCACGATTCTGAGAGGCTCCTGAGCAGGATTCTGAGAGAATCCTGAGCAGAATTCGGAGAGAATTCTGAAAGAATCCTGAGCAGGATTCTGAGAGAATCTGCAGCAGGATTTTGAGAGAATCCTGAGCATATCCTGAGCAGGATTCTGAGAGAATCCTGAGCAGGATTCTGAGAGAATCCGCAGCAGGATTTTGAGATAATCTTGAGCATGATTCTGAGAGGCTCTTGAGCAGGATTCTGGGAGAATTTGGAATAGGGTTCTGAGAGAATCCTTAGCAGAGTTCTAAGAAAATCCTGAGTAGGATTCTGGGAGAATCCTGAGCAAGATTCTGAGAGAATCCTGAGCAGGATTCTGAGAAAATCCTGAGCACGATTCTGAGAGGCTCCTGAGCAGGATTCTGAGAGAACCCTGAGTAGGATTCTGAGAGGCTCCTGAGCAGGAGTCTGAGCGAATCAAGATAAGGATTTTTAGAGAATCCTGCGCAGGATTCTGAGAGACTCCTGAGCAGGATTCTGAAAGGCTCCTGAGCAGGATTCTGAGAGGCTCTTGAGCAGGATTCGGAGAGGCTCCTGAGCAGGATTTTGAGAGAATCCTGAGAATATCCTGAGCAGGATTCTGAGAGAATTATGAGCAGGATTCTGAGAGAATCCGCAGCAGGATTTTGAGAGGCTCTTGAACAGGATTCGGAGAGGCTCGTGTGCAGGATTCTGAGAGGCTCCTGAGGAGGATTCTGAGAGAATACTAAGCAGGATTCTGAGAGAATCCTGAGCAGCATTCTGAGAGAATCCTGAGCAGGATTCTGAGAGAATCCTGAGCAGGATTCTGAGAGAATCCTGAGCAGCATTCTGAGAGAATCCTGACCAGGATTCTGAGAGAGTTATGAGCACGATTCTGAGAGAGTTATGAGCACGATTCTGAGAGGCTCCTGAGCAGGATTCTGAGAGAATCCTGAGCAGGATTTTGAGAGAATCCTGAGCAAGATTTTGAGAGAATCCTGAGCAGGATTCTGAGAGAATCCCTAGCAAAGTTCTAAGAGAATACCGACCAGGATTCTGAGAGAGTTATGAGCTCGATTCTGAGAGAGTTATGAGCACGATTCTGAGAGGCTACTGAGCAGGATTCTGAGAGAATCCTGAGCAGGATTTTGAGAGAATCCTGAGCAAGATTTTGAGAGAATCCTGAGCAGGATTCTGAGAGAATCCTGACCAGAATTCTGAGAGACTTATGAGCACGATTCTGAGAGGCTCCTGAGCAGGATTCTGAGAGAATCCTGAGCATGATTCTGAGAGGCTCTTGAGCAGGATTCTGGGAGAATAGGGTTCTGAGAGAATCCTGAGCAGGATTTTGAGAGAATCCTTAGCAAAGTTCTAAGAGAATACCGACCAGGATTCTGAGAGAGTTATGAGCACGATTATGAGAGAGTTATGAGCACGATTCTGAGAGGCTCCTGAGCAGGATTCTGAGAGAATCCTGAGCAGGATTTTGAGAGAATCCTGAACAAGATTTTGAGAGAATCCTGAGCAGGATTCTGAGAGAATCCTGACCAGAATTCTGAGAGACTTATGAGCACGATTCTGAGAGGCTCCTGAGCAGGATTCTGAGAGAATCCTGAGCATGATTCTGAGAGGCTCTTGAGCAGGATTCTGGGAGAATAGGGTTCTGAGAGAATCCTGAGCAGGATTTTGAGAGAATCCTTAGCAAAGTTCTAAGAGAATACCGACCAGGATTCTGAGAGAGTTATGAGCACGATTCTGAGAGAGTTATGAGCACGATTCTGAGAGGCTCCTGAGCAGGATTCTGAGAGAATCCTGAGCAAGATTCTGAGAGAATCCTGAGCAGGATTCTGAGTGGCTCATGAGTAGCACTCAGAGAGAAAAAAATATTGGATTGAAATTTAGACTTGCAATTTTAATCAAACTTTATCCTTTATAGAAAATTGAAGTTCACTGAAATTGGATCACTGAAAAAATGAGCAAATCATTGAAATAATTTTATGTAAACATTGATGAAACCTGTATTTTATATAACTTTGACACCCTATAGTTAAAATTGTGAGATGCTGGATTTCTTCTGAAGGTGTAATCGGCTTCAGTTAAAGAAATCATCTCACAAGTTTTTGAAGTATTCATCATGCATTTCAATAACATTCCCAGGCAGGTAGAGATGCCCTATAATGCCCTCAGAGTTTTTCCATTGTTCCTTTCTTAATTTCATCAAAAACTACAGGTGTTCTTAAACAGATATTTGTATTGAGCATGTTTTAGATTTTATCGTAAGAATTTCTCACAGAATGCTTTTAAAGGCTGTTTGGATAATATAATATCTCGGATAATTGGAATTTCCGCAATGTCTTAATATTTTCCCAATCATTACTTCTTGGATACTTTACTATGAATTTCTTCATGCATTACATTTGTTTACTGCTCGAAAATTCCCAGGCAATTCTTTTGGATTTCACTGTAGGTTTCTTCAAGAATTTAAGCTAAGAATTCTTCTTGTACTTCGCTTAAGGATTTACTCAAAATTTTCTCAAAGAAACTTACAGGGATTTCAGCAATTTTCAAAGGGTCATTTAGTAAATAATTCTGTTATTCAACTAGACTTATATGTTCAAACATACCACACAGATTTCTTCAAGAATAAATCCATCATTTTTTTTAAATATTCAAACAGGAATACTTCCAAAACTACTTAGGAAATAATTTCAGAGTATTAGTTTTACTGATATTTATCCATGAAAATTTTCAAAGAATTTCCCAAAAAATAATTAACGGAATCGAAAGCAAATTTCTTGAAATTAAAAATTGCGGACTACTACAAATCATTGCCAAAAATATTTTTAGAAGAATTCCTCTACCAATCTTTGATAGAGTTTGTGGAGAAAAATTATACTTATTCTAAAAGAAATTCCTCAACAAATTTCTGGGTGACTTTTCAAAGATTTTTGGGAAACTGAAAACTGGAAACCATAAAGTAGAAACTAGAAACTAGAAACTAGAAACTAGAAACTAGAAATTAGAAATTAGAAACAAGAAACTGGAAACTGGACACTAAAAAATAGAGACTAGAAAATAGAAACTTAAAATTTGATACTAGAAACTATAAACTTGAAACTTGAAGTTAGAAACTATAAACCAGTAACTTGAAAAAAACTAGAAACTATGAACTAAAAAATAGAATTCTGTGTTATAATATAGTTGACAAGCTTTCGAAAATGAATAATTCCAAGGTTCTCTTCTCTCCGCAATAAGTTTCTAGAAACACTCTTTGGATTATGCTTACAGGAATTTGAAGGAGACCTTCTGAGGAAATTATTTTTGTGATTTTTGAAAAGCTTAGACAAATTTTAATATGAATCTCTGAAGTTATTTTGAAAAAAAAAATCAAAAGGCAAATTCGGAAGGATTTTGGCAGGGAACTCTGGAATAATTTTTATAAATCTACAGGAAAGTGATCAATAGAGGAATTTTTGATAGAATTCATAGAATATATATCAGAGTTTTATTACAGTTACCAGGAGTCATAGATGATATACAAGTACATTCGTGCTTGCTACAAGATATACATTTGGGAAAATAGCCAATTTGTAAAGAAAACTCATGGTTAATGAGAACACTGGTCTGAGAAGCAAGCTCTGTTTCATTAATGGAATGGAACGGTATAAAGAAGAGGATAACACGAGAAGAAAACTTAATGAGATAAAAAAAAAACTTGAAATTATTCCCTAAAAATATATCTACATGAATGATATTAGTGAACCAAATCTTTGGAAATAAACCAATAGGCCGTGTCGATTTTGGCAAATTTTCGAAATCGAAAAACCGCATAGTCACAAATGGTAGCAAATGGGCTCAAACAAAATCCCGCAAAATTTAAAAATTATAAAAAAATTAACAACTCGGCAAGCGACTTGAAGAAAAAGATTTATTTAGTATGGGGAAACGGAACCTTTCAAAATGAAATAGAAGAAGGTACTTTATGCATAGATTTCCAACGATTTTCATGAATCGAAAGTCACTATCTTGTTTTCTAGGCCGCCATATTGAACTCGCAGAAGAAATCATGCTTCTAATTGATCAGGATTGTGAGATACAATTATTTTCATGGACCGTAAGTCGCCATTTTGTTTTCTAGGCTGCCATCTTGGATTCTTAAATCATCAATTCAAATCAAGTTTTAACCTGGACGAACATGAAGAAAAAATCATGCTTCTAAATGATCAGGATCTTAGGATACAATGATGTCCATGATCCGGAAGTCGCCATTTTTTTTTCTAGGCCGCCATCTTGGTTTTCAAAATAATCAACTGAAAGCAATTTTCAACCTGGACGAATTTGCAGATAAAATCCTGCTTCTAAATGATCAGGATTGTGAGATACAATTATTTTCATGGATCGGATGTCGCCATCTTGTTTTCTAGGCCGCCATCTTGGATTCTTAAATCATCAATTGAAATCAATTTTCAACCTAGACAAACTTGCAGAAGAAGCCATGCTTCTACATGATCAGGATCTTGAGATACAATAATTTTTATAAATCGGAAGTCACCATCTTGTTTTCTAGGCCGCCATCTTGGTTTCCAAAATGTTCAAATGAAAGCAATTTTCAACCTGGACAAAATAAATGATCAGGATCTTGAGATAAAATAATTTTCATGAACCGGGAGTCGGCATCTTGTTTTCTAGGCCGCCATCTTGGATTCCAAAATGTTTAATTGATAGCAATTTTAAACCTGAACAAACTTGTCAAATAAATCGTCCTTTCTAAATGATCAGGATCTTGAGATTCCAGCATACCGTTTTGACTCATATTCCGAACACTTAAGGCCAACAGTGACTTCAAATGCATCTGAATGATATAAATCAGCTGATATTTGTGAAAATTTTAATTGTTTCGCAAAGTCTAACTGTTAGCTGTTGGGTGTACCGAAAAAATTGTTTATTTAAACTTGTTTAGTATTGTTTTTACGTAAAAGTATGCAACAACATTTTGATTCAAATGCCGAACACTGTGTTGATTCTGTCTCATATTCCGAACACCTTGATTCAAATTCCGAACAGCATGAATAAATCGTATTCAACTTAATTATTTCGCAAATAAATTTATCTGAGCTTGTTTTACTGGTCTCAAACTGGAGAATCATGGCTACTCCCGCGATATAAAATATATTGGATAGGTACGTTAAAATTTAATCGCAATTGACTGCCATTTCCTTGTAATTAGTTGACATATTTCGATGAAACATTTCAACCGAATCGCCAACCCGTAGTCCTTAAGCTAAGTAACAACTTTGCTGAAGACACCGTTCATCTATCTAGTGAAAATCACAATAATATTTAACATTGAAATGATACTAGTTTCAACAACTACTTGGCAGCTCCATCCAGTGGGCGATGATGCGGAAGACGGTCCTTCCAAAATTTATAACTCGTTTATTTGAAGAGCTACTAGAAATTTGTTTTCTAACGAAATGTTCACTGCTCTAAATTATCAGCTAGGGAGAGAATTTTTAGTATGTCCTCAAAGCACCTTGTTCTTTTAAATTTGGAAAGTCTCCGTTTCGCTATACTAAATAAATCATTTTCCAATACTAAACTTCAAGTTGCTTGCCGTGTAGCTAAACGATTTTTTAAGAATTTTTAAATTCTGCAGGGTTTTGTTTAGGCACATTTAGTCACAAATGGTAGACTATGCAGTTTTTCGATTTCGAAAATTTGCCTAAATCGATAAATCCTAATGAACCAAGCTATAGTAGTAATTATCGCGCATCACCAACAAAGACTAGAGATAAATTCCTGAGTACCGTTCTGACTCATATTCCGAACACTTAAGGCCAACAGTGACTTCAAATGCATCTGGTGGGCATAAATTAGCTGATATTTGTAAACATTTTGATTTCTCCGCAAAGCCTAACTGTTAGCTGTTGGGTGTGCCGATAAAATTGTTAATTTAAACTTGTTTAATATTGTTTTAACGTAAAAGTATGGAACAACATTTTGCTTCAAATGCCGAACACTGTGTTCATTCTGTCTCATATTCCGAACACCTTGATTCAAATTCCGAACACCGCGAATAAATCGTATTCAGATTAATAATTTTGCAAATAAATTTATCTGAGCTAGTTTTACTGGTCTCGAACTACAGACTCATAACTATTCCCGATGTATAAAATAGATTGAAAGACGTTAAAATTTAATTGCAATTGACTACTATTTCATTGTAATTTTATGACATATTTCAGTGAAACATTTCAACCCAATCGCCATACAAAAACCGAGTGTTCGGAATATGAGTCTGTTCGGAATTTGAGACAAAACGGTAAGTTTCTCTCAGATTACTTGAAGGAATACTTTGACAAACTTCTTGAGGTTTTGTGTCTCAAATAAATACAACTAACTAACTTATCTCCTTGAGGGATCTGTTGAAATTTGGGAGTAATTTCTGGATAATGCGCAGTTAAAATTATTCTGGAAGATTTCATGGAGTAATTTCATTCTAATCCTTACATAATCCAACGGTCGTGTACAACAAAAATTGAGAACTATTCCAGATTGCAGGGCAAAATTACTGGCCTGGGAAATCCTGACTATGCCCATGACTGGCTGTGCTTGCCGTTCTCATTGGTTTCACCCTCAACTGCGCAAATGGTGCGATCTACCAGCGGAAGGTTGTAACCGAGACGGTACTGTATGCTCTTGCACACACATGCGGTGCGCAAATGCTTGTTCTCCAAAGATCCGAAGATGGATCTGCTTTTGTGTTTGTCTGCCTGTCAAGGCAAAGTCTACTTAATGCCTCTCTCTTTCCTAACTAGAAGAATGTCACAACTGTTTCAATCCAAGGCGGAGGTGGCATTTCTTTGGATGAAAAGGATTCCGGTTAAATAGGCACACGGCTCCGGATGTGGAAGAAACATTCTTGCAAAGTAGAATGCGTCTTGCATGGAAAACAATGCGCTGTGAGGGACGCAAGTTAATTTCTAAAAGGACAATGAGAGATTTTGACAGCTCTGTTGAATGTGACAACTTGGAAAGTAACTTGCATATCTTTGTCTTGATGTCTTAGTCTTGATAACTCTTTTGCTTCTTATATAAAAACGAAGATGACAATTTAGTTGACAGAAATTGGGGAATCTACATTAAATATGAACAAGCTCTGCTTGTGGAATCACTAGTTAAATTTTTGTTTTTCAGTTAGATTTTTTTTTTGGTCGATTTTAATCTTATTATTTTTGTCTTCTTCAACCTTTTGTTCTGTCAACGGACTGTTATTTTTTTTTTCGTTTTTGTCATAGATTAGAATAGGCTTGACTACTATACAAGGAACAAACAGACGATACTCAGGATCAGTAGCATCTTCAATGTGTAAGTACTGGTGCTCTCAACAAAACAATAATGGCACTGGCAGCGTCCAAATGCAGGTCAATTTGGGGATGGGAGGGAAATGTTGATGTGCTACTTGCTTTATGGAAGCCGAGGAGTCCTCTGCACTTCCACACTAAAACAATGGGATTTGGACATGAGAAAAGGTTATTTAAGCGATTCGTTCTGGTGAATGATAAAGATATAATTAGAAATGAATACGTGAGCATAAACATAAATGATCTATGATTTCGTAGTCGCACTTGCAATCTGGACGTTACCATAAGAGGAAGATAATAATAATAATAATAATAATAATACAAATATAAGCGGTTGAGGGGCGAGGGACGCTGAACGTCTAGATAACTTGTTGAACCTACGGCTCGGGATAGACTAATCGGTAGTCAACCACGTCCTTCCGAATGGACTTTCCCAAATTTCGAACTTTTCCAATCAACAACGCCCACTACACGCGAACGGATAGGTAATCGATTAGAGCTCACCCACTGCAACGAAATTACCCCTTTATGTTTCTCTCTGTCTTTCAATCTGGGATTCCTCCAACGCAGTTCCGAAAATGTGCTTCAAATTCGTGAAGCGTTCTCCGGGGAGCCTTTTTCATAGATTTCTATTTCGATAGAAGAGAGAGAGGAAAGGTGAAGCGGAAAACTCCACGCATAAATTTCATCATCTCGGGGGGTATACGATGAAGGTGCGCTGAAGTCAATTTGATATCCAACGTGGAAAGTGGAGGAAAAGGGATGCCAGTGGCGACCGGTGGGGCTTTGGCTTCTCCTTAAACGGTCAAATCGAGTCGTGTCACGCACGGGGCTCGTACAAGTTAATGATTCAGTGCCCGATGATGGGACACGTGTTGCAGTCGTAAATATGCGTAAGGTATATACATTTATACGAATGGGAAGGTCTACGGGTGGAATTTGAATCATGATAGCACTTGGGCCATTATAACGAATCGGAGCGATCCATTTATTGTGATTTGTGTGAGAACTTCTTGCTTTCGATTTAGGTCTACTAGAAATGAGAACTATTCCATTTAGGAGTCACGGAAAGGATCGGTTTCGTTGAGATGTCCACCATCACCTCGGAAAATTAATTCAGAAAACAAGTTTCCATTTTACCTACATTAGGCGACTGATTTGCGTGACAACGACAAGAGTTTTCCGCCAAACCGGTGTGCAGCATTAAATGAGTTTGAGATAAGTTGATTAGCACGAAAACCCGTCTAACGGACTCTACTTGCTTTGCTAAAAGCTTTAGATTTCCACAAGCACAGCGCTTTCTGCCACCGCACAATCAGCTGTTGTAACACCTCATCAGACATCGAACATCTATAACATATCCATCGTTGAAGCCCGCTTTTCCAACGGCTTTTGAAACAGAGCCAAACATGGGCGTGACCAGAGAGGGGCCTAGCGTGCAAGGCCAAAGGAAAATTAATCTGTATTACTATTGTGTTTGTATGTCACGAATTGTCTTGCGAACGGGTTAACATATTTTGAAAATTCTTTCACTTTTGTGTTCGTGAAGTTTCCGAAGCAGAAAATGAAGTAGATGTTCACCGGGAGATTCGAATGAACTAGACTTAACTGTCAGTTTATGTGGGAGTTTTGCATAGTACCGTAAAATAAGGTAACATTGATCAGCGGGGTAATATTGATCGGAATTTCTCTCCTTATAAAATTAAATTAACATTTATCCATAGAATATGTTCAATGTATGAAAAGTGCTTCACTTTCTTACTTTCATGAGCCAACAATATAAGGTTTTTGTGAAAATTGAGTTTTGTTCGTGAGTAAATTTTTCAATCTTTCGAAACAATGATTTCCTTGTCAAAATTCCATTGTCCAAATTTTCCTAAATATTATCAATTTAGAAAAAAATGAAAAATGAATATTGAGAATGTAGAATTTCATAAAAAATTGTGTACCTTTAGGCGTATTTCACGATTCAAGTTGTTTTTAATTTTCAAACAACACAAAAAGTCAATGACTTGTGAGAGTTTGGCCTTCATATTTGGTTTCATGGGCCATGATTTCAGTAAGTTATGACATTTTCATTATTACCGATTATTGTTTGCATCAATGTTAAAATAACATAAAACATTTTTCTAATCATTCTTCAGTAATTTTCAGTAATCTAAATACGGTGTACAGTCGCAAGCGATGGGTGCCAGTACTTGTTTTAAAAATGTAAACTTGCAGCATTTGCATTTTCAAATTGGAATTTAAAAAAAATATCCCTGAAAATTAATCAATATTACCCCAGATAACGGTACCATTAACCAGCCTACTACGAATAAATACAATTTTTTCCGGGACAACTACTTCAAAGTAAACTGGTTTGTTACAAAGATTAATATTTCATTTGAATATTTAAAAGAATGCCTCCAGCGTCAAATTTTGTTATCATAGATTTCTTGGAGCCCTACCTATAATGATGCTTCTACTAATAATCAGTCAAGGATTTAGACCAAAATTGTATGTGTTGTAGGGAATCTACCGAAAAATAAATATATCATACACTTCGCCAGAATTCTGACTTGTTTGCTAAAATATTATTTTTTATCAAAACATATTCATTCATGAAGGATTGACGAATAGTTTGTCATAGAATATCTCAAGGTTCTCTTTAAGATATTCCTCTGAACGAATTTGTTAAGATTTCTTTCAGAAACTCCTCCAGGAGTAACGCCAGCATTTTTTTCCGAATATGTTTCAGGTGATACAGTAATGACCCGATTTTGTCAGCCCTCGATTTCGTCTACCCCTGATTTTATCTTCCCCCGATTTTAGCACTCTTTTTGACCGGATTTTGTCTACCCCCGATTTGAGCATCCTTTATTCCCGATTTTGTCAGCCTAAAATTTATATTTATTTAAGTTAGACTAAACACGTCTAAACTGACAATATTGAATGCATAAAGTCAATTATGACCTTGGCCACGTCTATACAATCATCTGAAGATCTTTTTTTTTTAATTTGAAATTCTTAATAATTATACAAGAAACTTATCAATGTTACCATGGATTACGGTACACAAAAAACGGAAGTAAAAATCAATGTTTATATTAACCTTCATCCAGCCAACATACTTTTCACATGAAAAAAACACACTAAAATGTGCATAACTTTTTTGTTTCTCGATGGATTTTGCTGAAATTTTCAGAACTACCCGAAAAACTCTTCTAGTTTATGGTCCAGGAAACTTGGGAATATGGTCCACGTGGTTCCGGAGTTATTCCGGATTGTCTTGGGGTACCAAAATTGGCCACATCGTCCATTCAATGGATATCTCAAAACCCAGATGAGCTAGAAGGTTGGTGTCTTCGGCAAAGTTGTTCAGCAGACCAAGAGCTATCTGTCAGTAACAATCTTAGTTGGGAATTTATCCGCTAGGTGGCGCTAGTAACATTTTTCTTCAATCTTCTATATCTCAAGATCCTGATGAGCTAGAAGGTTGGTGTCTTCAGCAAAGTTGTTCAGCAGACCCAGAACTATCTGGCAGTAACAATTTTAATTGGGAATTTATCCGCTAGGTGGCGCTAGTTACAATTTTTCTTCAATCTACTATATCTCAAGATCCTGAAGAGCTAGAAGGTTGGTGTCTTCGGCAAAGTTGTTCAGCAGACCAAGAGCTATCTGTCAGTAACAATCTTAGTTGGGAATTTATCCGCTAGGTGGCGCTAGTAGCATTTTACTTCAATCTTCTATATCTCAAGATCCTGATGAGCTAGAAGGTTGGTGTCTTCAGCAAAGTTGTTCAGCAGACCCAGAACTATCTGGCAGTAACAATTTTAATTGGGAATTTATCCGCTAGGTGGCGCTAGTTACAATTTTTCTTCAATCTACTATATCTCAAGATCCTGAAGAGCTAGAAGGTTGGTGTCTTCGGCAAAGTTGTTCAGCAGACCAAGAGCTATCTGTCAGTAACAATCTTAGTTGGGAATTTATCCGCTAGGTGGCGCTAGTAGCATTTTACTTCAATCTTCTATATCTCAAGATCCTGATGAGCTAGAAGGTTGATGTCTTCAGCAAAGTTGTTCAGCAGACCCAGAACTATCTGGCAGTAACAATTTTAATTGGGAATTTATCCGCTAGGTGGCGCTAGTTACAATTTTTCTTCAATCTACTATATCTCAAGATCCTGAAGAGCTAGAAGGTTGGTGTCTTCGGCAAAGTTGTTCAGCAGACCAAGAGCTATCCGACAGTAACAATCTTAGTTGGGAATTTATCCGCTAGGTGGTGCTAGTAGCATTTTACTTCAATCTTCTATATCTCAAGATCCTGATGAGTTAGAAGGTTGGTGTCTTCAGCAAAGTTGTTCAGCAGACCCAGAGCTATCTGGCAGTAACAATTTTAATTGGGAATTTATCCGCAAGGTGGCGCCAGTTACAAATCTTCTTCAATCTACTATATCTCAAGATCCTGATGAGCTAGAGGGTTGGTGTCTTTGGCAAAGTTGTTCAGCAGACCAAGAGCTATCCGGCAGTAACAAACCTGATTGGGAATTTGTTCGCTAGGTGGCGCCAGTTACAAATTTTCTTCAATCTTCTATTGCTCAAGATCCTGATGTCCGAGATGAACTAGCCCAGGGCTAAAAATCTCGTTAATAAAGATAAAAAAAAAGATCCTGATGAGCTAGAAGTTTGGCGTCTTGGGCAAAGATGTTTAGTAGACCAAGAGCTATCTGGTAATGATTGGGAAAATATTCGCTAGCTTGCGCTAGTAACAAATTGTCTTCAATCTCCTATATCACGAGATAATGATAAGCTAGAGGGTTGGTGTCTTCGACGAAGTTGTTCAGCAGATCAAAGATTTTTGGGCAGTTCCCAAGTAACAATTCAACAGCAACTTGGCTTTCGTGTGGATTTATTAATGTTTTATGAGGGTTATGTGAATGCTAGAATAGTTAGAGACGGCATTTATTGTTGCCAAAATATTATATTTTGTTTTTCGGCTCTTGGCTGTTCTCAAAACCTTTTAGAGACAAAATATAAAGTCAAAATTTTGTGGCTACAAAACCAGCTTTATTGGAGCATACAATACCTTTGTGAAACTGCTTGCCGTTGCTTAATGACTCATATTTATTACGGCTATGAGAAAAGTCTCATATAATACATCTTGTTGTCATAAAAGCTGCTTTTAAACTACATCACTTCCAATTGCCTTCTGATAACTTACCTTATTTATGCCTCTCAAATCAGTATTTCATATGGCTTCCAAGATGCGCAAACACCATTAGCATTGCAAATTTATTACTCGTCACAACACTTTAACATCACTAGCATTGTGTTTTTACTAAAGAACACTTATTTCTAACGGGAAAATGCAAAACTTATATCGATTTTCACTGCGTTTGTTTATATTCTTCAAAACAGCACACCCAAGCTGTCAAACTTTGTTGAATGCTGCTTAGTTATCATAAAAAGCGAAAAAAACGCTGAATCATCTTCAATCAGCATTATTAAAGGCAATTTTACATCCACAAATTCCGAATCATAGCAATGTGCCCTTATTTGTGTATTTATGATGATAAAACAGCATTTGTCGATGGCAATCTATTAATTATGGTTCCGCCATATTAATTTCACTCCGGTTGACACAATTTCATTTTTTCAAACCATATTATCTCCATTAATTCGCCCATACGAAGCTATGGTATGATGATAAATCTGACTAAATATAATTTAAAGCACAATTGCTGCCCAAGCAAACCAAGAACTGTTGAATATGTTTTTTTCATCTCCTGGCGGTTTGTTTTAGCAAATGCTAAATAAATCGAAATATATCATTTTCAGAAAGGGCACACACAATTCCAAGTCTTTTTCACTACATTTCACTGTAAATCTCACTCGGCACTAATGATTTAAACACCATATCAATACAAATCACTTCAAATAACAAGCACTACGGAACAAATTTTTACAGACGTATTTTCTATTTGTTTTGTTTACTTTGGAATTAATCCGGCAAGATCGATTTACTTTCATAAATCCTAAAACGTTATGATAAAATCATTTTCGAGATGATGCAACATTCATCTAGAACAGGTGGTTTCAAAATAGCTACCATAAATGCTGTTTTGCTTTATTCGTGCGACATAACTATACACTTCATAGCCTCTTTCAGTGTGGGCCAACTAGTCATGTTCTAATCTACAAGAGGTTTTGGGGGATGCGATGAAGGCAATAGTGCCATGACCATGGTTTTATGGGTGTTTATTTATAGTACCCTGGAAGTAATTCGTAAAACTTAAATTGTTACTTGGGTTGCCAATCTTATTAAAAAATCATCCCCTAGGTGGGGATAATATCAAATTTTCTCGAACATTCTATATCTCGAGATTCGGATAAGCTAGAAGGAAGATGTCTTCTGTAAATTTGTCAACAGATCAAGAGCTATTTGGCAGTGCAACATCCGGTTGAGAATTCATCCACTAGGTGTTGCTAGCAAAAATTTTTTAATCTACTATATATTGAGATCGTGAAAAGCTAGAAGGCTAGCGGTAAAATAATATGAATGGGGATTCATCTGGTAGATGGCGCCAGTAACAATATTTCTTCAATTTTCTATGTATTGAGAAAGTTTATATGTTCGGCAAAATTTTTCGATTTCTGCATGGTTTGATTTTGGCAACACGGTAATACATATGCAAAACAATGGATCATGGATCAGTCAATAATCGTGCTAATCTCGATATTTCTGTGAGCCGTCTTGAGGCTTACCATATTCAATTTAATTCGTGGTCATTATCACGTTGATTGAAGTTTCGATTAAAACAACCGTTCTATTTTGCACGGTTCGATTTGGGCACCATAAAGGTTTTTGGCATGTTGTCAAAATCGAAAATGCACTGTATATCTGGTGGAGAAAAATCTGATTGAGAATTCATCCACTAGAAGGTTGTTGTCTGCAGTATATATTTCTAGACTGCGATGGTAGGATTTTTGCTATCCTATAATCGTTTAATTTTTATGGAGAAAGATATTTCACTAGAAATTTCCCGAATATGAAAACGTTTGTTTGACAAAGACATTTGTGAGGATTTTAGTTTTTCTCCATTATGTACAACCGGTACTAAAAGTGAAAAAGTGATTGATTCTTCGATCTTGTTGCTTGCTTCTGCGAGGGTGGGCGACGAGGGCAGGATCAAACATGTCGCGCGTCGTTCGTGTAGGGAAATAAAAAAGCGTCACGTATCTTTAGTAGTGTTTGATCCATTGACCGCGTCGCTTGCTTTTGCGTGGGTGAGTGATGAACACTTGTTTGGCGTACATGCGAGTATCGAATAATATCACGAATCCGGTTAGGCGTGATTATATCATGACAACCGTGAAGATGCAGAGGTGATCTCGGTCTCTAGTAACAACGGTAGTCACACTAACATTCCTTCCCTTCCCCGATGATCGTAAGGACGTGGCTGGCGCCGTTATTGACTTTTAAATTTTGAGCTCTCGATTTGTGCACATTGAAGAATGGTAAGCTAATCCCAAGTCCCATTCATTAAATCTCTGTGCAACTACGATTGTTCTGGTCAATCACGAAGTAGCAACTACGAATTGTACGGTCATCTATGCTTATGCTTATTATGTACAACCGGTACTGAAAATACTTTTCTGAATATAGTTTTCAATATCGTGAAGTACATAGCTTATCAGACGAATTTTGCCATACAAAATTATTCCATATAACTTGTATATATATATATATATATATATATATATATATATATATATATATATATATATATATATATATATATATATATATATATATATATATATATATATATATATATATATATATATATATATATATATATATATATATATATATATATATATATATATATATATATATATATATATATATATATATATATATATATATATATATATATATACAGTGAAACCTCCATGAGTCGATATTGAAGGGACCATCGACTCATGGAAATATCGAGTCATGGAACAGCAATCCTTTGGGAAAGCTGCTTCTAGGGACCATCATAGTAACCATGAAATTTTGTTTTTAGTATGGTTCCATGAGTCGATATCGAGTCATGGAACATCGACTCATGGAGGTATCACTGTATATATATATATATATATATATATATATATATATATATATATATATATATATATATATATATATTTATATATACAAATGATATATATATATTTATATATATGCAGCAAATATTAATTAAATGCTTTACTTTTCTAGCGCGAAAAGAAGGGATAAACGTTTCGGACGACAACTTCGGATATCGAAAAACTTTTAAAGACCGAGATCGAATTCAAATTGTATATTCAGTAACAACGTGACCGAACGATGGCTCTCACTTTCAGATACTGACACTATTTTCGTATGCTTCTCCTCGCGGGGTGATGTTCGGGTGCTGTGTGGAACTGGTCGATCATATGGGGATGCTCAAGATAGTCCCACATATATATATATATATATATATATATATATATATATATATATATATATATATATATATATATATATATATATATATATATATATATATATATATATATATATATATATATAATATATATATATGTATATACATATATATATAAATATATATATATATATATATATATATATATATATATATATATATATATATATATATATATATATATATATATATATATATATATATATATATATATATATATAGCTATCGTCCAATCAGTTTGCTTTCCTCCATCAGTAAACTTTTTGGAAAGGTCATTTTGAACAGAATGATGGCCCACATCAACGAAAATACAATTTTTGCCAATGATCAGTTCGGATTCCGCCATGGACATTCGACCACTCATCAACTTTTACGTGTAACAAATTTGATCCGTTCCAACAAATCTGAAGGCTATTCTACTGGTCTTGCTCTTCTAGACATAGAAAAAGCATTCGACAATGTTTGGCATGAAGGTTTGATTGGTAAATTTAAAAAATTTAATTTTCCAACATACATTGTTAGAATAATTCAAAGTTATCTGTCAAATCGTACACTTCAGGTCAATTATCAGAACTCCTGATCCGAAGGACTTCCTGTAAGAGCTGATGCTCCTCAAGGCAGCATTTTGGGACCAATATAATACAATATTTTCACATCTGACTTACCTGAGTTACCTCAGGGATGTCAAAAATCCTTGTTTGCGGATGACACAGGCCTCTCCGCCAAAGGACGAAGCCTGCGTTTCATCTGTAGTCGATTGCAAAAAAGTTTGGATATATTTTCTTCATACTTGCAAAAATGGAAGATTTCTCCTTATGCTTCCAAAACTCAAATAATAATATTCCCACATAAGCCAAAAGCTCTATATTTGAAACCTTCAAGTAGACATGTTGTCACGATGAGAGGGGTTCCAATAAATTGGTCAGATGAAGTTAAGTATCTAGGGCTCAAGCTAGATAAGAATTTAACTTTCAAAAATCACATTGAAGGCAAACTTTGTCTTAAGAACAAGCTTTTGATATTCAAAAAAATTTTCAGGCCAGCCATGTTGTATGCTGTACCAATATGGACTAGCTGAATTCACTTCTCTGAATCTATTCCTAGGAATTCAATGGTCTACTTCCTGAAAAAATCTCAGAAGCAGTAAGCATCGTTATAAATCCTTGAAAATTCAAGGTAAAATGTAAGAAGACCAAAAATACTTGAAAGGGAACTTCTGAATAAATTACTGGATTGTTTGCCGGACATAATCAATACAATTTTGTGAATAATTGAACAAATCCAATTCTAAAAAAAAAAATGTGATAGTTTATCGTAGAACTTCGTAAGGATTTCTCAACAGAACTTCAAGAAAGTTTAAGCTAGTCTTTTTGGAAAAATCATCTGTCCTCTATAATGTCGAGTATCCCCTGTAGAAATTTCTGCAGGAACCACAGTAGACACTCTAAGCTGTAATGCCTCTGAGGAACTATTGTAAGGTGTTGTATGTCGCGAGTTGGCATCAGAACGTGTTAGCGATTTTACACAATTATTTCCCTACTCCCTTCTTCCGGGGCTCCGACGTATTTGTCTGAAGAAAAAAATTATGAAAGTCTTTGCAATAGCCACCAAAAAAGGAGAAAACCAATATGTTGTTTTGTATGGCAGATTCCATGGCGTATTTTTACTGTCTTCTTAATGGCAAGACAAAGCTTTCCGGGACTAGTAGTTTTTTTTATAAAATTTCTCTGAAGAAAAAAATATTAAGGAGTAAAATAAAAGGAATTGCTGAAGGAATCTCCAGAAGTCTTTCCTAATTCTCTAATACCCAACCCAGCCTTATGGAATTTTATGTATTTTTTCTTAGCTCGGGAATGAAAATTATTTTATTTTTAGCTTAAACCGTGAGCCATAACACGCATATTAGGAAAGTTCAATACAACTTTTGAAGCATGTTTGTATTTTTGAAAAATGTCTGAATACTTTTATCATTTTATAGCCATTTTAATGCCTGTTTCTAATTTAATGCGTTATACAAAAATTTGTACATTCTATATTTTCTACAATCAACTTTCACAGAAGAAGAGCCTGGTGAAATTGAATTAAATTCAAATCGATTTTACCGTTGGCTACATGGAAAATAAAGTATGCTCCAGAAAAAACAAGAAATCTTATAGTTTCAAAAGAATCGCAAAAACACAAACTTGTATTATTGTCAAAAATCGGTACTCAGAAAAGGCTTAAAGAAAATTGAAAAAAGAAAGTGATACCCATTAGAGGGTTAAGAATATTTCTCGGATTTAAATATGAGTGAATTTTTTCATGAATCAAATGCTCAATTTTATCACAACGTGCTTATTTTTTTTTTGGTAAGGCACAATATTTATAATGTTATTTTAAAAAGCATCTCAAAATAGTTGAAAGGAGATACAGTCAAATTATCCACACCTCGATATTGAATCGATCAACGAGCTAGGGAGGCAAGACATAAAAGCAGTGCAACGGAGATCCTAGGGACCATCGAGGTAGCAATGAAAACCAACTTTTACTATGGTTCTCTGATTCGATATCGAGATACGAGATGAGTAAGGGATAGTTCACTGTATTAGAAACAATAGTTTAAGGTTTAACCAAGACAACAAATTCAATAGGGACGAAATTTCATTTTAACAAATATGGGACTAAAGTCTGGAATAGCCGTTCAATCAGACGAATACTCAAATGAATCGCTACAAAAAATGTTAATTTTTGTTTTGAATATTTTTTTTAAGAAACTAACTTAAAGATTTATTTAGTGACTTCTTCGTCCTAAGAAAAAAGAATGGTTTGCCAGATTGTCTGTCATCCGAAATTTCTGGAAATATTTCACAACAATTCTCAAACAAATTCATGAAAGTTTTTTTGTAAGAATTAAAAAAAAAGATGTTCAAAACATGCAGAAACCACAGAGGGCTTTCTGAATTTTTAATACAGTAATGTCCCGATTTAGTCAGCCCCATGCTGCATTTAGGGTTGACAAAATCGGTAAAGAGCGAAAATCGAGATAAAATTTTTCGACTGGTTTCAAGTTTTATTTTAACTTAACGACTTAGCTTTATGATTTTGTTAACCTTCATCCAGCCAACATACTTTTCACATGAAATAAACACACTAAAATGTGCATAACTTTTTTGTTTCTCGATGGATTTCGCTGAAATTTTCAGAACTTCCCGAAAAACTCTTCTAGTTTATGGTCCAGGAAACTTGGGAATATGGTCCACGTGGTTCCGGAGTTATTCCGGATTGTCTTGGGGTACCAAAATTGGCCACATCGTCCATTCAACGGATATCTCAAAACCCAGATGAGCTAGAAGGTTGGTGTCTTCGGCAAAGTTGTTCAGCAGACCAAGAGCTATCTGTCAGTAACAATCTTAGTTGGGAATTTATCCGCTAGGTGGCGCTAGTAACATTTTTCTTCAATCTTCTATATCTCAAGATCCAGATGAGCTAGAAGGTTGGTGTCTTCAGCAAAGTTGTTAAGCAGACCCAGAGCTATCTGGCAGTAACAATCTTAATTGGGAATTTATCCGCTAGGTGGCGCTAGTTACAATTTTTCTTCAATCCTCTAGAGCTCAAGATCCTGAAAAGCTAGAAGGTTGGTGTCTTCGACAAAGTTGTTAAGCAGACTGAGGGCTATCTGCAATAGCAAAACTAGTTGAGAATTTATCCGCTAGGTGGCGCTAGTAACATTTTATTCAATCATCTATATCTTAAAATTTTGATGAGCTAGAGGGTTGGTGTCTTCGGCAAAGTTGTTCAGCAGATCAAGGGCTATCTGGCAGCAACAAACCTAATTGGGAATTTATCCGATAGGTGGTATTAATAACAAATTATCTTCAATTTTATGTATCAAAAGTTAACAAGCAGATCAATGTTGGGTTTCTCCAGTTTGTCTGCGACGAAGATGTTCACATCGTGGCGAAAATTTTAAATTCTCATATACTACGTTCGAGATTTTTCACGCTTGATTTGTAGCTTACGCAGCTCATCAGCCACAATACATGAGTTGGTTCATCAATTTGTTTTGAATGCTGTTTTCACTCAAAGCCTTATATTTCATTTACGAGATTTTTTGGTGGAGCCTTCCTTCGCCGAGTGGTTAGAGTTCGCGGCTATAAAGCAAAGCCATGCTGAAGGTATCTGGGTTCGATTCCCGGTAGGCCCAGGATCTTTTCGTAATGGAATTTTCCTTGACTTCTCTGGGCATAGAGTATCATCGTACCTGCCACACGATAAATATACAAATACGAAAATGGTGAGCAAGTGATTTTGCATCCTAAAATCGATTTTGCTTTTGTAGAACCTCATGGTTGAGATTTGAGTGTTAATTTACCTATACTGGATGTTCAATAGACCAAGGGCCATCTGAAATGGAAAACTGAACCAATATTCATTCGCTATATGGTGCTAGTAACCTCCTCAAAATTCTGAATTTGGTGGTCCCTAATAGCTAAAAAATGATTTACTAAACAGATTAGAGCCCCAATATATGTCTGATAGTAATAAAATTGATTTAAATTTTGTGCCCTAGATGTCACTAGTGATATTTTCATAGAACTTATCTAATTCAACAATATGAAGCAGGAAGGTTAGTTTCTCGGCAAATAATATTGGATGGCTGAAATCTACCTAATAGGGATCAAGTTGGTTTGAGTTTTAGTGGTGCTGCCGTATTTTTTTAAGAAAAATTTTATTCCAAGATCCTCGTACGCTAAAATATCGGTCTTTTAGGATTTTTTTTAAGCAACAAAAATCTTCCTTGAAACAATCCAACCGAAATGTTATTGACAACGGTTTAAATGCTCTACTTGCTGCTCAACGCTAAGGTTTACAGCAATCTGAGTACCAGTAAATGCGAAAGTAATAACAAATAATGTCACTGATAACAAAACATGTTGAATTTGTCTTTTGAGTTATTAAAAGCTTCCACGAGTTGATGTTTCTTAACTCGATATCGAAAACATTGATTTACTGGGATTGTGTGAAAAGTTATTTCCATGACTAATCAAAATGCAAGGGGATTCCTGTACCGAAAAAATCGATACTCAACGCGTAATGCTAATATATATATATATGTATATATATATATATATATATATATATATATATATATATATATATGTATACATACATATATATATATATATATATATATGTATACATATATATATATATATATATATATATATATATATATATATATATATATATATATATATATATATATATATATATATATATATATATATATATATATATATATATATATATATATATATATATACATATATATATATATTAGCATTACGCGTTGAGTATCGATTTTTTCGGTACAGGAATCCCCTTGCATTTTGATTAGTCATGGAAATAACTTTTCACACAATCCCAGTAAATCAATGTTTTCGATATCGAGTTAAGAAACATCAACTCGTGGAAGCTTTTAATAACTCAAAAGACAAATTCAACATGTTTTGTTATCAGTGACATTATTTGTTATTACTTTCGCATTTACTGGTACTCAGATTGCTGTAAACCTTAGCGTTGAGCAGCAAGTAGAGCATTTAAACCGTTGTCAATAACATTTCGGTTGGATTGTTTCAAGGAAGATTTTTGTTGCTTAAAAAAAATCCTAAAAGACCGATATTTTAGCGTACGAGGATCTTGGAATAAAATTTTTCTTAAAAAAATACGGCAGCACCACTAAAACTCAAACCAACTTGATCCCTATTAGGTAGATTTCAGCCATCCAATATTATTTGCCGAGAAACTAACCTTCCTGCTTCATATTGTTGAATTAGATAAGTTCTATGAAAATATCACTAGGGCACAAAATTTAAATCAATTTTATTACTATCAGACATATATTGGGGCTCTAATCTGTTTAGTAAATCATTTTTTAGCTATTAGGGACCACCAAATTCAGAATTTTGACGAGGTTACTAGCACCATATAGCGAATGAATATTGGTTCAGTTTTCCATTTCAGATGGCCCTTGGTCTATTGAACATCCAGTATAGGTAAATTAACACTCAAATCTCAACCATGAGGTTCTACAAAAGCAAAATCGATTTTAGGATGCAAAATCACTTGCTCACCATTTTCGTATTTGTATATTTATCGTGTGGCAGGTACGATGATACTCTATGCCCAGAGAAGTCAAGGAAAATTCCATTACGAAAAGATCCTGGGCCTACCGGGAATCGAACCCAGATACCTTCAGCATGGCTTTGCTTTATAGCCGCGAACTCTAACCACTCGGCGAAGGAAGGCTCCACCAAAAAATCTCGTAAATGAAATATAAGGCTTTGAGTGAAAACAGCATTCAAAACAAATTGATGAACCAACTCATGTATTGTGGCTGATGAGCTGCGTAAGCTACAAATCAAGCGTGAAAAATCTCGAACGTAGTATATGAGAATTTAAAATTTTCGCCACGATGTGAACATCTTCGTCGCAGACAAACTGGAGAAACCCAACATTGATCTGCTTGTTAACTTTTGATACATAAAATTGAAGATAATTTGTTATTAATACCACCTATCGGATAAATTCCCAATTAGGTTTGTTGCTGCCAGATAGCCCTTGATCTGCTGAACAACTTTGCCGAAGACACCAACCCTCTAGCTCATCAAAATTTTAAGATATAGATGATTGAATAAAATGTTACTAGCGCCACCTAGCGGATAAATTCTCAACTAGTTTTGCTATTGCAGATAGCCCTCAGTCTGCTTAACAACTTTGTCGAAGACACCAACCTTCTAGCTTTTCAGGATCTTGAGCTCTAGAGGATTGAAGAAAAATTGTAACTAGCGCCACCTAGCGGATAAATTCCCAATTAAGATTGTTACTGCCAGATAGCTCTGGGTCTGCTTAACAACTTTGCTGAAGACACCAACCTTCTAGCTCATCTGGATCTTGAGATATAGAAGATTGAAGAAAAATGTTACTAGCGCCACCTAGCGGATAAATTCCCAACTAAGATTGTTACTGACAGATAGCTCTTGGTCTGCTGAACAACTTTGCCGAAGACACCAACCTTCTAGCTCATCTGGGTTTTGAGATATCCGTTGAATGGACGATGTGGCCAATTTTGGTACCCCAAGACAATCCGGAATAACTCCGGAACCACGTGGACCATATTCCCAAGTTTCCTGGACCATAAACTAGAAGAGTTTTTCGGGAAGTTCTGAAAATTTCAGCGAAATCCATCGAGAAACAAAAAAGTTATGCACATTTTAGTGTGTTTATTTCATGTGAAAAGTATGTTGGCTGGATGAAGGTTAACAAAATCATAAAGCTAAGTCGTTAAGTTAAAATAAAACTTGAAACCAGTCGAAAAATTTTATCTCGATTTTCGCTCTTTACCGATTTTGTCAACCCTAAATGCAGCATGGGGCTGACTAAATCGGGACATTACTGTATTAAAAATTCAGAAAGCCCTCTGTGGTTTCTGCATGTTTTGAACATCTTTTTTTTTAATTCTTACAAAAAAACTTTCATGAATTTGTTTGAGAATTGTTGTGAAATATTTCCAGAAATTTCGGATGACAGACAATCTGGCAAACCATTCTTTTTTCTTAGGACGAAGAAGTCACTAAATAAATCTTTAAGTTAGTTTCTTAAAAAAAATATTCAAAACAAAAATTAACATTTTTTGTAGCGATTCATTTGAGTATTCGTCTGATTGAACGGCTATTCCAGACTTTAGTCCCATATTTGTTAAAATGAAATTTCGTCCCTATTGAATTTGTTGTCTTGGTTAAACCTTAAACTATTGTTTCTAATACAGTGAACTATCCCTTACTCATCTCGTATCTCGATATCGAATCAGAGAACCATAGTAAAAGTTGGTTTTCATTGCTACCTCGATGGTCCCTAGGATCTCCGTTGCACTGCTTTTATGTCTTGCCTCCCTAGCTCGTTGATCGATTCAATATCGAGGTGTGGATAATTTGACTGTATCTCCTTTCAACTATTTTGAGATGCTTTTTAAAATAACATTATAAATATTGTGCCTTACCAAAAAAAAAATAAGCACGTTGTGATAAAATTGAGCATTTGATTCATGAAAAAATTCACTCATATTTAAATCCGAGAAATATTCTTAACCCTCTAATGGGTATCACTTTCTTTTTTCAATTTTCTTTAAGCCTTTTCTGAGTACCGATTTTTGACAATAATACAAGTTTGTGTTTTTGCGATTCTTTTGAAACTATAAGATTTCTTGTTTTTTCTGGAGCATACTTTATTTTCCATGTAGCCAACGGTAAAATCGATTTGAATTTAATTCAATTTCACCAGGCTCTTCTTCTGTGAAAGTTGATTGTAGAAAATATAGAATGTACAAATTTTTGTATAACGCATTAAATTAGAAACAGGCATTAAAATGGCTATAAAATGATAAAAGTATTCAGACATTTTTCAAAAATACAAACATGCTTCAAAAGTTGTATTGAACTTTCCTAATATGCGTGTTATGGCTCACGGTTTAAGCTAAAAATAAAATAATTTTCATTCCCGAGCTAAGAAAAAATACATAAAATTCCATAAGGCTGGGTTGGGTATTAGAGAATTAGGAAAGACTTCTGGAGATTCCTTCAGCAATTCCTTTTATTTTACTCCTTAATATTTTTTTCTTCAGAGAAATTTTATAAAAAAAACTACTAGTCCCGGAAAGCTTTGTCTTGCCATTAAGAAGACAGTAAAAATACGCCATGGAATCTGCCATACAAAACAACATATTGGTTTTCTCCTTTTTTGGTGGCTATTGCAAAGACTTTCATAATTTTTTTCTTCAGACAAATACGTCGGAGCCCCGGAAGAAGGGAGTAGGGAAATAATTGTGTAAAATCGCTAACACGTTCTGATGCCAACTCGCGACATACAACACCTTACAATAGTTCCTCAGAGGCATTACAGCTTAGAGTGTCTACTGTGGTTCCTGCAGAAATTTCTACAGGGGATACTCGACATTATAGAGGACAGATGATTTTTCCAAAAAGACTAGCTTAAACTTTCTTGAAGTTCTGTTGAGAAATCCTTACGAAGTTCTACGATAAACTATCACATTTTTTTTTTAGAATTGGATTTGTTCAATTATTCACAAAATTGTATTGATTATGTCCGGCAAACAATCCAGTAATTTATTCAGAAGTTCCCTTTCAAGTATTTTTGGTCTTCTTACATTTTACCTTGAATTTTCAAGGATTTATAACGATGCTTACTGCTTCTGAGATTTTTTCAGGAAGTAGACCATTGAATTCCTAGGAATAGATTCAGAGAAGTGAATTCAGCTAGTCCATATTGGTACAGCATACAACATGGCTGGCCTGAAAATTTTTTTGAATATCAAAAGCTTGTTCTTAAGACAAAGTTTGCCTTCAATGTGATTTTTGAAAGTTAAATTCTTATCTAGCTTGAGCCCTAGATACTTAACTTCATCTGACCAATTTATTGGAACCCCTCTCATCGTGACAACATGTCTACTTGAAGGTTTCAAATATAGAGCTTTTGGCTTATGTGGGAATATTATTATTTGAGTTTTGGAAGCATAAGGAGAAATCTTCCATTTTTGCAAGTATGAAGAAAATATATCCAAACTTTTTTGCAATCGACTACAGATGAAACGCAGGCTTCGTCCTTTGGCGGAGAGGCCTGTGTCATCCGCAAACAAGGATTTTTGACATCCCTGAGGTAACTCAGGTAAGTCAGATGTGAAAATATTGTATTATATTGGTCCCAAAATGCTGCCTTGAGGAGCATCAGCTCTTACAGGAAGTCCTTCGGATCAGGAGTTCTGATAATTGACCTGAAGTGTACGATTTGACAGATAACTTTGAATTATTCTAACAATGTATGTTGGAAAATTAAATTTTTTAAATTTACCAATCAAACCTTCATGCCAAACATTGTCGAATGCTTTTTCTATGTCTAGAAGAGCAAGACCAGTAGAATAGCCTTCAGATTTGTTGGAACGGATCAAATTTGTTACACGTAAAAGTTGATGAGTGGTCGAATGTCCATGGCGGAATCCGAACTGATCATTGGCAAAAATTGTATTTTCGTTGATGTGGGCCATCATTCTGTTCAAAATGACCTTTCCAAAAAGTTTACTGATGGAGGAAAGCAAACTGATTGGACGATAGCTAGAAGCTTCTGCAGGATTTTTGTTTGGTTTTAAAATTGGTACAACCTTAGCATTTTTCTATTTGTCAGGAAAATAACAAAAATGAAAACATTTGTTAAATATATCAACTAAAAATGAAAAGCTACTTTCTAAAAGTTTCTTGATGAGGATGTAGAAAATTCCATCATCGCCAGGAGCTTTCATAGTTTTGAATTTTTTTAAACGAATTATCGAAAACGTTCTGTTGATTGAGAATATTTTCGAAGTCCTGAGTAACTTGATTTTCAGTTGGACTAGTAAGTCCTAAATTAAAATTGTGCGCACTTTCAAACTGCATAGCAAGTTTTTGAGCTTTTTCGCAATTATTTAGTAATAATTTGTTTTCCTCTTTCAATACCGGTATTGGCTTCTGAGGTTTTTTCAAGATTTTAGATAATTTCCAAAAGGGCTTAGAGTCAGGGTCCAATTGAGAAATCTTATTTTCAAAATTTCCATTACCTGACTAATTTATAAGATTTGTCTGCGTTGATTATTTAGACTAGAGCAACGTTCTCATTTTGTGAGAGATTTTGTACGCCATTAGATTTTTTAACATTCTATACTAGCGGGACTCTGGCTGGAGTATACTACGTACCATATCAAGAATTTTCTTCAAGGATACGAGCCACACAAAATAATTGAAATGTATCCTATGAGATCCTGAGCATCCCTAGCTGGGTCTAGGAGTTTCTTCACTGTATTCTGGAGAATCCTTTTGGGATCCTAGGTTTTTCTAGTGAGCTTCTGAAACTTTTCAGCGGATTCTTAAGGATACTGAGTGAAATCTGGGGATAGCAAGCGGTCATCATGGATTTCTTGCGGGATTCTTGGAATGTTACTGGGGATGATGCGTAAAACCTAGTGGATCCAAATAAACTCCTGACATTTATAGGACGTTCAGTGGATTCCTAGCGGGATACTGTAGATTTTAGTTGCATCTAAAGTATTTCTGGCAAAATTCTGAGTTTTCCAGCAAAATTTGGGGATTACCTGGAAATAAAATAAATTTCCCGAATAACCTTTTTCCCCTAATGTCGTCTCCCGGAAGAACCGTTTCCCCGAAAACTGCTGCAGATCAAAGTGATGCAAGAATGGTCTTCATTGAGAGGGTGGTAAACTAGAAAGAAAGACAAGCAATGAATATAAAGTGATATTTGGTCGTCCTCGACTTAAAACTTATTGCTAAAACTGCTGAGGACGTTGAAACACCTAGGAACCGCTGAACACGGAACGAAGGGTGCACATGAGATGATCACCTTGAAATGAATGAGGTTACTAGTGTCCGAAACTTTTCAGGTAAAAGGGCTATTCAGAGAACTGGCGTTCAGGTAAATGACATTCGGGGAAAATTGTCACAAGACTCTTGAGCATATCTCAATTTATCCCGGAATCCTAAGCGAGTTTCTGATAATTGTAGGCGGGATCTTGTGGATTCCTGACGAGATGCTTCAGAGTCCTAGCGTGTTCCTGTGGAATTCTTACGAGCACCTGATGATTCGTATCGAGCTTTTCGTGTTTCATAGCGAAGTCCTGTAAATTTGCATTGATTTTATATGGTAGGTTTATGACATATACGTATGTAGCTCATCTTAAACACATTTAAAAGTAATTTAAAATTAAACGCCAAGAAGCTTATTTATGTGTTCTACGAAAACACGATTCCCATTTATAGATCATCAGGACTTCATACGGACCGCAGGTCACAGGACGAGCACCATTGATCTTTACCATTTTGCAATTTTTTTCTATGAAATTCACATCCACATTTCTATAAAAACTCCTAATAAAAGTTTAGTGAATACTCTGTTTTAGAAACATTCATAAACTTTCAGTATTTTTTGTGTACAGCTTTTGCAATACATAATTAAAAGGAGTTCAACTTAATTTGAAAGAATTTGACGCTAGGGCTTGTAGTGTTGACTGAATTATAATGTTTTATTAATTTAAAAATCATTTAGTTAAGTTTCTGATTCAGATTTTTGTTTTTCAATACTTCTTTGTAAGAGAACATAAATACGTTTCATTATTTTTCTGTATTCTAACACAGTTTTAAAGGAAAGTCCAATTAACTTCTGCGATTACCTATTGTTCCTACGTCGCCCATACATACAAATTGTATACATAAATCGTATAAAACATCATTTAAGACTTTCAAGCGATAGAAAGTGTACAGAACGTCTGTCATAATTAACATTACGGGTCTAAAGATTCATAGTATAGTTCTACTAGGTTGGATTCGGACCTCGGCACGGTTCCGTTTTTAGCAACTAAATATATTGACTTTGTTGCCATAAACGGAATCCCATTGTATATGTAATATTTTATTTGTGGGTTACTAATGAAGCCTACTGGGAAATATGTGAATACAATTGTGCAGCAATTTTGAACATATTTCTTGGAATATTTTCAGTAGAGGAATAATTGAAGCAATTCCTTATAAAAAATTAAGCTTTCATTGTAAAATCCAAAAAAAAATCGAAAGATTTCATGAACAAATATTTGAAAAAATGATTAGTAGATAATTTTCAAGAGATTTATCAGCAGAAAAAGGTAAAGAATTCTTGAAAAAGAAAAAAATCGATTTCACTCAGGAAATTGCAGCAGAAATATTTGGTGAAAACCCTGACTACGCCCATGGTGTCAAACCGAAGCTGATTGACTTCTGTTGGTACACGCCGCAGACCACCTCCGGGGATTGGCTACATTAGTTTTACCTGTGTAGTCATGATGACGATGATGAATAATCTGTGCAGAGCAGTCCCGTTCCACCACCATCGTCGTCGTCGTCGTCGTCGTCGTCTTTCACCCAGCATCAATTTCCAATCAGGTCTTCCCATTTTCGAAGCGCATAGATATATGCTCGGATCCACTAAAGAAAGGAACCCCATCTGGTTGAGCGTGCCGCTGCCTTCCTGATGATGACGAACGACTCTCCCGGAATCTGGGTTTAGCTCAACAGCGACAGCACCAAGGCAATGAAGGCATCAGGGACGATCTTCTTCTACACGAAGCAATATAATCATCATAATCGACGGCTGTTTCTCTTGTCGCTTATGCCATTACCTCGGAGCAGCTCACCCCACAGCAGAGCCTCTAGACGCTAGCTAGTTGACGGTGACTTAAGCGGTGGTGTACTCTGTCTGGCAGGCAGCTACCGTATTATATCCAGTTGTCGTCTCACAGCTGTCTGCTCCGTATGATTGGCTTCATCATAATGCCAAAAAAGGGATGCTCGCTCTGTGCACTATATGGGCTTTCGGGTTTCTGCGGGCCAATCAGTCCTATAGTGATGAGGTCTGCTGGAGCTTCTTGCCCGTAGGTTGGGTCGTTCGTTGGAACCGGTTTGCGACAAAGTAGTTGAAGTGCGGCTTTAAGATGATGAAAGGGAAAATTTGTGCTGCCCTTGAACTTGACTGGTGCTCGATTAATACGAGGGAAAAGTAGCTCAACCTATCATTTACCTCTCATCTTATTCTTCTTCTTGGCATAATGTTCTCACTGAGACAGAACCTGCTTCCCAGTTAAGTGTTCAATGAGCACTTCCACAGTTATTAACTGAGAGCTTTCTTTGCCAACGTGGCCATTTTTGCATTTGTATATCGTGTGGCAGGTAGGATGATACTCTATGCCCAGGGAAGCAACCGGACATTTTATTATCTGAATATCGGTTAAAATTGGAAAACCGAGATCCGCACAGCCGAACTCGAGAAAAAACTTAAGTATGTAGGTACAGTCGAAGCGCGATATAACGACATCGCAAGGGACCGTCGCAATAGAGGAAAGTCGTTTTAGAGAATAGATCTAACATTGAAATATTTTTCATGGGACCGAAAAATGTCGCTATGGAGAGCTTTTGTCGTTACAAAAGTTGTCGTTATAACGAGCTTCGACTGTATATCTTCCATAAGGATTTCCCCAGACACTTAATTTTGCACTAAGGTACAGTGTGGGAAGTATATCATTTGTCCATATTAAGCATAAATACTTGAATATCAACATTCACATACATTGTTGAAAGTTTTCGCATCATTGCTTCTTTTTAGCTTGTATTCCTACGTCCCCATTGATACTATTGCAAAACTGGTACTACACGTACAACAACACAAGCAAACTTGTTAGTTGCAAAAATCAATTGATTTCAAAATAGTTTTCTATCAGTAAAAAATCCATTTTTTCTCAGAGAAAAATCGAATACTATTAGTTTTTTCAACACATGGTGAGCATTTCAGTTCTAATTGAGTGAATCACAATGAAAAATATGTGATTTCTATAAATAAATATATATTGTACATGGTACACTTACCCCTACTTCTACATGGGGTGGGGTAAGTGGATCAAGTATTATTATCATTTTTTGGCTGATTGCTTACAAGAAATTAAATAAGTTTTAATATCCGCAAATGTTGTTTTCCTTTAACTTTTTTCATTCCTAGCTTAGTCAGAGTGACTGAAGAAAATTTGAATTGAACCACCTAAAGGTTTTATAAATCTTTCAAAAAAATCAAAGTAAGTTCTAAGCAATATCCTGAGGATTCCTGGCGTGTTTTTATTTTTCTGAAACACAATTACAACTCAATTGAAGTGTTAAGGAACTAATTTGTGTATTGTACGAAATACGGGCCAGTCATGGATAATCATCTTGCAATCCGCATGTTAAGCACTACTGTTCTATACCATTTTGTAATTTAATCTCAAGTGATTTTATATCCATATTTCTGTGGAAAATCCCTTTGGAGGCATACTCTGTTGCGAAAAATATTATATTTTTTGTGTACAGTTATTGATTTGAGCTGTTTTATTATACCCTTTGACTCAATCATTCGATATGAGATTTCTAACTATGCAAGAATAACTTTGAAGAGCCATTTTCAAAATACCCAATATTGTCAAATTTGCCACTTGTGCTCAAAAGATGTTGTATTTACATGGTTTATGCACACAATTTATGTAAATAAAGCTATTAGAACATCATTGAACACATTCTAGCAATAAAAAGTATATGGAACGTCTATCTAAAATAACATGACAGGTCTATAGATATAAACTATAGTCCTACCCTACGGAAATCGACTTTGAAGTGAAGCATTCCAAAGCCTGGATAATTTGGTTCCATAATGATGAATAAACAACTTCCTTATGATATTTTTGAAATAACAAATGGGCTCCAATTTCGGCACGGTTCTGTTTTTGACAACTGAAAATTTCGACTTCGTTGCCAAAAACGGAATCCCACTGTACTAAAAAAAACGGTATTTTTCAGAGCTACTTTTTCTATTATTGATACCTTTTCGATGATTGTTTGGACTCGTGCCTTCGATTTTTCGTTGGTGGTAATTCTTCTTGGACATCGTCTTGAGAAAAA
Source organism: Aedes aegypti (assembly GCF_002204515.2). Classification (NCBI taxonomy): domain Eukaryota; kingdom Metazoa; phylum Arthropoda; class Insecta; order Diptera; family Culicidae; genus Aedes; species Aedes aegypti. The sequence goes on along the minus strand of NC_035109.1, from coordinate 52,922,668 downwards.
AAAATCACCTGAAGAGATCAAAAATAGAATTTATGATTTACTAGGATTTTCCCCAGTCCAAGTAATCATTATGAAAAAGAGAACCTAATCTGGCATTGTTTGGAAAGGGCTTTCTCAAGAATATTATTTAGTTCACTTTAATAAAAAAGAACTAAATAATATTGAAGCTTTATTAAAAGCTAAACTTATGTTCGATGTCCATGTTACATGGGAACATTTCCAGAAACCTGGAAGAAATTATCAGAACCCCACTCAGTGCCGTCGGTGCCAAAACATTGCCGCGTGGATGCTAAATGAATGATTAGCGGAGGTTCTTCACACGCTAAGGAAGTCTGTCCAGTGAAGGAAGCTACCGATAAGTTCATATACGCAAATTGCAGGGGCAATTTTGGGCAAAAGTCAATTTTTTGGGCTTGCCCTTTGCATAGGAGAGTCGTCGAGGCTCGTGCCAGGCAGATGAACGATATATCCGATACGATAACGGTTGTTTCCGAAATTTGCCTGGTAGAGTATCGAACAATGCTCATTTTTCTGTAACGATCGCTTGATCAGGAAGATTATAATCATGCTCATTCACAAACTAATGTTAATACGTCGGGTAATTTCGAATGAATCTACCCAAGGAAAATCCTTTGCCGATATCGTAGCAGGTAATTTGAACTCCTCTCCTTTTCATACTATGAGTAGCCGTTCTAATTGTTTCAAATCAAATGGAAAAAACCCTGTCGCCACAGGAAACTTCTACTCCGCTTCTTCGTCTACCAAAATTTCTAACGGAAAATCATAAGATAATGTACCCACTTCAAGTGATATGTCTGCCTCTGGTTTTAATTTTCTAACTGAACAATTATAAATAATATAATGATTGATGCAATGTTCAAAGCCACCACTATGACTGAAGCAGTCCAAGTTGGTGTAAAATTTACTAATCAAATTGTTATCGGATCAAGTTTTTCTAATGGATCCAATAATAATTTAAATATTTTAAATTGGAATGCTCGTTCTCTGAATGGTAAAGAGGACGAACTGTTTAATTTTCTTACAGCTGATAACGTGCATATAGCAGTTATTACTGAAACATATTTAAAACCTGAAACCAAACTGAATAAAGATCCTAACTTTTTTGTTTATCGTAATGATCGACTTGATGGGGCATGTGGGGGAGTTGCAATCATCATTCATAGGTGTATAAAACATCAACTGTTTTCGTCATTTGAATCTAAAGTTTTTGAAACTTTAGGTGTTTCTGTTGAAACACAGCTTGGTAAATATACTTTCATAGCTGCCTATTTGCCTTTTCAATGCTCTAGACAGCAAGTTAATTTGCTCCAAAATTGACTCGCAATAAGCCAAAAAATTTTGTCATTGATGACTTTAATTCCAAACATCGGTCATGGAATAATTCTCAAAGTAATTCCAACGGCAGAATTTTATTTGATGAGTGCTCTTCAGGATATTTCTCAATTCAATACCCAGATAGCCCTACATGTTTTTCCTCTTCTACAAATCCATCTACGATTGATTTGGTCTTAACCGACTCTAGTCATCTTTGTAGCCAATTAGTTACTCCTGCTGATTTTGATTCTGAGCATGTCCCTGTTACATTTCAAATATCTCATGAAGCGATTCTCAATCCTATCAGCTCCACTTTCAATTATTTTCGAGCTGACTGGAATATATATGAAACATATATTGACTCTAATCTTGATGTTAACATTTCTTTACATACAAAACTTGATATAGACAATGCTCTTGAAACTTCAACAAATTCCATTGTTGAAGCCAGGAGCATTGCAATTCCAAAATGGGAATCCGTGATTATAGACGATGATCTTAAACTCTTGATCCGTCTTAAAAACGTGAGGAGAAGGCAATTTCAACGCATCCTGCTATGAAAATTATTTGGCAGGATTTGCAGAAAGAAATCAAAAAAAGTTTTTCACAATTAAGAAACAAAAAATTTGAAAATAAAATTTCTCAATTGGACCCTGGCTTTAAGCCTTTTTGGAAATTATCTAAAATTTTGAAAAAACCTCAGAAGCCAATACAGGCATTGAAAGAGGAAAACAAATTATTGCTGACTAATTGCGAAAAAGCTAAAAAACTTGCTATGCAGTTTGAAAGCGCGCACAATTTTAATTTAATTACCTAATATCAAGTTACTCATGACTTCAAAAATATTCTCAAAAATTCTAAAGTTGTACCAATTTTAAAACCAGATAAAAATCCTTCAGAAGCTTCTAGCTATCGTCCAATCAGTTTGCTATCCTCCATCAGTAAACTTTTTGAAAAGGTCATTTTAAACAGAATGATGATCCACATCAACGAAAATTCAATGTTTGCCAATGAACAGTTTGGAATTCGCCATAGACATTCGACCACTCATCAACTTTTACGTGTAACAAATTTGATCCGTTCCAACAAATCTGAAGGCTATTCTACTGGTCTAGCTCTTCTAGACATAGAAAAAGCATTCGACAGTGTTTGGCATGAAGGTTTGATCGTAAAATTTAAAAACTTTAATTTTCCAACATACATTGTTAGAATAATTCAAAGTTATCTGTCAAATCGTACACTTCAGATTAATTATCAGAACTCCAGATCTGAAAGACTTCCTGTAAGAGCTGGTGTTCCTCAAGGCAGCATTTTGGGACCAATATTATACAATATTTTCACATCTGACTTACCTGAGTTACCTCAGGGATGTCAAAAATCTTTGGTTTGCGGATGACACAGGCCTCTCCGCCAAAGGACGAAGTCTGCATGTCATCTGTAGTCGATTGCAAAAAAGTTTGGATATTTTTTCTTCATACTTGCAAAAATGGAAGATTTCTCCTTATGTTTCCAAAACTCAACTAATAATATTCCCACATAAACCAAAAGCTCTTTATGTGAAACCTTCAAGCAGACATGTTGTCACGATGAGAGGGGTTCCCATAAATTGGTCAGATGAAGTTAAGTATTAATAAAATAAAAAATAAAATTTTGAAAATGATTCTGAAGCTTCCTCCCTGGTATAGTACCAATGAATTACATAGAATATCCAATGTTGAACCATTGGAACAAATGTCAAATAAAATCATTAATAATTTCAGGCAAAAATCGTTGCAATCTTCTATTGCCACGATTAATGCGTTATATGTTTAGGTTCAGTTAGGTTAAGTAAATTGAAAACGTTTTTTTTATAAGCAGGTGAAATCGACTCACCTGTAAAAAATCTGAACTGCTACGGCAAATGAAATTTTGAAATATGTTGTTTGTAATATGTTGTTAACAAAACGTTAATAAAATCTTAAATTTGTTTTACCAAATAAGGATGATAGTGTTGTCTAATAACACAGAACACCTAGATATAAGAAATGAATGTAAAGTTTGGAATGATATTATAAAAAATAAAATAAAAAAATACTTACTGAGGCTTCTATAGGCAAACAAATGAAAAAAAATATGTTATCGCTTTGAATCTTAATTTATAGGCTAATAAGTTTAAAACTTGACCTTCTTGTAGTGTTTTAAGCACAATCAATGTTGAGTGTAAAAAAATAATCACTTTTCTTGTAGAATCAAAGTTATTACTAAGAACTACATGTCATTGCTTTGCAACTCGATTTATGTGCATACAGTTATATCAAATAATTTTTTCAATGGTTATTTTTCGTAAAATAAATTATGAGTGTTTTCATGATTTACTCCTTGTTCCCAAAGATTGTCACTGAAATTCTACAAGTAAGTTCATGCCAAAAAATATATTTCATTGCCCTATCCATATATTGTTTTAAAGGCTGAGAGATTGAAAATCTAGGGTTTCTCGTAATTTTTTGGTTAAAAATGTTTTATGTGTAATCCAAAATACCTATGTCTGCTCAAATATGTTCGTTGGACGGTGGTAGGTCATTTGGCATAAAGTCGTTTGCCATAAAGCCGTTTGGCATAAAGTCGTTTGGCATAAAGTCGTTTGGCATAATAGTCGTTGGGCATAATGAATCTGAAACGAATAATTTGTTAAGATGACATTCGTTTACGTTTCTATTGCATCTTTCTGATGACATCAGGCTTGTTGTGAAGTCAATTGATACAAAATGTCACTTTATTCTACAATCATATGCTCTTGATTAAACTGAAGCATATTAGAAAAGTTATTGCCAATAGTATTTTATTATTAATCCAGAAACTACCCTTCTTTCAAATATTAATTCTTCATTTGAGTTCCGCTATTGGAATCAAATTGTGGTACTCATTAATGCCGTAACTTTATACATTTCAGGGTGGTGGACGAACTGGCCATCTAATATGCACCCTTCTTTATTTAGTTGGCGGTTTTTTCGAGTTTTAACGTCCTCAGCATTTTTGCCTACATGTGTATAACCGAGAATAACAGAATACATCCTTCTTTTGATTGCTTATCATTCTTTCTCGTTCACTATCCAACCACTGAAGAACCTATTTAAACTGCACCACTTTTCGGGAAACCGGTCATTTGAGGAAATAGCATTCGGAGAAAAAAGTCACTCGAGGAACTGGCATTCGGGGAACCGAAATTCGGGGAAAAGTAGTACAATCCCTTCGATGATTCTGGACGCAATTGTTGATGTATTTTCGTTTTATTATTTCGCAATAGTTTTCGGCGTCCAATCTTCTATTGGTTCCATCATAAATTTTGCCTTCTTTTAAAAATAGTCTGTTCTTTATGTAGATGAAAAAACCGAATTTAGTACAATACCATTTAATTCCACTAGAGTTTGTATCCTTTGACAGATACGCATATTTCGACCTCATCTATAAGGCCGTCTTCAGTGTCGTGTACTAAACACACTGAAGACGGCCTTACAGTTGAGGTCGAAATACGCGTATCTGTCAAAGGATACAAACTCTAGTGGAATTAAATGGTATAGTACTAAATTCGGTTTTTTCATCAACTTATAGGTATTCTACTAAACAGCTCGAAGATTTATTATCATCACTGTTCTTTATATTTAAACTGTTTTAAATTTTATTATTTGGTAAAGCCAAATGTTAACCATTTTTATATTTTGTTGTTTTATCAATTTATGCAAGACGTGCTGTTATAATGATAATTACTTTAGAACCGGCCAATATTCAACATATATTTTTGTGCAAGCGTATGATCTCCTTTCGATATGCTGGAAAAATATTATCTTAATCACAAATTTTCCCTTCTTTCGATAATAGACGGTGTTTTTGACGTACACTTCCAAAGTTAAAATTTACATTGAATTGTTGAAAAGTTTGATTCAAATATTTTCTTTTAAAAATGTGTTGTTCATTTGATTCATGCTGTGAGAAGATTTTTTTGCGTTAGAGCCAAACATTTTAAACGAAAAATAATCTGCTCTCGTATAAAGGCTTTTTATGCATAATGCTGCAGTAATAGAGCTTATAATATTTTGCAAATAAATTTTCCCTTATTTTATCAAGTAATTTTCATCAAGTGTTACGTCCAAACTGGGACAGAGTTTGATCTGCAGCGAAATATTCTACAAGCGTTTCCTTTACTAATAACTGCGAACTTTCTTTACCAGTTTACTATTTTCAAATAAGTATATCGCAACAAGCTCAAAGATATTCTATGTTCTGGGATGTAGAGAAAATTATTATTCCGAAAAGATCTTCCACCAGACCCGTCACGAGTTTTATTTAGTAATGCTCGCTGATGTCACAGCACGCCACGCTTGTTGAGAACCTACCAAAAACTTTTGCTATGGGCTCGGTGGTTTTGATCTCGATAAAAGCTTTGAAAATGCCGATATTAATTCTAAATCAATCATTATGCCAAACGGCCATTACGCCAAATGACCATTATGCCAAACGACTTTATGCCAAACGGCTTTATGCCAAATGACCTTATGCCAAACGACTTTATGCCAAACGGGGTACAATCTCGTTGGACATGTACCAGCAAATTTATACTGAAAAAGCTAGATATCTTCGCAATCAATTTTGATTTGCATGCAAACAGATTGGAAACCTAAAGTGTCTTTGAGTTTTTCGAGTAAAACAAATTTTGAGTGTAATCAATAATTTATATTTCTACCCAAAAATGTACACTGGATCATTTCAGTCAAACTGATGTCAATAAAATGACATGTCATCGCTTTAAATTTTACTTTATGCGCAAACAGTTTCAAATAAAGAGTATTTATTTTATTTTGTTAAGTAAAATTAATTTTGAGTGTAACCAAAAAACTCTATTTCTGCTAAAACGAATTCACTGCACTTGCAACTTGCATGTCGTAAAAACTATTTCGTTTTATTGTTAACCCTCTAATACCCAACCCCGCCTTTAGACGGGGTACACTTTGAAATCAAAATGATTTTATTTTTGGCTTATACCTTGACTCATAACACGCATATAAGAAACGTTTTTCATGACTTTTGAAACTTTTTTGTATTTTTAGAAATTGTTTGAAAAATTGCATTCTTATATAACCTACAAATGCCTGGGCTTCATTTAACGTGTAATATAAAAAATCGTACCTTTTATATTTTTCTACGATTAACCTATCACAAACGAAGAGCCTGGTGGTATTAAAATCATTTCAAACCTGTTTTTCCGTTAGTTACACGGAAAATAAAACACGCTCCGAAAAAAAAATAAAAATTTAATATTTTTAAAAATACCGTAACAATTTAAATGGTAAATGACTGGACAATGCGTACCATTGGTACTTCGCGTACCTGCAGGTATAAAATAGACCCCATTTGTGGTCCTTAGCCTCTTGTCCGGTAACTCCTATCCCTACCTCCCCGTGGTGCCGCCTGGGGTACGAGTAACCGTAGGGAAGATCGGGTAACCAACCCTGGTGGAACCTTGGTCGTATGCTGACAGGGAAGGGGGGCTCCTCTCTTCTGAGGGTGTAGCTTATCAGAGCGTCTGTTCTCCATGTTAGGGGCGGCTCAAAACAGCGTCTGTTCTCCATGTTTGGAGCGGCTGATCATCGTCCTAGTGCCAGCGTGGGACTCTAAACAGTGCTGTGCACGATGATCCTCCGGCGAGACAGGGGGTTGGTGCAGGCCAGTCGTAAAAATCATCAGTACAGGAAGCATACAATGTAAATTCGGACCGGAACAATCGGCATAGACCCAGGCATCGAAAACGGACTAACGATTGGAAACTCGGATCATGGAACTGTAAATCTCTCAATTTCTTGGGGAGTACCCGCATTCTTTCCGAATTATTGAGGGTCCGCCAGTTCGACATCGTAGCGCTGCAGGAGGTTTGCTGGAAAGGGTCGACGGTACATACGTATAGGGATGGTTATACCATCTACCAGAGCTGCGGCAATAGACATGAGCTGGGCACAGCTTTTATCGTGATGGGCGAAATGCAGAGGCGCGTGATTGGGTGGTGGCCAATCGACAACAGAATGTGCAAGTTGAGGATCAAAGGCCGTTTCTTCAATATCAGCATAATCAACGTGCACAGCCCTCACCTAGCAAGTGACGATGACGATAAGGACGCTTTCTACGCGCAGCTGGAACGTGAATACGACGGCTGCCCAAGCCATGATGTCAAAATCGTTATCGGAGATCTCAACGCTCAGGTTGGCCAGGAGGAGGAATTTAGACCGATTATAGAGAAGTTCAGCGCTCACCAGCTTACGAACGAAAACGGCCTTAGACTGATTGATTTCGCCGCCTCCAAAAACATGGCCATACGTAGTACCTACTTCCAGCACAACCTCCCGTATCGGTACACCTGGAGATCACCCCAACAGACTGAATCACAAATCGACCACGTTTTGATTGATGGAAGGCACTTCTCGGACATTATCGACGTCAGAACCTATCGCGGCGCAAACATCGATTCGGACCACTACCTTGTGACGGTTAAAGTGCGCCAACGACTCTCCGTTGTGAACAACATTCGGTACCGACGCCCGCCCCGGTACAATCTGGAGCGACTCAAGCAACCCGAAGTCGCAACTGAATACGCGCAAAGCCTTGAGGCAGCGTTGCCGGAAGAGGGAGAGCTCACCGAAGCCCCTCTTGAGGACTGCTGGAGTAGTCTCAAAGCAGCCATAAACAACGCAGCGGAAGGTGCCATTGGGTTCGTGGAAGCAAATCGACGGAACGGTTGGTTCGACGAGGAGTGTCAGACGGTTTTGGACGAGAAGAATGCAGCGCGGGCGATGATGCTGCAGCAAGGCACCCGTCAAAACGTGGAACGATACAAACAGAAACGAAGACAGCAAACCCATCTATTCCGGGATAAAAAGCGCCGCCTGGAAGAGTTGGAGTGCGAAGAGATGGAGCAGTTGTATCGTTCTCAAGAAACACGTAAGTTCTACAAGAAACTAAATGCATCCCGCAGAGGCTTTGTGCCGCGAGCCGAAATGTGCCGGGATAAGGATGGAGGTATCTTGACGGACGAACGTGAGGTGATTGAAAGGTGGAAGCAGCACTACAATGAACACCTAAACGGCGCAGAGGAGGAAGATCAAGACAGCAAGAGGAATGGCTTCATCAGTACGGCGGATGAGGGAGACGTGCCAACTCCCACAATAGGTGAAGTTAAGGATGCTATCAAACAGCTCAAGAACAACAAGGCAGCTGGAAAGGATGGCATTGGAGCGGAACTTATTAAAATGGGCCCGGACAGGTTGGCCACTTGTCTGCACCGATTGATAGCCAGGATCTGGGATACAGAACAGCTACCGGAGGAGTGGAAGGCGGGAATAATATACCCAATATACAAAAAGGGTGACAAGTTAGAATGTGAGAACTATCGAGCGATCACCATTCTTAATGCAGCCTATAAAGTGCTTTCCCAGATCATCTTCCGCCGTCTATCGCCACTGGCAAGCAGATTTGTTGGAAGTTATCAAGCCGGTTTTGTGGACGGGCGATCGACGACAGACCAAATCTTTATGTTGCGGCAGATCCTCCAAAAGTGTCGCGAATATCAAGTCCCTACGCACCACCTATTCATCGATTTCAAAGCGGCCTATGATACCATCGACCGCGAAGAGCTATGGAAGATTATGGACGAGAACGGTTTTCCCGGGAAACTGACTAGACTGATCAAGGCAACGATGGATAGTGTACAGTGCTGTGTGAAGATATCTGGTGCATTATCGAACCCGTTTGAAAAACTTCGACAAGGCGATGGTCTTTCCTGCCTTGTGTTCAATATTACGCTAGAAGGTGTCATGGAACGGGTGGGCTTCAACATGCGGGGCACGATCTTCAATAAATCCAGCCAGTTCATCTGTTTTGCTGACGACGTGGACATTGTCGGAAGAACGTTCCAGGTGGTTTCGGAACAGTATACCAGGCTGAAAAGTGCAGCAGATCGGGTTGGATTGAAGGTAAATACGTCGAAGACGAAATATCTGCTGGCTGGAGGAAAGGAGCGCGGTAGAGCTCGCATTGGCAGACGCGTGATGATCGACGGGGGTGAGTTCGAGGTGGTGAATGAATTTGTCTACCATTGATCATGGATAACGTCGGATAACAACTGCAGCAGAAAATTCGGAAGACGTATCATTGTCGGAATTCGTGCTTACTACGGACTCCACAAGACCTTGCGGTCTGGTAATCTTCACTTCCGTACTAAGTGTACTATGTACAAGACGCTGAAAAGACCGGTAGTCTTCTACGGGCATGAGACGTGGACAATGCTCGAAGAGGACCTGCAAGCGCTAGGAGTTTTTGAACGACGTGTGCTTAGGACGATCTTCGGCGGAGTATGTGAGAACGGCGTATGGAGGAGAAGAATGAACCACGAGCTTGCGCAACTCTACGGTGAAACAAGTATCACGAAAGTCGCCAAAGCTGGAAGGGTACGATGGGCGGGACACGTTGTGAGAATGCCGGACAACAATCCCGCAAAAATGGTGTTCAACTCAAATCCGGCCGGTACAAGACGAAGGGGAGCGCAACGAGCTAGGTGGTTTGACCAAGTGGAGCACGATCTTGGAAGTGTGGGGCGATCGAGGAATTGGAGGTTAGCAGCCATGGACCGAGTTAGTTGGCGTAACATTGTGGCGCAGGTCATGTCTTGAAGGACGTAGAGCCAGCAAAAGTAAAAGTAAGTAAACAATTTAAATTTTTATTATTGCCAAAAATCAACAACTAGAAAAGGCTTCAAGAAAAAATGAAAAAAGCTAGGGATGTTCAAAAATAAAAATTATAAAAATCAAAAACCAAAATTTAAAAATTTGTGAATAAAAATAAATAAATGCCCAAAACGTGTTTAGAACGTTTTTAGATAACGAAAAATAATACTTAAATCGAAAATAAAAATTTGGGTATTAGAGGGTTAAAGGTATTTTCCAAAATGCTTGGAAGTGTCTATTACTAAGTAACTTTGGGTAGACGTATTTAATTCGAGTAAATTAAAATGGACAATGATCTTGAATGATGCTCGGTTCCATTACTTAAAGATCAGGGTTTATACAATCGATTGTTATTGCTACAAAAGGTATGGCATACCATTCTACTCTTCCCCTTTCGAAAGTCTTCCTAGACTGTTAAATTTCGAATTATGAATCCTATTGCAATACATCATCTAACTTTGTTTCGAACCCAAAGCAGCTACTATTTTCGATTCGACAGCTGGTTTAAATCCCAAGGAACCCGCAACTTTCAACCGAGCTTGCGTAGCCTTGATTTATACCCGGCAGCCAACCAGCCAGCCAGCCAGTGCCATCTGCACAACACACTTTCCCAAACCTAGCTCTACTACTGACTGAAAAACAACCCCCTTTTTCCGCTCCATTTTCCCGATCGGGTGACTCCTGTTGCCTGTTGTTGGCTAGAGCTTTTTGTTCGCTGGCAAAACACAGCGAAATGCAAATATGTGTATTTATGCATGAATAGAGCTTCCCGTGTCTGCCATGGAGCAGCGTGTCGTCGCGCGTGAGGAAGCGCCATTGGCGATGGGAAAAACTTTTCCGAAACACGATTTCCCTTCGGATCCACCATCATTCCTGTTCGTCTGTGGGCGGGTGGGTGGTTATCTTACACAGAGGGAACCTGTGAAATCCAATAGTCATCATCGCCGAAGCTTGGGATTGATGACTAGTAAACAAGCAAGCAGGTGTGGTTCGTCGATGAGAATTCCCTGATTTGCCTCTAGATTACATTGGTTTGTAGACTTTTCCGGGAACACGACGATGACGATGGTGCTTCTTTCGAGCATCTGCGAATCATCCTTCGAGTGGCAGAGGAAAGAATGACGGACGAGAATGCCGCTTCGAATGAGCTTTGCTCAACTGTTGTCAATTTGGTTTTATCGAATCGTGAAATGGATGGTTTTGTTGAAATAACTTTTTGCCATCAATCAGGATTTCTCAAAGGCTTTGAAACTGGAAACAGGATACGATTTCATCTGACGGGAATGAACTCAATACTTCTTTTCACAAATTCTTTTGAGGCGCGTTTATTTGAAATGCTCTATTGCTGAAACACACGAAAGCAATTATTCGATTTTGTAAACCTCATAATATTATTGAAATTAGATCTGGGTATACGAACGATTAGTAGAGAAATGATCTACGGTATTGAAATATCTATATACAATTCCTAAAGAATTCGTAATTCAACATACTTTTAAGAAATCGCACAGGATGCTAAGGAGCCTCAAAATTCTACCGCAATTTCAATTTTATGATTCCTGATATGATAGCTGATATCAGTATGTCTTCGTCGGATACAGATTTCGAGCTAAAATTCCAAAATCATTAAACACAGACAATGGCGAAAACAGAAAACTACACAGAGGAAAATCTTTGATGTTCTTCTTCTTTCTTCTTTCTGGCGTTACGTCCCAACTGGGACAAAGCCTGCTTCTCAGCTTAGTGTTCTTATGAGCACTTCCACAGTTATTAACTGAGAGCTTACTATGCCAATGACCATTTTTGCATGCGTATATCGTGTGGCAGGTACGAAGATACTCTATGCCCTGGGAATCGAAAAAATTTCCAACCCGAAAAGATCCTCGACCAGCGGGATTCGAACCCACGACCCTCAGCATGGTCATGCTGTATAGCTGCGCGTTTACCGCTACGGCTATCTGGGCCCCGACGCGTCTTTGATCTTTGATGTAAAATCATTATAAAATCATGCACATAGAGAAGATGCCAGATTTATCGCAAATTTACACCTACATAAATTTGTGTGAATGTCCCGGACACGGCAACAATAAACAGCAGACTTCCGATAATTTAATCAAACGCACCGAAATAACTTTATTGGTTTGTATTGTTAAATTTCCCCTGCAGATTATACACATTTTAGTAATTTTCTATAGTTGTTTGTTCATATAAGATGCATAAGCTTAGTCTACCAATTTACTTACGTTTAGTGTCTTATCGCAGTCCCGTTCTGTCCAGAATGTGCTAGCGTACGGTATCTTCGTAGACCCTGAATGTTAAGGTTAATTATTTTCTTTGCCAAAGCTTTTTCATTACATTATTTTACCTGAGCGTTTAAGATAGCTTCTTATAATGGAACTAGTTAAATTTCAACGTAACAACTGCTGTAACAGCTATACTGTTGTCCTGTGCTAGGATTTTAGGTTAAACTATAGTAATAATAATCATTCTTTTTAGGCTCAAATTACCTTCTTGCACAATATAAGTTTAATTCTTCCCACTAATTTTAAGCTTTAGGTGCGCGAATTCAATTATTGAAATTAACTATATAGATTCAGATAACGTAATTGTAGTAATAATTCACTTTAGTTTAGATTGTAGCACGTAGTACCAATGAACGTTTTGCTTTGAATCATTTCTCCTATCTATCCTTTCGATCGGTAGAAACGGTTTTTCGTATTTGACGGTTCTCTCTACTATCAATCGCATTACCCTGTATTGGTGACGGTACATCCAGATTGAGGGTCATTGGTAACGGAGGCGCGTTCGTAGATTGCGGAACACTAATGGAAATGTAAATTATAGTAATGAGATTTCTAAGCTAGTGCCATCATGCGGTGAAATTCCCAACTAACCATTGTGTACTATGTTGCTCTTCTCCTTGATGCAAATCTTTACTGAAGACAGTATAATTTTATATCTGAGAAAAAATCGCTGTTATTAGACCTTTTTTCCACTATATTGCAGTATTTCTGCACACTAGATCTGCTAATATCATTCTCTACCGCAATTCACATTCAGAAATGCGTCTCATTTCATAAATTCATCTATCGTCACAAACGAGGCTGACTCCTCATCTGTAATCCGAACACTTGATTTCTAACCATCCAGCGTTGCACGTTTCAGCCGGATTAGTTTCACTGGAAAACCATGTTCAGACATTATCTGCCTCAACTTATTTCTTTTCACTAAATCGTACGCCGCCTTAAAACTTATAAACCGGTGACGAGTCTGCTCCCGGAATTCATCTAAGATCATTCGCAAGGTGAACTTCTGATCCGTTGTCGAGCGGCCCTCACGAAAACCAGCTTGGTATTTGCCGACGAAGGACTCCTTGAGTGGCCTCAGTCTACTAAACAGAATGTGCCGAGTTCAGCTGGGTAATCCCTCTGTCATTAACACACTTCAGTCTGTGCCCTTTTTTGTAGATTGGGCGTATCAACTGCTATACATATTTTTTTTTTGTAAAAGATATGCTATGAAATACGCTCTTCTAAACGAATAAAGTAAGGTTCAAAATGACGATTCCAATAATCTCACAAAATTATCAGGCTCGAATAATTGTTCTTCTTCTTCTTTCTGGCGTTACGACCCCACTGGGACAGAGCCTGCTTCTCAGCTTAGTGTTCTTATGAGCACTTCCACAGTTATTAACTATGCCAATGACCATTTTCGCATGTGTATATCGTGTGGCAGGTACGAAGATACTATATGCCCTGGGAAGTCGAGAAAATTTCCAACCCGAAAAGATTCTCGACCGGTGGGATTCGAACCCACGACCCTCAGCTTGGTCATGCTGAATAGCTGCGCGTTTACCGCTACGGCTATCTGGGCCCCTAATAATTGTTACTGTTGTGAAAAGCTTCATAAAAATTTAAAAACTTATGAAATCCGTAGAAAAGTAGTACGTACCACAGGAATTTTGAGAATCTGAACAAGTCTATCATACAATTTTGCTTATAACCAGAAGCACAATTCCACGTCAATTAACACTAAACCCATGCCCTGCAAATATTGCTCCCAGAATATTACCCAAATCGTAATCCAATCACATTCCGAATCGCTCGCCAGGGATTTGCGCATCCGAAAGCATCCCGTCTGCGGTGATGATTGATCCATGGAATGTATTCTATATTCGTACCGGCGCCCATTTCGGTGTAAGTAATTCCCTCCACTCAGGAACGTGCCCTCGGATTTGCTGTAATTGAATTCCCCCCGTGTTCAGCTTAATGTGATAGCAACTGGTCCACAAAAAAGGAAAATAATAATCTGCTCGCCGCTCTTGATTCGCAAAAGCAGTGATTGAACAGGTGTTCCGATTCCCACAAGGTAAGGAAATAGGTTCGTTTACATCGTATGCAACATCAATGACCCTAGAATATGTGTTGAGCTCAGGACACCGACGACACCGGTTCTTTTTTACCCCCGGGCAATCAAGGCTGCGAACGTGATTATGCTTAATCATCGATATTCGACGCACTATCATTATATTTGCGAAACCAATCTGCATACAACGCAGATGAACTGAGTTAGCAGCCTTGAGCAAAGTGCGGTCCTCACGCCAGGATCAATTATCCCGGCTGTAATGTTGAACAAAGTTCCTGCTCAACTCGAGGAAGGTGTAAACCTCAGCACACCGACCACCGCCCGCTCCCAAAAGGGGGAAAGCTCGTCCTCGCCACATCCTTCGAGTGGGAAAGTTTTCACAAAGTGAAAACTATGCCAACTTTCTCCGCAGGGGGAACGTGTGCTCACACATGTTAACTCTCTATTGGTAGATTGGGCCCCAAGCATCCTTGTCCATTTCCAGACTGGTACTTTCGTACGCTAGACATGAAAACCGGCATAGTGCCAGGAATAATGTTGGATAATGTTTACTCATTTACAATTCGCCACGATCCGCACCGTTCAACTGGCGGAACGAGCTTACCGGTACAACTTTCGGGGGAGGAGCGAACAAGCGAGTAAAAACCGGGATCGACCCACCTGCGAGAATGTTGGAGCTTTCTTAGGTCAATTAATATAGAAAGCCCCTTGACTAAAACCACGCTTTAAGATAATTTCTCATTTATGTCAAAGGTTCAGAAATAAAATTTGGAATGGTTATCTTTTTTCGTGTTCGATTTAATAGACTATAATTAACTTATGGCTCACATAGTGAATTATTTATTCTTTTTTTGAAGAGGTTCATTCTTCCAAAATCCAATTGTTTCCTTCTCATTCTCTCCATTCCAAGTTTTGTACTTTTAACAATTTGATTTTTGACGTTTTGAAATTCGACGTTTTGTTTCCCAACCCTCACTATGACACATTTCCATTACTCAAAACCTCTTTATACCAAACAAATTTATGCCAAATGTACCACCTCAAAAAAACACAATCTCTAGAAAAATTTCAGTGCTTTTCATAGGAGTAACTCCAGATATTGATCCAGATATATAGAGTAATGCGAGGCAAAGGTTCGTACCTAACATTCCGCACAAGATATCAATTGATGAAGTCAGCAAATTTCAGGCAAGTTATATGTTAAAATAGTACGTTTAAATCGTAGTAGTGGATTTTTGAAGTTTTCGTTTGTGTTTCCAGAAATATAATATGTACATTGTACAGGCAAATGTTCGCACTTAGTGAACGGCAAGGTTATGACGTGCAAATTGTTTGTGATTGCTTTTTATCATTCCTTTAACTCATTTACTTTCCCTGACCACGAAACATCTAGGAGAAGTTCTTGACGTCATCCTGAACAGGCTGTTTTTCGGTCCCATCAAAAATTCAATTGAAATTTCCTGGCATAGTGTTTTATTTGTATGTTTTGTACATTTAGTACACTTTCCACAGTTTTTTTACGTTAATGTGTTAAAGAAGTTGATCGTATTTTGATTGTTTAGCTTTTAGCATCTAGTGCGACCATTTTCTCACGAGTCTTGCGAACCTTTAGTCGAAATCCGAGGTAACAACATAAAAGTCTCGTGCTAAAAGTTCTTAAATTTTTACGTCAAATCCAATGTATTCATAACATAAGACTTGAAAAGTTACTAGAGTTGTTGTATTTTTTCAAACTTCAACTACCAAAAATCTTATTGAGCACTTTTTTACTTATAGAACAGAACGACTGAAAACACTACTTCATTTATAACTTCGTTTTTTATAACTATGAACAGCTTACTTAATAAGATGTCAAACTCATACAGTGTTGCCAGCGTTTCTGTTGCGTGAGCCGAAAAAAAACTACTGCGAATCTTTACCCCGAATCACTCTATCCAGTAAAGCTAACAGGGATTCTTGTATACATTTCTCCAGATAAGAATTTTTTTGTTACTATTACCATTTTTTTTTAGTTAGTTTTATTACCATCATAAAATCTGACAAAGATGCTCCTTGATTTTTTTTTCCATAATCAAGATATTGCATAAAAAAACACAAAAAATACCTCATTGGCTTAACCAAGAAAATACTAGGGTGGTCTTTACGCCCCCTAGATAATAATCATCCTCCTAAAGATTTATAACACTAAAGCTAAGTATGAATTATAAACATCTTTTTACAGTCTTTGTCATTTTTTTTTTGTCGAGCCCTACTCTAATCAATAATAAAACCGAAGTACAGATATAAAGCGAAACCTCCATCAGTTGGTATTGATGAGACCATCTAAACTCGACTCACAAAAATAACTAGAAATCTTTTGGAAAGCTTTATCGAAGGACCATCATAGTAATCATGAAACAAACTTAGATGAATTTGCCATCATTTTTTAGCAATGGTGAACTTATGTAGCTTTTATTTTATGGCATTATTGGCCCCTTTAGTCAGCTTTTTTGGCCTAATTAAAAAATAAATGAAAGATTACTTGTCAATTGATAAAACAAATAATACCAATATTTGCAAGTGCTAGTAATCTATATCTATCTATATATCTATATATATAAATAAAAATGGAATGATGTTTGTATGTCACGAAATGGCTCACGAACGGGGCAACGGATTTGAATGATTCTTTCTCCATTTTGTTCGTCAAGGGTTCCGACGTGTTTGTGTGTATAAAAGTTCCAGGTTGTTCACCGGGAAAGTAGGACAAACGGTACTGAACGGAACTGTCATTTTGTATGGGACGATTCATAGCGGTTTTCAACAGCCTACTTGATGGCGAGACGAAGTTTGCCGGGACCACTAGTATTATATAAATAAAAAAAATTCAATGAATACCGTGCTGGATTTAAAAAGAAAAATCTATATCCATACACTTCCTATAGAACGCAAACTATTTGTATGAAATGCATGGATTCTGAACCAGAACAGCTTCATGTGCACCAATGTCCCCTCTATTTTTATCAATTTCCACTCTCAATGCCCTCAATTTCTGTTCCTATCTTTTATAACTGGTGATTGAACCAACCACAATGAAATTGATGATAAAATTTGATTTCATTGCAAACCAGAGAATGTGCCTATTCATAGCATTCATTCGACAATTTTCCAAAGCAAACTTAAAATTTCACAAGCCATAAAAAAAAAACAAGAACCAAAAAGTGGAGCCAACATTTTATAAATAATTACGTCATAAGGCATTTTTCATGCTTTGGCATATAATGTGCACTCATGTGTTTGCATTCTTCAAACATTTTTAGAGATTTACAGTGATTGAAGAATACAATAATATCGGCTCCGTAATTTATCAGAGCGCTTGAGCCTGCAAATATCCTTTTAATTATGATTAGCTTCAACGACATTCCCTTATTAGATGTTTATTGTACTGAAATACAACGTTACCCGAGCAGAAGAAAATAACTACTGAATACCAAATTGAGGTATTCCATACCAGATAATTTCCAATACCTACAACCTGAATGAGGTATGAATGAGCCCTGCATAAGAGGTAAAATTCCTCAAATAATACCTTCTGCATATTCTACAAATACCAAGCTGATAATTAGATCAGGTATTGTAATACATAAATAATATGTGATGGATTTTCATATAAAAGTGATTTTTTTCAATAATAGTTCAATACCTCCAGCAGTCCTCAATACCTATCGAATACCAAAATGAAGTATTTTTATATTTATATTTTTCATATAATTTTTCAAATACCATTATAATACCAAAATGAGGTATTGATAACTGAACAATACCTAATTATGGTATGATACCAAAATATGGTATGCATAAGTTATTGGGAGTTATTCTTTCCTCCTCGGGTAGTGTAATTAAAATCGACGATTTCGGCGGTTACGTTTTCATAAGGGCGTAGCTCAAAAATTCGTCAAACGATGTTCATCTTAAATATCGCTCCAGAGGTGTAGAACAACTTTACAAACAAACTGGCGTTAAAAGTTTTGATAATAACGGTAAATGAAGCACTTGGAGTCAAGATGCCCCCAATAGTTTTGAGCTCTAGTTACGCTTATGAAATTATTTCAATTCAACTGAAATTTTCCAAGAATCTCTCACAATATTTTTTTATAAACCGCTGCCAGCACTTTTATTGGAATTTTTCAAGGATTCAGCTCAAAACATATTCAAACAATTTTATTAACGGCACACCATGATTTTGAGATTTCTAGCATTCTGTCCTGATTTTGTCAAGCAATTTTACTCTGAGTTTCCCTGCAGGAATAAAGCTTAACTTTTCAGGAACCACTTTGATGGTTGTTTGAATATATTTCTACAGATTTCGTCCACTTGTTTTTCTAAGGATACTTTCGGTGTTTCATCGAGAAATTTTCCCAGAGGTTCCCGATGAAATGTATACAAATCATTAACCAACAAGAAAAAGATTTTTTTGGTTTTTTAAACTCAGATTAGAACACTTTAGAGGTTCTTTTTAGGGATTTATCAAGTATTCTTCCATCAAACTCGTTTAGGATAACGATAGAGTTTCTTGTAATTGAGTTATTGAAAGTATTTTCTCCAAAAAAGAAAAAGTTCTGCAAGAACTGCTACAGGAATCTCAGAGAAGTTGACCATGAATACCTCCAGGGAAACCTCTCTAAGAACGGCTCTGAGAATTGCTCATTAAATTTTTTAAGATATTCCAACTTGTATGTCCCCTGAAAATGATTCAGAAACGATTTTAAATAGTCTTTCAGGGGTACATCAGAATTTTAACAGGTGTTTCCGAGAGATGTTAAAAGAAATATCAAAGAAGGCACTTCTTAAAATTTATCCCATAACCTTTTTTCCAATTTCATATATAATTACCACGAGAATTGTTCTGCCCATAACTGCAAAACAGTCACATTCGACATTTTTGACAAATTGGAGTTAATACCATGGAGAGTCATCAAATGACAAATACTTTCGATCAACTTAATCATCAATCAATCAGTCAATCAATCAATCAATCAGTAAGTTGATCGAAAGTATTTTTCATTTGATGACTCTCCATGGTATTAACTCCAATTTGTCAAAAATGTCGAATGTAACTGTTTTGCAGTAATGGGCAGTGTTCCACAAATCATGCAGATATATTCAAATGATTGCCCTTAGAACTCAATCAGCGCTTACTCAAAGCACATATTCAGGAATTCATCAATCAATCTCCACAGAAATAAATTCAGACTATGTTTATGCTAGCAAGATAGATTTTTTTCTACGGGTATCATTCAACTTTCATAGGAGAATTCTTCAGAATTTCTATTAAGCATTTTTTTCGAAGACTGCTTAAACAAGTTTCCGAAAGAATTTTTCAAGATGTTTTTTTTACTTTGCCTTTTTGTTATTCATCCAGAATTTCATCCTAAAATTCCCAAACTTTGAAATAAAAAACCTAAAACTCTTTCAGCAGTGGGCGATTTGTTTGAATTTTCTTTTAATTTTTTCAGTACATAGGTACTTCAACATTTCAATTTTTTTTCAAAAATTTCTCGTTTAATGTTTTTTCTCAAAATATCTCGATGAAAATCTAGAAGTAACTTCACAAGTTTTTCGCTGTTGAATACCTAAAGTAATGTATTTCACTCCAAGGTGGGAAACAATTTCACATATGTCGTAAACTGCAGAACTTCAATGCAAAGATACAAAATAAAAATATTTAACATTTATGAGAAATTCTAATAATTTCTATTAAGTGTGCTCAAAGTCTATTTTACAGTTTCGTCGAAACAAACAAATTCATGGATTCATTATCACATTATGGTTTTCCTTCAAACTTTTATTTTGGGATGGGATATTCATAAAATTTTAGAAAACATTCTCCTTCAAGATATTCAAAGAACAAGATTCTGATGAAATCCTGGGCCTTATCTCACGGGACTCTAAGCAAGATTATCATAGTCTTCAAAATTGAAACTTGTAAGCTCTGTTCTGTTCTTAAAACAAACATTTGGCAGCTGTCAAGATCGTTCACCTAATAAGCTTCCAAAGTATGTTAACGTTTCGAAATAAAGATGAATTCAAAATAAGTCATTCAAAAATGATAGTAACAGAATAGGTATAAGAAATTTTAAATGTGAGGGAGTCAGTTTATTAGCATTATAACAATTCTTAAATAATTCTTTTGAATAAGTAGCTGAAAAAATCACTCGAAAATATATGTTGCATTTCAAGATATTTTGCAAGAACTGTAAAAATTTCCATAAAAGATTATCAATTTTTATAGGGAAAAATATTTGAACTGAGCAAATTTGCTAAAATTTCGGACTACAGAATAAAAATAAAAATATTCCATCACTAACGCGGATGTGTAGGTGAGCCAATTTTCGGGAATCCAGTAACTGGGATTAAAGTTCGTTGATCTTCGGCAACTTCGTGAACTTTCGGCTCGCCGAAGTTGGCATTGCACAACAACCACTTCAAAACTGAAGTTATCACAAATACTAATTTTATGCTTCGACCACACCCCTTAATACCCCACATCGGTAGGGCTCACCCTGACACTGAAACGTTCCTTACTTTTGCTTTGCGTCAGAGGCGCAACTAGGATTTGGTTCTGGAGGAGGTTTTGCAAATTTTATGATACGTTTTGCTCCACAAATCAAATAAAAAAGATCGAGTCGAAGAATTTATGCATGTTTTATCTTTTGATGCGTGATGCCATCCAACCGCTCTTTCTCGTAGTTGTTCCTTAAAAATGTTTCGAGTTTTTCAATAATGAGAATGACTTCGAGAATAATGTGCAAGCGCAGCAATTTGCAAAAGAAATCATTACTACTATTGTTGCAGTCGGTCGAAAGTAGATCGGCATTGAAAAACTGTCGGAAGAAGACAAATTGTTATATATTAGAGAATTGGCAATCCAGAAAACCGAGTCCAAAGGTCAAACATTAGTTTTGCTTTCATTGTATTTTATGCACCTTAAAATTCCAATACATAGCATAGCATAGCATAACATAAACTGACTGTACATGTCAATGGTTGCTACTCCGTGATTGATCGGAACTGGTAAGAATTGCACTACGATCCAAATGAATAAGGGATGGGAGTTTCCGCTTACTCTCGAAGTGCAATTTTAGCAGATCTAATGTTATTGATCAATAACGGCGCCGGCCAAGTCCTTACAGTCAGTTGGGATGGGGAAGGAATGTTAGGGTGTAATGACCGAGAATACCTCTGTATCTCCACAATCACCACGGGAAGGGTGTTTATTAGTGAGAGAGGAAAAGATCTGGGAGTCACCTTTGGTCGGTGATGCGATCCATGGACAAGGGGGAAATATACGACTTATATTTAAAGCTAGTTTTGTATTCTTGTCTCGAAAAGTTTTTGGTAGAAGATTAAAAAAAATACGTCAACATCTATAATGTCGAACAATTCAAAATAAGTTTCTATTAATAGCGAAAACTGAGAATTACATGTATATATTTTAAATCATATGAAACAGGAATAATGCCGACACTTGTAGTGACGAACCATACATAGTTTGTTTGAAAATTAAATATGAGTATTACTGTGCATTTTTGTCTCGAGATGGTAGAAGTTTAAAAAAATACGTCAACATTCACAATGTCGAACAATTCAAAAGATATTTTTAATAATGTCAAAAAGAGAAAATTATGTGCATTGAAATTGTATTGAAATTGTATAAAACAAGCATAATGCCGACACCTATAGTGACGAACCATACAAAGTTTGTTTCAATATTACATAAAAGTTACGCTTTCAAGAAAAAATGTGTTATCATAAGCATGAAACGAACTCACCAGTTGGTAATCCATCCTCGACTGAATACAAATATATCTTTGCACTCACACAGTGCGAACAGAAAAACTTCTTGGCGTCCCGAAAACAAACAGTCTTGCTTGGGCTTTCCCAAACACCTCCCCAGCAAGACGCTTGAAAACAGGGAAAAAAGAAGTTCTCCGGCAACGAAAAAACGCGCGAAACCGAGAACAAAACCTCTCCGACCTTTATGCACCTTAAAATTCCAATACAGCCATCAAACGTTGTTGTTTGATGACTTTGTAGTTCGATTGATGTACTATTGTAGTGGGACGATTACTTTTCTGATTTTGAGTCCCATTTTCCAACATTTATTTCCGTGCATGCACGGAGAGAAGAATTTCATTTTAAATAATACAGCCCAGACTCTGTGCACTGCTCTTTAGTATATTTAGTATATATGCTTAGTATGGTGACTCCGTTAAGTCTAAGTGGTCGTGTTCAGATTGTTACTGTGTTGTTTTTTTATTATAGTTGAAAGATTGACAAGATTTTAAGTAACAGGTATTCAGTAGAAAATGAGAAAGATTTCTGTTGGCGCGTTAACCCGTGGCCAACTCTGGTCGGGTCGGGGTAGATTGTATAACGAGGCGGATGAAATGAAACACCACTATTTTTCACAGTGGGGATTTTTTTTTTCGTTTTTGAGTTATGGCCAATTTTGTAAAAAAATGTGCAAATGTGCCATTTTGAGCCTTTTCTTTGAAAAGTCATAGCTCAAGAAAGAAGCATCGTAGAAACAAAGTTTTTTTTTAAGAAAATGAAATCAAATTTTCTTAGAAATAGAAAAAAATGTTAACTGGAAAAAGTTTTCCACAAAATTTTCCACCGTTGAAAAAATTCGTAAAAAAAAAGCCGGGAAAGCTATGTTCCAACTCGTGTAAGATTTTCAAAGAAATATTTTTGAGAACAGAATTTTATAAATTTCAATCACTGAAATTTTTAAGATGTACTACTTTTTAATCCCTCCGTTTGGCCATAGTTTTGTGAAAAATGCCCAGATTTCTCGTACAAGTCTTTTCGTTCGAAAATCATAACTGAAGATAAAAGCGTCACAGAAACATTTTTTTTTTGTCAAATCGGAATCAAATTTTCTCAAAACTTTGAGATTTTTTGAAATGGAATAAGTTTTCCAGGACATTTTTCACCGTTAAGGAAAATATGAGGTCCTGTGAGGATTGTAAATTAAAGCAATAAGATTTTGTTGCCAATCGTTTAGATGAAAATAACGTCGATGAAGTTAAGTTTTGTTTTTGGAATATTTCTCCTCGTTGTGAAATTATCAACAAAGAGGAAAATGTGAATGATTTTAATGAAAACTTTTAGGGTAAAGGTATTCAATATCGGCAGATAGAGATATGTTTGCCAAATTAAGTGTAATTGTGGTAACATTGTGCTAAAAGATTATGTAGCCGTAGATTTGTATTGAAAACTTGCAAAATCTGACCGAGAAGTTTCTTGTGCATCAATTTAAAGTAGAAAAACAAAATAAATTCATAAGATCTAAAAAGGAATCACTTGTAGAAACAAAATAAATAATGTGCCAGATGGATTTCGCGGAAAGTTATTCGTGCGTGATACAAGATTCCATTCAAAGCCATTACTTCGTACGACCTCACCCAGACAACCAGAATGTACGTATAACTAAATCACCTTTTGCGTTATGCGATGCTTATATGTGCAAAGTTTCACGTATAAGATGTCGCGAAAAGGCCTTATACGTACAAAAGTTGAGGCGATATACGTGCATATTTTATATGATGAAACATAACATGCAATGCGAATGTGTTGAATTTTTAGCGAATTAGTATGTACTCTTATGCGACTTAATTTATGATATCAAAATATATTTGACAGCTGCTACGGATTGTTCCGACTTACTTTGTACAAGTATACGTGACGAAATTGAATGTACATATAAACTCATAAAATAGCGTTTTATGCGAAGAAACTCATCGATCAAACGATTTCATCCACCATGTAGCGCGGGAGTGATGCAGTTTGTACAAATAACCGACTTTGTTCGTATACTGCTATGCGACTTCTGGTTGTCTGGGCAAGTAACAATACATCCATTTGTAATTTATTACAAAGACAAATCTTCGATCAAAGTCTTAAATTTTGTTGTAATTGCTGACATTAAAAAGCATAACACGACATCAATTTATGCTTTTCAAACAAAACTAATTTCAAAATTGGAAAAAAAAATCCGGAGCTTGAAAAAATCATTTATCTTTCTGATGGTTGCGGAGAGCAATACAAAAATAAATCAAATTTAGACAGTTTTCAATTTTGACAATAAATAAAAAAGTTAATTTTTTTCTCAATGTATATCAACTTAAGTGAATTTTTTTCAATGCCTAAATGAAGTACTCAACAAATGATGAAACGTTTCGTACGGAGCAATTTAAATACCTTTCTGTAATTAAGAGTTAATGTTGTAGTAAATTTTTTTTTTTCTCTCTTCAAGAGAATTGCTCTCTGAACTTGGTAGCAGTATTCTTTTCGCTCGGGTGCTATCAGTTCAATCGAAGATGGCGACGAAACAGCAAGCACTCCGCGAGCGTGTTGCAGAATGAGTTTTTTGCAATTTATCATCGTAATAGGCCTCTGCTTTGATTTTGTATGGAATTTAGTCGTTTACTGGCCTTGTTGTTTACCAGTTTCATGGAAGAGTGAAAGAGAAACAATCCATATAAACCTATATTGTCTTTGGGCCACCTTCAAATCACCATCTAGAAAGCTGAAAATTTCACAGAACACTATTTTCATGGTAGGGATGGTGAGGAACATATGGGAGATTAGATTCTCAAACATTTTTAAATTATGAACCGCCCTAATGCTACATCTGTATATAATTAAAAATTTACTTAAAAAAATCCTGTTTCTTAAAATTGTTAATTTGTTTGTAATCACGATACCGATCTCACTGACTATAATAAAAGATGAAACCTTCCTTCCAAATGATACCGACCGTAGTCATGTTTCGCGCAGGGGAAAACTACTAAACTCACCCATGTGTGTTGTATTACGACTGAGCCGAACAATTTTCAGATGGAATAAACTCCACATCCGCTGTATCCACGACCTCCGGGTCTCCGGGGAAGTTCCGGAAAATAAAAACTCAACCGTGTATTTTGCCCTTTTGCAAACACCCGACTGACTGCTGCTTTGTGGTTTCCTTCAACGCTTCAGCCATTGGGTAGCGCCAGGCAAACAAGGTCCAAAAGTTATTACTGTTTGGAGGATAATTTACCGCAAACTGTGCGTTGTTGTTCGCTTCCTATCTCCCACGAATTCTCGGGGCTTTTGCAGTTTCCAGTCATTCGACGGAAACAATGATGTCGGCCGAAGGGTATGGGGTTTTGCCGATGGCTTCGTGGCAGACACTGGTCGGTGCGTTTGACTTTTCGGGGGAAATGCGTTCTGTAGGTATGGACAGACTTTCGGGGAACTGACAAACAAGAGTGTAAATTTACAGGTCAGAAGAGCTAATTTCTGCAGAAACTGGAGGAGCTTCATGTAACGGAGATAAAGATGTGCTTTTTCTCGTTTTCGCAGAATAACCCTTAAGACCGCTTTGGATAGAGGGCAAATGATTCAATTTTGATTATTAGTTATGTATTAGGCAACCGAATCATCCTTATTTGGTAAAAATAAAAAGAGCTGTCACTGACTTTTGTTAGTTTAAGTTTCCACAGAAGATCAGAAGGTAGGAGAATATACAATACCTACTTTAAAAATAACAAAAAAAAAGCTTAATTTAACCTAATCATTTAGATCATATATCATAAAAATTGCAAATTAGTTGATAATTTTTTTACATGCGCTAAAATGTTTCAACATTAGTTGTTTTATGTAATTTGTTGGGACCTTCCTTAGCCAAGTTGTTAGAGTCCACGGCTACAAAGCAAAGCCATGCTGAAGTAATCTGGGTTCGATTCCCGGTCGGTCCAGGATCTTTTTGTAATAGAAATATCCTAGACTTCCCTGGGCATAAAGTATTATCGTACCTGCAACACGATATACGAATGCGAAAAGCAGCCCCTGTCCCAGTGGTGGTAGGTCATTTGGCATAAAGTCGTTTAGCATAAAGCTGTTTGGCATAAAGTCGTTTGGCATAATGGTCATTTGGCATAAAGTTACCCTTCTTTCATATATAAATTCTTCTTTTGAGTTTCGATATTGGAACAAATTTTTGCACTGAAGATTTTTATATATTTAGCACATATTTACCCTTCTATTAATTGCTCTATTTTTTTCCCTAAATATGATGTAACCATTATTATAGGTATGAAAACTGTTGATTTTAAATTTCAATAAATTTCTCCTTCTTTTATGCATAGGCTGTTCTTTGGAGCTATATTTTTTTAAGTATTTTTGTATACAACTGACAAAAGGGCGGCAATCGATAACATTGATCTGCTCAAATTATCAGCGAAAAGAGAAATCGATTACTGCAGTTACTTTGATGGGTTGCGCTACTTTTCCCCGAATGTCGTTTCCCCGAATGTCATTTCCCGAATATCCCGTTTCCTCGACTAGCCCAATCCCCCGGAAAATTCTTAGCACCCATAATTGTCGTAACTATATACATTTCAGAGGGATGAACGAACTGACCATCTAATATGCACCCTTCCTTATTTAATTGGCGGTTCTTTCGAGTTTTACCGTCTTCAGCATTTTTGCCATCATGTGTATAGCCGAGAATGACAGAATAGTTCCTTCTTTTGACTGTTTATCGTTCTTTCTCGTCACCACTTTTCGGGGGAACCAGTCATTGCCGCAATATTTGTTGGCGTCAATTCTTGTATTGGTTTAATTGTAAATTTTGCCTTCTTTTAAAAATAGGCAGTTCTTTATGTTTATACTGTTATAAATTTTATTATTTAGTAAAGCTAATAGTGAACCATTTTTATTATCAATTCTTGGCAGATGTGTTGTTAGAATTATAATTATTTCAGAACCTGCCAATATTCAATATATACTTTTTTGGGGCAAACGCGTGATCTCCTTACGAGATATGCTGGAAAATATATTATTTCAATCACAAACTTTCCCTTTTCTCGATAATAGACGGTGTTTTTGATGTACACTTCCAAAATTAGAATTTATATTGAACCGTTGAAAAGTTTTGCCACAAATATTTTCTTTTAAAGATGTGTTGTTAATTTGAGCTGTGCTGTGAAAAGATTTTTTTTGCGTTAGAGTCTGAAACATTTTAAACGAAAAATAATCTGCTCTCGTATATAGGCTATTTTTGCATTAAATCGCATTAATAGATCTTTTGATAAGAGCTTTTGATATTTTGCAAAAAAACATCATTATTTTATCAAGTAATTTTCAGCGAGTGTTACGTCCAAACTGGGACAGAGCTTGATATGCAGCGAAATATTCTATGAGCGTTCCCTTGATGAATAACTGCGAACTTTCCTTGCCAATTTACTGTTTTCAAATATGTATATCGCAACAAGCTCAAGGGTACTCTATGTTCTGAGATGTAGAGACCCGTCACGAGTTTTATTTAGTAATGCTCTATAATGTCACAACAATTTTTGAAATTCTTAGCTCGGATAATCTCGGAACGAACACCACGCCTGTTTAGAACCTACCAAAATTTATTGCTGTGGGCTCGGTGGTGTTGATCTCGGTAAAAGCTTAAAAAATGCCGATATTTATTTCAAGTCAATCATTAGGCCAAACGGCTATTATTCCAAATGACCATTATGCCAAACGGCCATTATGCCAAACGACCATTATGCCAAACGGCTTTATGCCAAACGACTTTATGCCAAACGGGGTACAATCTGTCCCAGTGGGGACATAATGTCACCAAGAAGAAGATGTAATTTGTTAGAAATATACTAGGGAAGAAGCTTCATTCTATAGATCTGATATAATGGGGAGACATTCTTTAATCGTATATAAATTTATGAAAAACATTCATAGGCTATACTTCAATTTTTGGTATTGCGTTACTGTGCGCCCTCTTTCTTTCTACCTTCCTATCTTCCTATCTTCCTAACCTTTTATCTTCGTATTTGCCCATATTCTTGTCTTCCTTTGCTTATATCTTCCTATCATCCTATCTTGTTATCGTACTAACTTCTTGCCTCACTCTCCTCTTTTACTCTTTATAAAATTATCCCAAGTAACCAACTAGCACTTTAATTGGCCCTGCGTGGGAATATAGTGCTCGTACATAGCTGACATGCCCTATAATGGCTGTATAATAGCCCAATAAGGCCAAAAAGGCGAATTAGCGGGCAAGTGCTTACTTGGGATGTAGTACTATCTTCCCATATTCCCGTTTTACTATCATCGTGTTTAGCATCTTATTTTTCGTTTATTCTTATCACGATAACGACTCTGATAGAAGTTGCCCAAGCATTTTAAGAAAACTATTGTAATCTCCAAGCATTGAACAAAAATGTTTGTAGTTTTCATGATTTTTAATTACATATATTGTACTGGTATACGCAATTGATTTCCTAGAAGGCTTTCAAACATTTCATTCAACTACTTTATTACGACAACTTATACTCGATGACTTCTTATTATCTACAATGTGGTTATTCTGCATAGTCTTAATTGAAAAATGTCGTCAGCTTCAATTGTCCATAAGTGATAAATAGCTACTTTTCAAATAACGCTTAACAAAACCACCACATACCAGAACAAAACTCACTGATCACAACCCTTTATAGCATTACATCAGCTTTTATCCAAATGACCACTTTCATACACCGAGAGAGTAAGCTGCAGAACTCGAGTTCAATTATCCGTTGCTCTAGCCGCTTGGCAACAGTCCGCCGTCACTGTCGATGACGTTTTCGAGCCTCTATCCATCATCATCTCCGCTAGCTATCTCTCGATATCGTCTAGCTTCGTCAATTCGGTCGGTCCGTTGCATATGCATACTCATTGCACATAATTGGTCATTAAGTGCGGAGCCTGTTAGACCACTCTTCGGGGCCCGGTTCGTTTTATCACATCAGGATCGGGAGGGACTCCACACTTTGATGGCAGTATGACGACGGTCATATGCATTGCAACCCAGCAAATCCGAGATCGACGTCTAGAGTCTGGTCTAGGGCGCGACGGGCACATCTAACACAACTGACTGACGACCGACCGGTGCCAAGCTCCGGTGTGATGCAATTTTGATCGATACTACATGGTGGCCTGCAATGATTGGACCCAGTATTAGAATCGATTCAATTTTCTGATAATGGAATACGAAATGCAGCCGGTCTGAAAGCTGTAGGCAAGGTACCAACCCTAGGGGGGACAAATCGGTATCCCTCGAGAAATTTTGCGAAAAGCATTCTAAATCCATCCGTTCGATAGTTTTTCTGTCACTACTGTCAATGGAGCCTGCACCAAGCACCGAGTTCATTTCTGGTAAAAGCGGTAATGGATTGGAAATAGGTGCTTGGACCTGTCACTACAGACAGACAATTTTGATAAACTGGCACCGGAGGAACCAAAAGGGCGTAATTGTTATTTTTTTATGAATCACTATCATAGAAAACGTTTAATTCCTGGATTATATACGGAGTTCCAAGCCAACATTAAAATTAATTCGAAAGCAACGTGAGAAACTGCATCATGGAAGCAGTTACGTCTCATTGAAAACATGGTATCGACATGCATATTACAGCTAGTATAAATGATTGTCGAACAACTTCCATCGAACATGCAGGAGTGATGAACTGGCTCTTTTGTTCCATCTACTGATGTCAAAATACGTCCATAGGAACGTCAGATCAGAAATGGACTGATAGAAATTGGAATAAACGGTACACGTGAATCCAATCAACCAAGTGAGATACCTGAATTTTTAAATGTGTATTGATCGTACGATGAAATAAAGGTTTTTTCCATGCAGTTTTAACTTCAAGCATTCAGATTCTTCTATTAACTTGTCTTCCCATCTTCTTATCGCTTCATTTTTCTATCTTTCTATCTATCTATCTTCGAATCTTACTATCTTCCGATACACCTATCGAACTATATTCATATCTTATTATCTTCCTATCTTCCTATCTTCTGATCTTCTTATCTTCCTATCTCCATATCTTCCTATCTTCTTATCTTCATATCTTCCTATCTTCCCATCATCCTATCTTCAAATCTTCCTATCTTCCTATTTTCCAATTTTTCTATCATCCAATCTTCCTACCTTCCTATCTTCCCATCTTCCTTTCTTTATATCTTCCTATCTTTCTATCTTCCTATCTTCCTATCTTCCTATCTTCCTATCTTCCTATCTTCTCATCTTCCTATTTCCCTATCTTCCTATTTTCCTTTCTTTCCTACCTTCCTTTAAGGTTTAAGGGAAGTTTCAGCGGTGGATCTCTAGGTCTGTACGCCAATTTGAATATTTTCTCAGGAATTGAAGAATATGAACCAAGTCAAAAAAATGCTCAAGAAGTACAATAATTATTTTGCAAAATTTTTTTTCAAAAAATTTTATGGAATCTAACTTGAATCACTGAAGAAATTCAGCACAGTTTTTTTTTCTAAAAGATTTGCAAATAATTTTGTCGGGAAACCGATATGGATTTTTGTCATATTTTTAATCAAGTAATTGCAACCAAAGAGCCTTCCTTATTCAAGTGGTAATGCCCATGGCTATCAAGCAGAGCATGCTGAAGGTGTCTGGGTTCGGTTCCCGGTCGGTCCAGAATCTTTTCGTAATGGAAATTTCCTTGACTTTCCTTGACTTTCCTTGGCATAGAGAATCACGATATACAAAGGCGAAAATGGCAACATTTGCAAAGAAATCTCTCAGTTAACCCCTCTACCGGCAGCTTCATTTTTACCACGAGAAAAAATATTCATTTCGTTATAAATCTTTTGTTTCTTGGTATTTTTCAACCATTTTCTCACAAATTTTCAAAAAACAGTTTGAGAATCTATCTCGATATTGATGATTGGTGATCTGGTTTTAAAGCTATTCCTTGGGGGGCCGGCAATTTCCGTACAAATGGTCTTAGGTGTCAACTTATCTAAAAAATAAAATGTGGGCTATACAATGCCATGTAATAAGAGGGTACTCCGAAAAATTCATACGAATTGGTTGAATATTCTTAAAGATATCTGAAAAATTCGATATGAGGTTTTTTGAAGGTTTCAAGATCTTTATTTGGCCAGCGTGGTACCAGCAACATAAATGCTTATTACTCAAAGACGTCTGCACCAAATTGCTTCAATTTTTTCACAACATACTCTCATTAATGTATTGTTCCGAAGTATGAATATACAAATACGATAAAAATTCTGTAGCCTGAGATATATACGTTATTGTTACTGTTACTCGTCGTTCACCCAAAGAAATTCGGAATATCTCTGGATCCAGATGACCAATGATCAATGTTGATACAGATTCTATAACTAGAAGAGATTTTTGAGAACTTGTGAAAAAATGGTGCAAAAATACCGAGAAACAAAAAAGTTACCGCGATTTGATTTTTTTTTCTTACGGTAAAATTTGAAGCTGCCTGTAGAGGAGTTAATACCTGTGGAAGTGTTTTGCTCATCCCAAGGAGCAAAAAAAAAAATTCGCAATAACTTGTGCATACCATATTTTGGTATCATACCATGATTAGGTATTGTTCAGTTGTCAATACCTCATTTTGGTACTATAATGGTATTGGAAAAAATGTTTAATTTTTTTTTAAATACTTCGTTTTGGTATTCGATAGCTATTAAGGACTGCTGGAAGTATAGAATTAATACTGTAAACTTTCACTTTTATATGAAAATCCATCACGTATTATTTAGGTATTACAATACCTGATCTAATTATCAGCTTGGTGTTTGTAGAATATGCAGAAATTATTATAAAAATAAAAATTAAAAAAATTAAAATACCTCAATTTTACCTCTTATGCAGGGCTCATTCATACCTCATTCAGGTTGTAAGTATTGGATATTATCTGGTATGGAATACCTTAGTATGGTGTTCAGTAGTTATTTTCTTCTGCTCGGGATAAGAATCTAAGAAGCAGGCTCCGTATCAGTGAGGACGTAATACCAATAAGAAGAGAAGTTACCAAAGGTATTCCCTATAACAAATCTAGGATTTCATGCTATCTGGATTACAAGAATTCCATGGAGAGATTTGATCTAGCATACCTTGGACCTTATCAGCAGTTATCGAACAATGAGGGATGTAATGGTGTGAGAAGAACATAGAAGTTATCAACATAAAGTGACGAGAAGCTTTTGTGATGAACTTAAGTTGCCAAAAACCCTGGTTTCGAGATGACCCCGTAAAGAATCTTGCCTTTGTCAAGGAAATCACCAGGAACTGACCAGAGATTGACCCAGGAATTTCCCAAAACCCATACCCGATATCATCAAAGAATCTCGAAGATAATCCGCGAATTTCTTTAGAATTTGTTAGAAGTCTCTTCGATAGAATAACCTAGCAATCAGCAAGACATTTCCGACGAAATGGCTAAGTATGTCTCTATAGTTTGGCCAGCATACCGCCAGGAATGTGTCAAAGGTTTCTTTATAAAAAAAAATCTTGATATTTAACAGGACTTACTCAGTACCTCCAGTATTCCAGTTCTTGGAATTCTGCAAATGTATTACACGAAAATTTTACAAACATTTTTTAACAATGAAACTCGAGAGCAATCCCTCAACAAGGATTCCTATCTTCAAGGATCTCGCAAGCATCTCTTAGATATGTGTTGCCTCAAGGTTCTTGTCAACAAAGAAATCTGTAAAATCTACAAGAATATTTGTATTTGTTGACTGGCAACATGCTTAGATGATTGCTCCTGAGAGACACCTGGTCTTTGAAAATTACTTAAATGTAATGTTCTGTGAAATTTCTCCTGAAACCATAACAATGGCAACTTTCTCAGATAATGCAAGAAATGCTTCAAGCTTTCAAAAGGAATTCATCATAAATTCCTCCTTCTGGTAATAATCTCGGAAACGGTCAAAATTCGCCCCTAATATCACAAAAATATCCATTTGATTTGTAAGTTTGAATTCATCAAAAAAAAAAGTATTTCGGAAAATGCTTACCAGAAACCTTTGAAAGATTCTGCAAAGGGTCTTGTTGAGAATCTAATTAAAACTATCAACAAAAGTCATGAAATAAACCTGTCAGAATCGAAGGCAGCGTCCATAAATGACGTAGCATTTTTTGAACCAATTTCGACACCCGCATCATCCATCGTAGTCGAGTTTCCCATTCGTCACTAAATTGTAGACTCCCCCTCCCCCTACAATAATACGTCATTTATTGACGAACCACAGTTTTTTTTTTCGGAATATGTCAGATGTGATGTGTCAAAAGCTCAAGTCCGGTTAAAAAACCTAAGTGTGATCTACGCCCTCAAGACTTTTTAACCAAATTCAACAAAATTGTATCACAATTATATCAAAATTTGTTACAAATAACAAATTTTGTTGCATTTCTGCTAGAAAAAAATTGGCTGATCGAAGAAATTATAAAACAATTAAAACAAAATCAGTTATAATATCAAAGTAAATAAAAAATTTGTTTTATTTAAACATAAACCTGATAATATCACCTGATAATTGTTATAAGCAATCTAAAAGCAATTTGAAATTGAATGATTTTTTTTTATAATTCGGGCATGAGAAATAACACAATGAGTTATATTTTTGTTCAGTTTGAAACATAGTGATTTGTATTACCTTCATATAAAACATATTTGCATATAACTTTTACCAAGAACTTTCATCAGAATACATCCAGAGTCCCGTAAAGATCATAAGTATAGAATAACAGAAAAATTATTACAAATCTTATCTGATCATCGCTCACCAATTATTGGCAAAAATCTCCCTGAAAACTATTCTCACCAATGCTTGATCAACCACTTGTAAAAAATTCCACAAGAATCTTTCAATAATGTTGCCAGGAATTCGCACACTATATAGATCTTACCAACAGTAAGTTTCTAACAAAATTCTTTATAATTTTTAACACAAGCATGGACATGGGCCTTCCTTAGCCGAGTGGTTCACGGTGTGCTGGTACACACATATTATCGAACTTGCATGAACCTCCGATCTTTTTTCACTTAAAGTTAGCCTTGATAGTCAAGAAAAGCTTGCGGAATATTAAAAAAATTTTCATCGGCAAAAAATTGAAAAAAGTCGATTTTTGTATTTTTACCCTTCTCCCATATATGAGTTCATAGGAGAATATTAGAGTTACACTAATTTTGATGCATTGCAGTAGCTCAAAGACTTATTTGATATACCTAGATCGCGAATCGATTACAAGACGTTTCAAATTGAGCATAATTTCTACCTACATTCACACAATGTGACCAGCCCATTGTGGTATGCCGTTTATTAACGACATCGCATTTTTAAATAAATTTATTAAGGTAAACATACTACAACTTATCAAGTTTCAATCAATGTTTCCTATTCTACTGAATAATTGAAATCATTGGAGTTCGTTATTGAACCTGAAGCTTTTTTAAGATAACAGACAATTGTATAATTACATGCAACCATTAAAATAAACCGCCATACAATTATATAGGGCAATGTACTGTTTCAATTTTGTATGGTATGTTCACTCTAGCTGATCTTGTTATTCACATTTGTTTTGATTGAAAGATGGAGGAAGATTTTACGCAGACCTGTATACGGTATGTCTACATCCAAAACTAGAACGCATACAAATTGTAAAATATCGTAACATATACAGGGTTTATACAGAAAATGTAAGATGTGAAAATAAAAAAATAAAATCTATGATAGTCTTATATTCTTTGTATGAGTAACTTTTCAAATATTATATAATATATATTTGAAAAGTTGTCATGCCGATTCATATTAAAATCTTGCAGCCGCTGGTTGGGTGCGTTTGCTAAAACCTCACATTATTAACATATCCTTAGTTACCTTCACATACTTAAAACTAAATTCATACCATAAAACGGAGTAACTTTGATAGTTTTTTGAGAGAAAATCGAAATATTTTATGTTTTATTTGTAAAACAAGCACTGGTTTGTTAGTTATCGATTGTACATGAAAGATTGCATAACGGTTCGATCTTAATGAATCTATAGTTTTTCATATAATCGAAAGTCAGTTTTTTTGGTAATGGGGTAACATTGATAATGAGTAGATAAGCACATGAAAATCCAAAACAAACTATTCATCACAGTTTGAATTGGATTGGAGAATGTTAATAGCAGTTTCTCTATTAACATTCTCCAATCCAATTCAAACTGTGATGAATAGTTTGTTTTGGATTTTCATGTGCTTATCTACTCATTATCAATGTTACCCCATTACCAAAAAACTGATTTTATCAATTAAAGTACAGAATTTATTGAACAAAAAACATCTTTAAAAGGGTTTTCAGTCAAAACAAACATGATAAACACCATTATAAGTTGATAATAATGGGTATAAAAAAATATCTCTGAATAGATATCTATCGATAATCATGTTTCGACATTGAATTCACCATAAATCAATCATTTTTGGAACATGAATGAGTATAAATCGACTGAATCCCGTAAAGTACATGAGGCGTTGCATACCTCTAGGTTTTTAATGTTATATGGGAATTTGTGACTTTGATTACAAAAATGATTCCAAATTGTAAAACTGTTTTTCGCTATGAGGTTTGATACCGGATTCATTATTACTATAGCTAGGCCATCAAGCATACGTACCGAACTCATTATAGTTTCATGAAATAGTGATAGTAAAACAGATTGTTTGTGAGCGTTTTGAAAGTACCAAAATCTCATCATTTTCTTATATTCGAATATACTCTTGATTGGCACGAAAACAGCTCAGAGGTGAAGTGTCACACTGATACTCCTTAGTTTCGCATTCGTTTTGCTTAACTGAATAACATAATTTTGGTTATTTTGTTTAGTGTACGTCCCGCACTATCAAAGTTACCCGCATTTTCAAAGATACCTCGTTTTACGATAATAAAATTTATGTGTCCATGTTGGTTATTGAAATTGTTGTGTCTATTTCGCAAAATGTGCCCTCCATAAGTGCGAAGTCGTGAATAAAAGGGCTGGATTACGTTGGATAGATTTGTTACCGTCGCCACATTTATCCGAAGTAATCCAGCCCTTTTACTCAAAATCAGGCACTTCAAACCCCAAATATAATGTGCGCATTGCATATGAGTAGATTAGTGACTGCACAAAACTTGTATCACGATGAGCTTGAGACCGCCTTAAGGCTATATAAGCCATTCACTGTTAATCATGTTATAGTGAACCCGCTTTCAAGAAGTTTGCGCGTTTAAGCACATGAATACAGCTTATACTGCCATGTATATCAATTTCTGGGAATTCCTATTCTGATTAGAAAACTATACCACATACGTAAATATTACTGATTTGATTCAGAAAGAAGAATACAAAGCGTTCGTATGAGCTTTTCTGAAGTGAAAAGTGAAATTTCCATTATATAAAATACGGCATACCACCATGGGCTGGTCATATTATGTCAGTGTATGTAGGAAATAATGCTTAAATCTAAGAATTCATTCATGTTAAAGACATGGCATGTCAAATTGGTCATTAGGTCGTTAAAAGTCATCATATTAGTGTATCTCTAATATTCTCCTATGAACTCATATATGGAAAAAAGGTTAAAAATACAAAAATCGTCTTTTTTCAATTTTTTGCCGATGAAAGATTTTTTAATATTCAGCAAGCTTTTTTTGACTACCAAGGCTAACATTTAGTGAAAAAAGATCGGAGGTTCATGCAAGTCCGATAATATGTGTGTTCCAGCACACCGTGATGGTTAGAGTCCGCGGCTACAAATCAAAGCCATGCTGCAGGTCCAAGATCTTTTCGTAATGGAAATTTCCTTGACTTCCCTGGGCATAGAGTATCATCGTACCTACCGCATGATATACTAATGCAAAAATGGCAACTTTGGCAAAGAAAGCTCTCAGTTAATAACTGTGAAAGTGCTCATAAACACACCAGACTGAGAAGCAGGCTCTGTCCCAGTGAGGACGTAAATGCCAAGAGGAAGAAGAATGGACATTGACGATCGTGTACTTAATAGATTCTACTTCGTGATTGACTAGTTAACCATTATCAATTTGAGGGCCAAAATATTATAAAGTTAGTAAATTATTTGAAGAGTGAAGGAATGTTACTAAATGCTTGGATAACCTTCTGCATCTCCACAGTTATCATGAGAAGAAGTTGATGTTAGCTACGCAGGAGCCAGGAAAATTCGGGTTAAAAATGGTCAATCATTTTTAAGCGGTAGATTTCAATCAAAACAGCACATTTGGTTACTTACGGATTTGTAGAGCTAGAATAAATAAGATTTGAAAAAGCTCTGACACGTATATCAAGATCAACAATAGAAAATGGAAACTTTACATAAGAACATTGCTTTGCTGAAATCTTGAATGTTCTGTCTGAGGTCAGGTCTTGGCTTCAGAGAGTCATATATGGAACACGTTTATCAATATTTCACCCTATAGGTGATAAATTAGTAGTTCAACAATATCTCGCAACATGTTGGAATCTTCGATTGAAGCTAGACCTTGCATTCCATGAATTGTAGATGATTTGTGAGCACAGTTTTTTTTCCTGCGTGGAAAACTGAAAGTTTTATAAATTCAAAATTAGTCAGACATAATTTATAAATATTCCTGATATTAATAATGGATGATTTGATTACACTGCTTTGAGTAAGTTAATATAGCAGATGAGTTATGGTTTCTGTACAATCCCAAATTTATCAGGGACCATGTGAAGAATATATTAAATTAAACGATAAGTTAGGTAAAGATCTTGGTAGAATAGGACTCTGGTAGCGCTATCTCAATTATTATACCAAACGCTTGAGCTTACGCCTCACGTACACGTTTACTCAATGTTCCAATGTTTTGTATTGGTTAAATATTTTTTTTTGTTTTCTTAGTTTATGCCGGACTCCTACATTTTAACTCAGCGGTGAATTATAATTTCTGCAAATTTTACAATTTGTCATATAGGAACAACACCAGTGTTAAAAAGCAAAATATCAGCGATTTATGATCGGCTAAGTGAACGTCAAACATGATCATAAGTATCAAGTTTGAGATTTCAAAGCATTTTTGTAAACTCAAGTGAAAAAAATGCTAAACTAGTTGCACGAGCATGTTCTTTCGTGTTATTGAATAAAAAAAGACCCTTTTCCCTTTTCAAACTCACCAGAAGAGGACTATATATTCTCTCTTTGCAATTCTGTGCTTCACGTCGAAAGATTCTAATTCTTTTATTAGTAAGCAACTTAAATCTTTCGAAATATAACCTGCCTTGTACTTACTGGCATTTAAGGAACAACGATCCATGTTGAGCCTTTGCATTCTGTTGCATGCTCCTGTATGATGAAATCAAGAACAATCGTATCTGGTTCGCGTTGTGCGAGGGCGAAAATATATTCGCGTTAAGTCGAGGATGGGTTGGTAACTAGTGAGCTCGTTTCATGCTCATGATAACACAATTTTATCGCGGCTACGTTACGTTAACCTTATTTTCAAACAAACTATAGATGGTTCGTCAAATAAAGTGTCGTATCCTATTGCATATGAATCAGGTTAGAAGCAGAGGGGTGTAAGTGACAAAAACCTACTCTTGAGAAAATCGATTTTTAAGTTTTATCAGCAATATTTCATTTCATACAAATTGTATGGGAGCCATAAAAGCAAGTCAATCTTCTACGAATTATGTTATTCTTTCCATTGGACGGAAAAGTCATCAAAATACCATTTGAAAGCTTGGAAACTGTAGAATGTCTTGGTAAACTTAACTCAAAACGGACCAAAATGCCACTTACACCCCTTTGCGGTTGGGCCCCTCAAATAATTTGAATCAGAGGTGCGTCCACATTCAAAACCATGGCTAGGACAGACGTTTACAAAAACTCTATGACCAAGGAAGCCGAGAAAAATTTTCAAACTCATGGAATCCCTAAGAGAAAATTTTAAATGACTGTTTTCATGTCAGATTTAAGATCATTGGTAAAGGGGGCGGACCTGGTGTCATGCCCGAGGACCTGGGATCGAATCCCTTCCCCAAGATAGTCACAAATGACGCAAAGAATCAAAGTGTGATGACTTCCTTCGCAAGGAAAGTAAAACCGTTAGTCCCGAGATGAACTAGCCCAGGGCTAAAAATCTCGTTAATAAGTAAAAAAAGAGCAAAAAAAGATCATTGGTAAGATCAACATCATTAGTGATTTATTATATTTATTATTATATAAATTTGTATCCTTTTTCAGATCAGTTCGCTTGGACAGACTAAAAAATAAAACAAACTGCGAAACTCAACAGCCAGTGATAATGTTCTATAATTTCATTGTTGACACATCAAAATACAGCGAATCTGTTTTTTCTCTGTATTCTATTTGAATTATGATTAAAGATTATTGAGGTATCAACAGCCCTGCTGTTGAAGGCTGGCAGCAGATCGATACTTGATCTTTATTTGTGAAAGTCCCTAAGAAGTTTTTTTTTGACGAATGGGCTCTATATCTGATTTTAACAAATATGGCCTCAAAACTGTGAAGTCTAAAGTCCCTTTTTATCCTTATTCTGCTTGCAGGAATCCGGCTGCCATATTTAAAAGGTTCTAGAGAAAACTTCAGAGTCAATTGCGAGTCTATTACACAGGTTCTTCAGGAAATTTCTCTCAAATTCCTCGAGAAATAGCTTCAGGTATTCTGCTAGTGTTTTCTTTAGAGATTTCTTTTGCATACTTTCAGGGGCTTCTACAGAGAATCCTTCAAATTCATCTTTAGATGCCTTTACCAAAACTCCAAGCAAATCTTCCAGCGGTTTTCAAAGGATCCTTAGAGGACTCACTTCTGAATTTGCTGCAGAAAACCATTGAATACTCCAATGGTTCAGTAATTTCCCCAAGGATTATTGAGAAAAACATTCTCAATTAATACCTATCTCCAGATATTTGTTGACTAAATCTTTCATGGATAGCTCCAGTTGTTACTTTAAGAGATTTTCCAATGATTCTTAAGGAGTTTATCCAAAAAAGCCAGGGAGGTTCATCCCAGAGTTTTTGAAGTATTTTGTTCAGGTATTTTGCCTAAAAGATCTGCAAAAAACAGACGCCAGTTTCTTCAGTTATCCTTCCTGGCATTTTAGTATGTATTCCTACAATAATTTATCCACATTTATCAAGTTTAATCCTGCAATTTTTCCAAACAATTTCTCGAGTACTAACTCAAGTAAAATCTTTCTTAATATTTCATAATTATATTAAAAATTTCACACAGATTTTTTAGATAATACTTCTGTAATTTCTAAATAATTCCATCCATCTCTCCAACATAAATTTCTTCAAGAAACCCGTCTACTAGTTTTCAAGGAAAAACATAATCAGAATAACAATTTGAAGATTTGGAAAATTTCTTCAAAGTTTCCTGGAAGAATTCCTAGAGATATCTTGAGGATATCTTGAACGACAATTTTGAAGAAATCCTGAAAAATGCCAGGAGAAAATACTGGTCGAATTCTTGCAAACGTTCTAAACGAGAATCTTGGCGGAAGCTCTTGAGATGAATGATGAAGATTGTGAAATTATTAGATTAATTTTTGCATTACCTAAAATTTTCTTTAAAACAAGTTTCAAAGGGATTCTTTAGAATGTCCGTAAAAATTACGAAATCTTTGGAGCAAATTCGTTGAGCAAATACCCGAATCAATTCCTGGAGTAACAAATGTAGAAATCCATAAAGAAATACGAGCAGTAATACTTGTCGTAATGCCATGAGGATTTTCCAAATGAATATCTTTCAAATATTCTAAGAAAAATGTCTGGTAAGACTAACAATCCTATCTCCTGATTCCTATTAGGGTTCTTCTTGTTAGGGGTCATGCACAAATTACGTCACGCTCCAAGGGGGGAGGGGGTCAAGCCAAGCGTGACAAGCCTTACAAAATTTTCAGAGGACTCATACAAAAAACGTTACAAAGGGGTGGGGGGGAGGGGGTCGAAAAAGTCGAATTTCAGCGTGACATAATTTGTGTACCATCCCTTATCTTGATACATTATTGGTCCCTTTTAATTCTTGTCTGGTCTCTATTAGGTCTCTTTTTAGAGGCCTCTGCAATTCCTATTTTCAAGGCACTACCAGCCCTTTTAAGGAAGAAACTAATTATTTCTGTACTGTCGTGAATCGCAAGTCAGTCCCATATGTAAAAACTAGGCATTGATAAATTGTACTGAAAAGTTTTTGCGCTTTTTTACCTCATTGAACAGAAAAAGTCATCATGTACTATTAGACTTGCGATTCATAGCATTGGTGCAAACCGGATATCATCAAATATGTAATATTCCGGGCTAATTGTAAAACTACTTAACAAGGTATAGTTTCTTGATTTCAACGTACAGAAACTCCTTATAATATTTCGCTGGAATTTCTTCAACAATTCTGGTGTTACCGACAAGAATTCTTTCGGAAATTCTCCGAAATATAATCTATTTCCATAGGGCCTAGCTCTCAGTTAATAACAGTGGAAGTGCTGAAAAATTTAATTTATGGAAACTTTGTAGAACACCGAATTTGTCTAGAATCAAAACTAGTTTTAGTTAAAATCAGTTTACTCTAAATTTTACCTCATTTTACTAAAAATTTCAACTTTGTTTGACCATAACTTCATTAATACTCCATCGGTTCCAAATTCTTTTTACATGATTTTGAAACAAATTGAGTTGTTTTTAAACTGTTCATATAACACATTTTACTAAAAAATGGTTTTGACCAAGTTATTCAACAAAAAACATGTTTTTTTAACGAAAAATCCTTGTTTTCTCAAATTTTTGTCAGTTTAAAATTATCTCTAAATCTGAAACTGGATTTTCTTATTTATTAAACCTTTAAAAAGACTTTGCAACAATTTCAAAACAAAAATATTTTTTCACATGTTAAAAAATTATTGCTTTTTTTCAACTCGTTATTATAACAGGATGCTTTATAAACTTAAATTTCATAGTAAAAATGCAATTTCTGACAAAAAAAACTTAAATAATCCAAAAGAAATTTGATTTTTTTTTTTATAAAAAATATGTTTTTGGATAGTTTCTGATGAATAACTAAGTCAAACCCGTTTTTTATAAAAAAAAAGTCTTGAAAGGACAGTTTAAGTTCAACAAAATTTGCTTTTGAAAAATTAAAAAAAAATGGAATGGATTGAATATATATGAAGTTATGGTCAAACATAGATGAACTTTTTAGTAAAATGAGGAAACATTTGGAAAAAAAAAACTATTTTCAACTGAGACTAGTCCCGATTCTACAAAGTTTTCGTAAATTGTTTTGAAGATTATAGTGCTAAGTTTAAAAAAAAAGTTTAAAATTGGTTAGAAAATAACGGAGGTATAATTATTTCCCTGAAGGCCATTTTTTATAACTTGAAAATTCACCTTCAAGACGCGTGCGCCACCTCTAAATCTTAATATTTTTAACTCAAATTTTGAGGTTTCTCTTTTAATGTGATAAAAATTCATTAGAGTCCACGAATGTTTGGTTTTGAGAACTTCTAAAAAGAAGCCGCACCCTAATACTCAGGTATTTTTGTGCGTAGGGCACTGATTTTAATAGACACATACCTATTTTTCCATTATTATTAAAATACCTTTGAAAAGTTCGATGTTATGAATGTCGACGTACTATTTCAATCTTCAATCGCGAGACAAAAATCAAAATTATTTTTTAAGTAAGAATCGTACTTTTCCTCCTTATCTATGGATCCCATCACCAAGCAAAGATGACTCTCAGATATTGTTCCACCCTCATTTATTAACACCCTTCTCGAGGTGACTGTGGAGATGTAGAGGTATTCTCGGTCTCTAGAAGCAACAATCATTACACACCAACATTCCTTTCTAATTCCAACTGATTGTAAGGACTTGGTCGGCGCCGTTATTGATCAACAATGCGAGAGCTGCTAAAATGTGGTCTTCGAGAGTAAGCGGAGAATCTCATCCCTTATTCATTTGAATGGAGGTGTAATTCTTACATGTTCCGATCAATCACGGAGAAACAACCATTGTCATATACAGTCACTCTATGCTTTGCGTAGTATGATGTACCTTCACAGTAAAATCCGTGTGATACAAATAGATATGGCAAAGATCTAAAAAAATCGAGATCTTCTGGACGAACACACAACACATCTCTGTGTAATTCTCACATATTCTGAACAATCGATATTGTGCTGATTTATGCTTCATTATCACAAATTGTATGTCACATTGAGATGCTTTATATTGGGAAACATCTATGTGCCATTTACTTTGCAAAAAAGCAAAAGAAATCAACAAAGCAGCTCACAATGTGCTACACACATGATGTGTTGGTCCAGAAGAACTCGATTTTTTGCGAATCGTAACTTTGTGTAATTACGTTTAAGCGTGTATAAGATCTTGATACTGAATAATCTCAAATCAATTTTCAATTTATCTACATGAGATATATAGAAATCTATATAGATATGAGATTTAATTAAGATTGTAGAGTGTATCCCTTGAATTGCACTATACTCAGAATAACACTGTTCGACAAAAAAAAATTTTTGGCTGGATCAGGGACGCGGTTATATGGGTCTTGAAGTGCAAGAAAAGTGTTGAAAGAGGCCGTTTTCAAATGATTTGCAGCACCCCTGGATTCGTTTTTGACAAAGTTTGAAAATTTTGCATTTTTCATCAAAAAAAGCGTAATAAGCAAAATATCAATATATTTTCAAATTCAATTATTCAACCATTGAATTAGTCAAATCAATATTTTTTAGCCCTAGATCGCTTCAGGGAAACGTGCACCATTTCAGAAGAATATTGGCATCATTTTTATATATGAATTTGGAATGTTAACGATCATTAAACAAGCATATGAGGATGTGCACCATATAAATACTACTTATTTTTCACATCTGGTTCATTATATAATAATTATTATAGGTTCAAGAAGACGCTTGATTAGGATTTAATTTTTTGCTCCATTTTATAAAGCAATGAGCAATGCAATCCAGTAACATTTGAGTTCA
Source organism: Aedes aegypti (assembly GCF_002204515.2). Classification (NCBI taxonomy): domain Eukaryota; kingdom Metazoa; phylum Arthropoda; class Insecta; order Diptera; family Culicidae; genus Aedes; species Aedes aegypti. The sequence continues at coordinate 52,878,327 of NC_035109.1, read as the reverse complement.
ACAAGGATACGAATACGGAAAATTGATGTGTCTGTTATGTTTATATGGGCTGGTTGGTCTAATAAACTCTCAGCAGTAATACAAAATTAGGTTGGACACTGACATGTAAGTGGTCATACATGAGCTAGTCGGTTTATCAGAAGCCGATGGCGAAGTCCGTGAAAAATGTCATAATGTTATTTGCGATTTCCAAAGATTTTTAAAGGTACTCATTAAGAATAGATTACTTATCGTGAGGTCCATTTGTTATCAGAATATCCCTAGAAATTACAGACTTACGTAAAATAGCAACCAATAATTCAGTAATCAACAATTCCACATTTTTTGTGACAACATTTGACAGCCACTCAGGCAGGCATGAGATCTTTTTGATTCAGTTTGCGCACAATACTAATCATTTGTGAAAACTGATTTAGTGGTAACATGCCTACTTCTTACTTGTAAGATGATACAATTTCTGGTTAAACTATTTCCGATTTTTTTGTTTGTTCTACATTTTACATATTTTTCAGCAATTTTAATCAAACTTTCAAATGGAGCGTTAGTTTCTTGTTCAATGAGATGTTTTCTTCAAATGGGTTTAGTTGTAAGCATATTGGAAACATAAAGAAGTCGACCATTAAGGTTAATTTTAAACTCGTCTCCCATATAAGGACAAACGTGTCCATTTATGAGCCCCCATTTCCATATCCTCGAAACGAGTAAAAATGCTTTTCAATTAAGTGAAGAAACAATTTATCCATACATTTGTGATAAACAATTTTGCGAAACTTCACGTAATTTCTATTTTTCTTTCTTTAAACAAGAAGACATAGAAAAACAAGTGTTTTACTCATTTTGAATATATCGCAATTATTTGTGAAATTCATTCCAAATCTCAAAACTGAAAGTTTGATTAAAATTGCCAAAAAACATGTGAAATTTAGAACCGAAAAATAAAAAAAATATCGGAAATGGTTTAACCAGAAATTGTTTCATCTTACAAGTAAGAAGCAGGCATGTTACCAATAAATCAATTTTCACAAATGATTAGTATTGTGCACAGACTGAATCAAAAAGAGCTCATGCCTGCCTGAGCGGCTTTCGCAAAAAATGTGATAATGATGATTACTAAATTATTTGTTGCTATTTTATGTTATTCTGTAATTTTCCTAGGGATATTCCGAGGAAAATGAATGTCACGATAAGTAAACAATTATTAATGAGTACCTATCGAAATATTTAGAAATTACAAATAACAATGTTATCACATTTTTTTACAGACATCGTCTCCTGATAAACCGACTAGCGCATGTAAGATCACTTACATGTCAGTGTCCAACCTATATAAATTTTGTATTTCTGCTGAGAGTTTATTATACTAACCAGCCCATATATTCACATCACATCACATCACAGACACATCAATTTTCCGTAGTCGTATCCTTGTTGAACTCAAATGTTACTGGATTGCATTGCTCATTGCTTTATAAAACGGAGCAAAGAGATAAATCATAGTCAAGCGTCTTCTAGAACCTATAATAATTATTATATAATGAACCAGATGTGTGGAATAGAAAAATAAGTAGTATTTATATGGTGCACATCCTCGTATGCTTGTTTAATGATCGTTAACATTCCAAATTCATATATAAAAATGATGCCAATATTCTTCTGAAATGGTGCACGTTTCCCAGAAGCGATCTAGGGCTAAAAAATATTGATTAGACTACTTCAATGGTTGAATAATTGAATTTGAAAATATATTGATATTTTGCTTATTACACTTTTTTTGATGAAAAATGCAAAATTTTCAAACTTTGTCAAAAACGAATCCAGGGGTGCTGCAAATCATTTGAAAACGGCCTCTTTCAACACTTTTCTTGCACTTCAAGACCCATATAACCGCGTCCCTGATCCAGCCAAAAAAAATTTTTTGTCGAACAGTGTAATCATCATCATCCCGAACCCGAACCTACCTTTACTACTTGCCCGTCCGAGCTGTGTCAACGGGAGCGCCGACTGTACGTATCCAACGGCCACCAGCACCGCCATCCATCCTACCACAAAGTGCCCTCCGAACATTATGTCGCGTATCCTTGGGGAAAATCCTTTACCAAAACACTCACTAATCTCTAATCACAAATCACCAGGCAAAATTCCACCAAACAATCACTTCACCCCAATTCCAAACCGGACCGAATCGCACTTTCGCGCAGATCTGACTGGCTGCGGGTCCCTTCTGAGTACTTCACTCTACGACGTTCTTCAGACGGCCGTTTCTCTGCAACAGCCGATAATTATTTATTCAAGATTAATCCTGATGAACTTGCACCGACTTTCGGGGATTATCGCACTCTGCCCTGCTCACATCCACCAGCCTTACAGAAAACGCCACCCGCCGTCAAGCACCGATAATAGAAAATCCCAAATTGCGAAGCCTTCTCCACGAAAACCCCTGCATTCAGCCCTCGTCCCTCTCCACAACCAGCCAAGGGGATAACTTTCCCGTTTGCTCACTAGGTTCTACCGATAGTGGAAGGTTCTCGTCGTTGTCTCGTCTGCCTGTGCTTCTGCTGGCCTGTTGCTGCTCACGGGAGCGGAAATTCTTTAATTAAAACCACTTGCTGTCCCGTCCCGTCCCCGACGAGGTTCACTTCATCCCGAATCGACGAATCCGTTCGCCGCCGTTCTTCCAGAAAATTGTCGTCGTCGTCGGTTGGTATCAAAAGCCCCTGAAAGTATGCCAAGACAACAACACCCCCTCTCCAGCTCCAAAGCAGACACGGAGTGTCACCGGCAGGCAGCTATATCCCGTAAAACCTTCTGGCGCTCGGCCGCAAGGACACGTATCCTTTTCTAGTTGGGCAGTTAACTGCAATTTAGTTCACGCTACGCGAAACGATTCCAGTTTCAAACAACAATCAACCGCGACGAGAATTCGCATCGGTGTGTCATTCCAGCGAGGAATGGTTCGACTAACTGAAGTCCTCGATTGGATGCTGCGCTAGATTCCTTGCGAAGGACAGGATCTGTTGCTCCATCGATGCTCTCGCAACTGTAGCTCTCAGCTTATCAGACTACAAGCTCAGCTCCACAAAGCATCGGAGAGAGCCGGAGAGTCGGTCTTATCAGCAGTCTATGATGGTCACTCACTTCCAGTGTGCGTGTGGCGGTGCTCCTCTCATTCAGGAGAGTGTGATTACAGTAGTGCAAGTCGCGTGGCACGTGGGTCTTGTTGGGGTTTGCTCCGACGAGAAAGAAAGCAGTCTCGATAGGTCAGGGGTTCCCCAACTTGTGAAGCGGGAATCCATAAAATTATCGTTTTACTTATTTGTCGGCAACTTTTGTTTTAAATTAATTACTCTTTAAATTAATTTTGTGTAAATTCCATGCACATTTGTGTAATTTTTATCTAAATTTGTTTTCTAATTTCGTATATATTTGATCTTAATGTTGTTTGTAGTTATTTTATGTAAATTTGCGGTGTAATTTTCATAAATCCATTTATTTATTCATTTCGTCAAGATACACCCCTCATGTTCTTTTGGCTACTAAAGACTTTTTCGAGACGTTTTCAAGGGGATTGTGATAACTTAGGGAAGTTATTGATCAAAGCCTGTTAATTGTGCTATTATATGGCGTAAATGTTCATTAACCGGTTATACTGGGAAAACCAGTGAATGAAACTGGTCAAAACAGTCTTGTTATACAGAAATCCTTCATTAGTATTATTTCAAACCTTATTTTCATTTTATACATCTAGGTGTTCTATGTTAGGAAATATTATCATCCTAATTTGATAAAAATAAATAAAGCTTTTATTAACATTTTGTTAGCAACATATTACACTTCAGATTTTTTTTTTTTAGCAGCAAGATGAGCTGTTGGGAAGAATCAACGTTGCCGGAGATGTCGACAGCTTGTGGGACCCTATCCACGAAGCTGTTACAACGGCGCGGGAAGTGATTGGCACTGGTCAACGACGAAGACGAAACGACTGGTTCGATGAAGAGTGCCAGAGAGTGACAGGCATGAAGAATGTCACCAGAAGCCGTATGCTTGTGGTCGGTACCCGACAGAACAGAGAGCGGTACAGGGCAGCGAGAGCAGAAGAAAAGCGAATCCACCGCAGAAAGAAAAGGCAGCACGAAGAAAGTGTGGTAGCCGAAGCTCAAGAAAGCATGAACCGGAATGATATGCGGAGATCCTATGTAACGGTCAATGGTGCGCGGCAAAATACCGTACCAGTGCCTGCCATGTGCAATGATCGAGAAGGGAATTTGCTGACCGATAAAACGGCGGTGGCTGCCAGATGGAAGGAGCACTTTCGGCAATTGTTGAACGGTGAAAATGGAAATGTAGCGAGGAATAGGATGAACGTTGATAATGACGAACAAGCTGTGGACCCAGGAGAGGTTAAAAAGGCTATCGGCGAGCTGAAGAACTGTAAGGCTGCTGGGAAGGACAAAATCCCGGTCGAGCTTCTCAAGCACGGAAGTGAGCAGCTTTATCAGTCGATCCACCGAGTACTTCTGAAGGTATGGGAGGACGAAGAATTGCCCACCGGCTGGTTGGATGGCCTCATCCGCCCTATCTACAAGAAAGGGCACAGACTGGAGTGTGCCAATTACAGAGGAATTATCCTGCTGAATTCGGCGTACAAAATTCTGTCGCGCATCCTGTTTAACAGACTGAGACCGCTCGAAGAGTCCTTCGTCGGCGAATACCAAGCTGGTTTTCGTAAGGGTCGTTCGACAACGGACCAGATGTTTAGCTTGCGAATGATCCTAGATATATTCCGGGATTATAACTTGCGCACTCACCATCTGTTTATTGCTTTCAAGGGGGCGTACAACTCAGTGAAAAGAAATGAGCTGTGGCAGATAATGTCTGAACATGGTTTTCCGGCGAAACTTATTAGGCTGATACGTGCTACGCTGGATGGTTCGAAATCAAGTGTTCGAATCACAGACGAGGTGTCAACCTCGTTCGTGACGTTAGACGGGTTGAAGCAGGGAGACACAATTTCTAATTTACTGTTCAACATTGCACTGGAGGGTGCTATTAGGAGATCTGGCGTGCAGAGACATGGTACTATTATCACAAGGTCGCACATATGCACCTTAGCTTTGCGGACGATATAGAGTAATGTGGGGCAAAAGTTCGAGTGGGGCAAGAGTTTCTTTTTAAGATTTCTAGCTCAAATCAAATCAAAACTTAGAAATGTCATGGTGGTTCGAATGCTATTCAAGTAAGAGACTTTCACTCCAAATATCATAAAAATCGATTAAGATTTGGAAAAGTTATGGCTATTTGTTGTTTTCGACGTAAATATTGTAATATTTGGTCAAACTTTCGATGCATGGAACCAAATGACGATAACATATTTTTCAATATTTTATGTAAGGGCGTTCCTAGGCCTATCATAAGGATGCTTTGACGTGGATTAGTTTTTCCATAAATAGTTGGAATCAATTTTTGGCCCATAGCGGGGCAAAAGTTCGAATCTGCGGGGCAAAAGTTCGACCCAACGGACGGAAAATTAACCCACGGAAAATTTTTCAAATTTCCTGAAATCTACATATTATCTTCAAATTTATCGAAATTTGCCTGATCGTGCGAAAAATGTCACAAAAATTTTACATTTCCCTTAGTTTTGCGAAAAACTGCAATTTTTTGGGTGTATTACAATTAACCCTGTTTTGGTCATTTTTTGATGAAAATTTAGTGTGTATTTTTCGGCAAACATAAGTTTACGGCTGGTAGAAAGTATGCCTGGCATGAAAGTATTGATATTTTGTGTTTTAGCCAACGAACTTTTGCCCCACACTAGATTCGAACTTTTGCCCCACCGATGGGGCAATAGTTCGAATAAGAGAATCAATTTTGAAACTGTTATAACTAAAAATGGGTAAATATTTTGACACAAGTTTGTTCAGCAAAGTTATAGCCAATATGATGAAGGTTCGCTGTATGGTATTTGTTTTGTTTCATCTGCTATTATTTTCCTGGAAACTTTGATTATACCACTAAGGTCGAACTTTTGCCCCACCTTACTCTATACCTAATTGGAATCGATCACAGGTCAGTGAAAGAGGCCTTCGTGCCTCTGAAGAGGGAGACAGCGAGGATAGGACTGACCATTAATTCTACCAAAACGAAGTTCATGGTTGCAGGTTGAGATAGAGGCAGGCATGGTGGTGTAGGTGCTGAGGTAGTGTTTGGAGTTGTTGAAGAATTTGTTTACCTTGGAACGCTCGCCTTGTTTAAAACATTGATTCTTTCGGTGGCTCTCTACGGGCACGAAGCGTGAACGTTGAAAGAGGCAGACCGAAAAGCTTTCGTTGTTTTCGAGCGTAAAGTGCTGCGGACAATACTCGGTGGGAAACTCGAAAATGGTGTGTGCCGCAAATGCATGAATCACGAGTTGTTTCAAGTGTACAAAGCTACAAATATTATCAAGCGTATAAAATACGGCAAGCTTCAGTAGGCTGGTCACTTAGTGCGAATGTCGGAAGAAAGAATTACGAAAATAATATTCAGCAGGGAACCAGGTAGAGGTCGGCGGCTTCGGGGAAGACCACAAATACGCTGGCTGTACGCAGTGGAAGAGGACCTGGCGACCCTATACGTTCGGGGCAACTGGAGAAGTTTCGCCCAAGACCGACGAAGATGAAGCTCTACAATACGCCCGGCAATGGCGTAACGCTACGCTGTAGCCAGCAAGGTAAGGTAAGTACTCTAAAAAAATTTCAAAAGAACCCTCTAGAAAAAATCAATATTATCCTTTGGAAAATTCTAGGGTATAATTTCGTCAAATCAAAAAATAATAACTTGAGAAATATTGGAAACAATTTCAAAACCAGCTCGTAGGCGAATTCAATAAATGGACCTGTGGCAGAATTATAAAAACTCTGAATTTATGGAAAATTTCAAGCGATACTCTTTGAGCATGTCATGAGGAACAGCAAAGTAGAAGAACATCTTAAAAGAAATTTTTATAAGCATTTCTGAATGGTTCTCAAAAGGAACACCAAGAGCAAGTTCATAAAAGGTAAAACACTGTTTGAGGATTCTATAAACATAAAATTATCGTACTAGAATACCATTTCCGTCATGGTCGAATTTGTAAAAAAATATAATATAAGGAATTGGAATCATTTGACAGGTCATTATTGATGTTTTTACCATGAAGTTAAAATACAATTCAACGCTGACGAATTATTGCTTATGACAGAAATCGAAATTTTGAGACTAGTTCAAATAGGTTTTCAGTAAATCTACTTGGAAAACTTCAAGAATTCCTCTAAAAGTATTTCCAGAGACTCTTCCAGAGATTTCTCTCGAAATTCCTTCAAGCATTCCTCTAGGGGTTTTACTTTTTTTCCACTAGCGGTTTCGATAGAGATTCCACAAGTAAGAACTTTTGTTTGCTTCCAGATTTTCTAGACCGGTGGTTTCGATAGGGCTCCAGAAATACCTACAGACAGCAATTCGTTCAGGAGTTTTGCCAGGAATTCCACCAAAGATTGCTTCAAGGATTATTCCAGGAATTTTTGCAGGGATATTTCTGCACGGATTCTTTTTGTAAATTCGCCAAGAGTTTCTATAGAAGTTTTTGCCGGAATGCCTCCAAAGATTCCTTCAGTAAAATCTTAACTGGGATTTCTACGGGAATTAATCCATCCTTAGGAAACTTTTTCTGGAATTATTGCAGAGATTACTTCAAGGGCTCCTCCAGAGATTCCTTCAAAGATTCTTCAAGCAATTTCCCCTGAAATTCCTCAAACATTTTTTCCAGAGATTCCCCTATGTATTAGGATTCCTCCAAGAAAATCCAAGAGGTTTTTGCAGAGACGTCATTAAGACTTTTTTCAAGTAAAATAGAGTACGATTTGTTCAAGGAATACTTCGGATATTTCCACAGTGAAATCAGTCCAGAAATTCTTCAGGTAGTCCTCTCAAGATTCCTCTAGGAACCATTCCTAAGATTTCCTGCAGGGATCGCTCCAGAAATTCTAAAGGAAATTATTCCAGAGATTTGAGCTTAAGCTTGGCCCGTGGTTGCTACTCCAGTATCGCCAGATCAGCTGCACTTACACAAAGAACCGACCAGACGACTGCTTGCGACTGACAGACACCCTCAGTGTATAAGTGCTGGTGATCTTCTATTTTTAGGCGATAATGGTGCCTGTCACGTCCGAATGTAGGCCAATGAGGTAAAGGGGGAGGAATCGATGCTGCATTCAACTGGCTCCCACGGTAGACCGTAAATACCACTGTGTCTATGCCAGTTCAAGCGGGAAGGGTGAAGGGGTGGGGTAATTTTTATGGCAGAAAGGCTGTGATATATTAAGAGTGGTAGATGGAAGCATTTGTAAGATACAACTACAAAGTACGAGGAAAGGGACGGGTCTGGGATTAAACCCATAACCTTCTGCTTATGAAGCAGAAGCGGTAGTCATAAGACCATCAACTCCGTCCATCTTCAATGCTTTATTTATTTCTACAATATGGATAAACAATAGAAATATTAGTAGTAGAACGCTAATGGCGCTGTTCTCACAAAACTGAATTAGTTTATTATTGACTTTAACTGTATATTTTCATTGTTTGTTCGATGTCATGTTGTAGTGGATAATTTTAAAATTTATTTGACACTTTGAGGACTGGTACTCAAGCTGTCAGCGCGTGGCAAACTAGATGTTAGTAACACGAACAGTAGCGACATTAGCATTCTTAGGTTAATGCTTCTACTGGACAAACAATCAGCACACTAACTGGGGAGGGGTAATGTATATTATTAAGATATTTATAAAAAATAAGGATCGTTTTTATAACATTCCTTGCAGAATCCACGTGCAATTTCAAGACGACATTCTCTTAAGGTGATTATAAAACGAAGCCAAACTTTGAATTTTCAAGAACACAAGACTGGAGAATCTGACAACAGTTCGCGTTGAAAATCAATCAAACTGCTTGCCTGCTGGTGGTGACCAATGGGATAAATTTTCAACGAGTTGTGCTGTTTGGTTCTCAAGTCTTGTGCTCTTGAAATTTTGAGGTATGGCTTCGTTCTATAATCACCTTAAGATTTCTGGAAGAATACTAGGGAATCCAGAAGTCATGGAAGGAAATCTGCTGGATTTCTGGATTAAACAAGATTATGATGGAACTTCCTGAGATTTTTTTATTCGTTAGAGAGGTTTCAAATATCATATTATCATTAACCTGTATAGGCCTGAGTGAAAGAAAAATTACTAAAACTCTCACCGCTCAGCGAATACTTAACGGATTTCAATGATTTTTTGTCAGTATATTCGTATACGTATTTAATTTCTAAAAGTGGTAAAAGGATCTCAGGAAAAATCATGCCGAAGTTATTGCGGTAGATCACTGGGTCAGGTCGGGTGATGAGAGTTTTGTGCTTCTGTGCTCCTGGAGGTAGGCAAATTTCAAGTCTCAGATAATTTAAGATAATTTAAGTTTTTTTTTTAACATTTTTTGAAACATCGCTAGTGTTTTCAAAAAAACAAATGTCTGGAAAATGGACGAATGTGCTATACACGCATCGACCCAAAACATCCTTCTTTCCTTCATCAATCAGCACTAGAAATAAAAACACACAGAGTGCTATGTCACACCAGAATCACAACAGAATAGGTCAGGTCCGCGTTAGTGCAAACGATGACCTCGGTGATATTTTCTCTGGTGATATTTTCGGAAAATTCCTAGAACAACCTCAGAAGAAACAATAATATAATATATCAACACATATATTGAGCTTTTCGGTAATCTCATGGTTATTAAATTAATTAACTTACTACGCCCCTTGTATGCTAGACGAGCGCTTTACCAACTAAGCTACCGAGCCACTTGGTGACCCAATAACTCAGTTGGTTACAAGTTTCGAATTCAAATCTCCAAAAAAAATGGCTCGGTAGCTTTGTTGATAAAACGCTCGTCTAGCATACAAGAAGTCCTGGCGTCGAATCCCAGCCGAGCACGTGGATTTTTGATTCCATAATTTTACCCATAACTTATCCATCTTTACCACGCGTAATGAGTTAATTTTTTTATATAATTCGTTAATAATCTAATTCTATGAAGAAATCTCTTAACAAAACCTTCGGATAGTTTTTGAGTGTTTCCGAGAGTTTTTGAAAGATCAGTTGAAGGTATTCTGCTGAAAAGTGAAAAAAGATTAATAATAAATCTTCGAGCTGTTTAGTAGAATACCTATAAGTAGATGAAAAAACCGAATTTAGTACTATACCATTTAATTCCACTTGAGTTTGTATCCTTTGACAGATACGCGTATTTCGACCTCAACTGTAAGGCCGTCTTTAGTGTCGTGTACTAGACTCGACTGTTTTCTTTTTTTTTGGTTGGCATTTTTGAAGAAATTTTGGAATATTATATTCGAGAGAGTTTTGAAATAATGAGGGGAGCAATAGCTTATTGAATTGTATCGGAATGTTTTTTTTTTGTAAAAATAAATACCGATTGATCTGTGGGGAACTTATCTGGGATATCGTTAAGAAAACTTAACCATTTGATTACAATTTTTGCTGTGGATTTTTAAGCAAGAAAAATTTCCTGAAATATTTGCGGAAGGAATCTGAAGAACCTCAAAGGGAAAGACGAAAAAACTGTTGATGAACTCTTTGAAAATTTTCCTGAAAAGGTTTATTTGCTTGATGATCATGAAAACAATTTTGGTGATACTCCAAGATTTTTTTGTAAGTCGTAAACAAAATTTCAATAAAACTCATATTTGTATTTATGTGCACAAAGTACATAGAGGACCTTCTTGAAGAAATGTTTAAAAGAATTTCTAGAAAATTCGTCGAATGCTTTTTCTACGTCTAGAAGAACAAACCTTTAGAATAGCATTCAGGCTTGAATCACATGTATTACACGTAAAAATTGACGAGTGCTCGGATATCTATGTCGGAATTTGAACTGTTCATTGACAAACCATGAGTTTTCATTGATTTAAACCAGCATTCTGTTCAAAATTACCTTTTTACAAGTTTACTGATGATGGAAAGCAAGCTGATTGAATGATAGCTTTAAGCTTCAGCAGGATTTTTGTCCGGTCTTAAAACTGGTACAACCTTGGCAATTTTCCATTTGTTAGGAAAATATGTTCACTTGCCTGGTACGAACCTGGTCGAACCTCGCCTACGCGAAGGGCAATACCTAAAGTTAGACTTATGCCCCCGCAATTTGCGCATACAAACTTCTTAGTATCTACCGTCACAGGACAGACGTCTTTAACTTGAGAAGAACCTCTACGAATCATGCATAAAGCATTCACGCGGCAATATTAAGTACCATGACCCCACTTACGACACCGACGGCACTGAGGGGGGTCGTGGAAATTTCCTCCAAGTTTTTGAAAATGTTATCATGTCACAAGAACATCGAACATAAGTCTTGCTTTTTCTAAAGCTTCAATGTAAAGTAACCTAAATAATATTCTTGAGCAAGCCCTTTCCGCACAATGCCAGATTGGGTTCTCTTTTTCATAATGATTACTTCGACTGGGGTAAATCCAAGTAAATCATTTATTACATTTTTGATCTCTTCAGGTGACTTAGTCACTTGAGAGACATTTCAAGACGACTTTGAACAAACGTTCAATTTTGTCGTCATAAGTAAAAAAATGTGCTTAATCTCTTCTAGATTTTTGAGAAGAAGTTCGCGATCTTTAAGTGTTTCCGGCAATACGCAACAGTTCCCTTTCATTGCGATTTGAAAGGAAGCCTTGATTTCGCTAATGGAGTTCAAGATCTCCTACCTAAATTCCCCAAATTTGGAACAACTGCTCACCATAGGCGGCACCCTTTGTTTCCCCACTTGAATCAAAGAGCCTGGACTAGAGGCTGCTTCGATTTGATGCTCGGAAAATTGGTCTAAAGTATAGAAGTGATTGCTCATTTCGATGCAATTATCAACATGTATCATTTCACCTTTGGAAGAAAGCGCGCATTCCGGATAAATGTCCATTATTCATTTTTTGCCAAATTTGATGGAAGTTTAAAACTCACTTTTTTGAAAGAAAGTTGTGAGTTCATTCTGTGTAATTTTTTATCATTTTATGGACATTTTGTGTAAACTTATTATAAATTATGTGTTGATTTTGTGTTTGTTTTGTTAAAAATTCGAACTTTTGAATAAATTTTGTAAATTTTGTCTTGTTTCTCGTTGCTAATCTCCAATATTTGCAACTGTTGAAAATCGCTGCGATAAGCGCTGACGCCAGCCGCCGCAGCACATCAATTGCACGCGACGCTACTATCATCGTTCAGTCTCGGATTGATGTTGAGTAACGACGCGACGGCGGCGGCGAAAGTGCACAATCTGCAATAGAAGTAAGTACCGTACCTATCCATCGTCGTCGTCGCGTCGTAATCGTCTCGTCAAGTTGCAGCTTCATTACCTGTAAATGCATAATCGTCCCATGTGGCCTCACTTAACATTTTTCCACAACATTTTCAAACAAAGTATGTTTATTTCAATGTTGCGACGCAAAAAGGTCTTCATTCATTAGCGAATTTGTACTTCTGATATGAGCTCATTTGGACGGAAGGTCGAAAGACAACATGTCGGAAGAACAAAATGTCGAAGGGAGGAAATGAAGGGACTGAAAGGTAGCAACCCATTTTATTGAAGAACTCATTTTCGACGATTATCCTTATACCTTCTTCTTCTTCTTCTCCTTTGCTGGGACAAAGCCTGCTTCTAAGCTGAGTGTTTATTGAGCACTTTCACTTTTGTTAACTGAGAGCTTTCTCTGCCAAAGTTGACGTTTTCGCATTGGTATATCGTGTGGCAAGTACGAGTGTACTCTATGATCAGGGAAGTCTAGGAAATTTCTATTAAGTACGAAAAGATCCTGGACCGACCGAGAATAGAAACCAGACACCTTCAGCATAGCTTTGCTGTGTAGCCTCTAACAACTTGGCTAAGGAAGGCCCCGAATGTTTGATAAAGATATTAATGTTTAATCAAAAATTTATTAACACATGAATGTTGCGACGGAAAAAGGTGTTGATTAAAAAATCCACATGAGACAGTTTTGCTCATATGGACAATTCCCAATGCACCGCCATGGCGACAGAGGAACAGCAGCTTGCCATGAATGGATCTAGTGAGCCGTTCGCTAAAGGAACATGTTTGGCATTGCTTGAGGAGATTGATAGGAACAGAGTTGCTTCTTCTTCTTCTAGGCAAATAAAGCAGATGATAGTCTAGCTAGTAAGTAAGGCATGTGCTAAAGCTCCTTTCAACCGGATCGGATTCCGTGTGGAAAATGGGACTCGACTGCGAGTGATTGCGATTTTCTAGAGCGTTTTAATCAGCTGCATCGAGAAGGTGTCGCGCTTGAGTGAGCGTCTATCGAGGGATAATGAAGCCAACAGGAGGGCGCAAATTAGCGAAGCTGTGTTCACTGATATGTGCTCATTTAGACGAAAGTTCAAAATACAACATGAGGGAAGAAATGAAGGGACTAAAAGGTAAAAACCCATTTTATTAAAGAACATAGAAAATTCGGTTAAGGAAATCATTTTCGACCTTTTGTCCTTTCGGCAATTATCTTTAAACCTATGATTACAAAAATATGTCGAGTGATCAATAGATTCATGAATTTTCAACAGATTAGCAAACTTTGCACATGTTTCTGAAAATAATTTGATTTCTTTTTTAATTTTTTTTCAAACGGTGTGAAAAAAACATATATTTAAAATTCATTTGACTACGTTATTCAACAAAAATTTCCATGAAAGCGGGAATTTAATCAGTATTTTAATAAAAATGGAAGGCTACATATCCCTTCCATAGGGAAGGAAGTTATCACTACAACCTTTAGCATTATAATAGTGACTATCTCGGAGATGGGATTCGATCTCAGGTCCTCGGCGTGAGAGGCGCGAGAAAGGGTCAACGGATTTGCATATTAATTTACTGTTGCATTCGTCTAGGACTACGACGTGTTCGTGTGAAGAAAAAGTTTAAGAATGTCTCCGGAATAGTCGGGAAAACGGGAGAAAACTTATGTGTCATTTTGTAAAGGAGACATCATGTTGTTTTCCTACAATCTAAAAAAGTTTGTATTTATTCACATTAGGACATTAGGACAGAATTGCAAAAAAAACTTGTAAAAAAAAACTCTAAATTAACTACTGTGAAAGTGCTCATTAGAGCATAAAACTGACAAACTGGCTTTGTTCCGGTTGAGAAGTAAGAGAAAATAGAAGTTCTGTCAAACGCCTCTCCGGGACTCTGATTGTTTAACCTATTAATGCCCTTTCGGGTCTATTATTCATCTCAAAAAAATTCAATATTCTTATTTTATTTTACGTTGAGAACATATTTCTGAGAACTTCCGATTTCCAATTTTTACTCTGAAAATATACTCTTTGAACTGTGTAAACTAGTTTGACTTTTTTTTTCTAATTTGATTATTGTTTGACGCCCAGAAGGAGCGGAGCTCTTAGGTCAAAAATAAACATCTCCTCTTACCTAAACGGTTGGTCATTGACGTTTCAGACTGAAATCTGTGGATAACAACTGGATTTGTATTGACGGATTTACCTGAAAATAAAGTAAGAAAATATAATTGGTTAACAATTACATAAAAAATGCAGCAAAAATGCCAAAGGAAAGAAAATATATCAGAGGTATACCATATACGTGATCATATGCGTCTTGACTTTCTGGGTCGTCTATTGGAAATCTACTGTTGGCGCAAATATATAAAGCTTAATGAACAAGAACTCCATAACAAAGAGCTCATTTTTGAAGGTTATTCCGAAGTAAACTATGAGATTCTGATAAAACCTAGAAATTTTCTTAGAAATCATTAGACTCATTGAGACATTTTGGACTTTGGAATGAAACTGAGTGCTCAAAAAGCAATAGAAGAATTTCAAAAGAAGTTGTTCATGACTCTGAACTTAGTCAACAAATGTTAGGTATGCTGGGTACGATGTTGCAAATGATGATTAAGAGAAAAAGCTATGCGTTTCAAATGAAATAATCAAGGGAAGATTGAGATATTTGAATAAGCTGTGGATCTGGACAGAAAATTTGAGATTTCAAAGCAACTCAGACCTTCCTTGAATGTCTTTATAGATTCTAACAGCAATTGTTCTGGATAATCAACTGTAGAAAAATGTTTCAGGAATCCCTTACGGAAATCCTTAACAGACTTTTTAAGCGATTGCAACAAGTATCTCCATGGATTTCTGGTATTCATCCTAGAGAGTTTCTCTGGACTCTTTCAAAGTTTACATTAGCTCACCCATGGTGACGAATCATTCAAAGATTTTGTAAATACAAAAAAAAAACAGACATGTGTGTTATGATTTCATGTTACAGTCGTTAGGTAAAAAAAGGAATGTTTGTGATACACATTATCATTATAGTTTAACTCTGCATCTTCATGGTTATCACAGGAAGAAGCTTCGTTAAATAGGGAGAATTCCAAAGTTATATCATATAGTTTTAGTAGATAGCCCTACATCAGTATTTAAAGAAAACATCGACACTTTAAGTATCAAACTTTTCAAAGTTTTATTTTCTAATTACAAAAACAAAAGTATAGGTATGCTTATTCGAATTTGTTAGGTAAAACATGAATAAATATATGTCGACAATTGGTCAGTGTACAGACAAACCAGACTAGATGATATTCTGGCGTTCTAAAACACTTTAGGGACTGATTTTTCCGATGCAATTTTGATACAGATTTGTCATCATATAGATAAGTTCCATCATTACAACAAATAATGCAAATATTTTGATGTTTCAGAAGCCTGGGGAACGTTTTTCCTGAAACCATTAAAAAACACTTGGTCCAGTCTGTCAGAACATTAACCAATTGTAGTGACAAATTAATTAATCAATTTTTAATAAATGCGTACAACCGTTGTCACAAAAGACATATGTGATTACATATATAACCCATTTGAAATTAAAGCCTGGAACGAGCTCACCAATTGAATCGTTGAAAGGGCAGTTGACAACACCTCAAATTTAGTCTTCAGCATTATCAACACACAAATTCGCGTTACTTTTTACGCACCGCTGCACACAAATTTCGAAAAGTAGGTTCACAGAAATTGGCATGTATCATGTATCCTTGTCTATGGACTATGTAGTATGTAAGACAAGATAAAGAATGTGTCGAGGGATCTATTTCATTAATTGTATAAGATAATAAAATACTTCAACAATTCTGTTTATTTTAACTGTCAACGTGGGCACCTTCGTGAGTCACTTTTGTATTCAAAGTTTTTCTTGGCCTTTACTTAAACTTTTCTGATTTTTTTTCTGATCCCAATATCTTTCTGAAATAATCTAATTTTTGGCAGTTTTTATTTTACTTTAAAAGTACCAAAAATGGCACTTTATACTACGAGTAATCATCAAATTAAAATTTAGCAAATTGAGTTGAAATGTCTAGATTTAATGAATAAAAAACATTCTCAGCGAGCCCATGTTTGACAGACCTATTCCTCCAAAATCAGTGTTAAATGTTTAGAGGAATGAATTATAACTACTAACAAAATGAGACAGAACTATACAGATTCACTGGAATAAATTATTATGAAATTAGAATGACTGTTTTCTAAAAAAAATTAAATTTATAATTTTTTACATAAGATTGAATATTACCTTTTTTGTTGAGTTTAATTACAGTTAAGGAGTTCACATGCAAAAGCTGTATATCTATCATCAAAGCAAAAGATTGAAGCTTCCTTTTAGATTAAGCTGTCGACATCAAATTCGTACGGTAACAGCTTTTAGAAATAAGCAAGATGCTGCAAATCTCGTTAATAAAGATAATAATAATAATAAGCAAGATGGATGGTACTTTGTTCATGGCTTTAGGACAATTCGTCGAAAGACATTTGGTCGAATGACATTTGGTTGAAGGGACATTTGGTCGAATGGCTTTAGAATAACTCATCGACTGACATTTGGTCGAATGATGTTAAGTAGAACGGAAATTTGGTCGAAAAATTATTTTGAAATGTTTTATTGAAAAATCATTTGGTAAAATTGATTATTGTTATCTATGTTTTGCAAAGTTGGTAAGATAGTGTATTCGTTTTAATAACCTGAATTATTGACTGTTGTTCAATGATAAATGGGGCATTTTATTTATAAATTTTACAAATATATTTGTTTGTGATTTGAAGGTATGCCAGTATCTAGGATTTAGATGACAATCAAGCTATTTTATTATCAACGATATGAACATGCTGATATTATGAATTTTTTATTCTTTTAAAATTTCATCGTTCTCCATAATGAACTGCTAATTTTAATCTGATGGAAGCATTTGGAGAGTATCTATGTATGTATCGGTTAAGGGAAGACGAGTTGACTGTGGTGACAAAAGCCGGTTTACTTCCATTTAAGATCAACTAATCTCGGCTCTCAGAACATGCCTAAATGCAGAAAGAGCATGAAATGTCAAAAACGCAAGAGGTTGATCAATATGTTGAGAGAGGCTTTAGGACACGACGACGAATGACGTTTGGTCGAATGACATTTGATCCAAAGTACATTTGGTCGAATGGACATTTGGTCGAATGGACATTTGGTCGAATTGCTTTGGAACATTTATATTGATAGTTGAACGGAAATTTAGTTGAAAGCCTATTTTCATATGGTTTATTGAAATATCATTTGGTAAAATTGATCATTATTTTCTAAGTTTTTTGAAGTTTGTAAGATAACGTAATCTATTCAATAACCTGAATCATTAACTTTGTTGAATAAAAATGTGACATTTTATGTAGTCTTATAATTCAATTTCATACATCTTTTTATTTATAACCTGGGAGGGAGAAACCAATACAAAATTTCTGTACGTCACAGTGAGCCGAGATTCCGCTGTCACGAACTGTCACTGTGAGCCCAGATTTCAAACATTGGACTAACATGGAAAAAGCGCGTAACTGATTAAAACACATTTTCGCATTACATCAAAAGTGACAAAAATTGAATGAAAATCAATTCATACACAAAGTGTAAGTTATGTCACGTGAGCACCTTCCAACTGATTGAATATAAAGCATTGAAAAACGCATCGTTTTACTTTTTCCAATGAAAATTATTATTTATTGCATAGAAAACTGTGGCCCTTTTTCCATGTTTGTCAGGAAAGATCGAAAGTACACAACAAAAGAAAACTAGCGGTTTTCCCCAAGCCTGCCTTGATTGTTGTTGGCAAGCTGGATTTATCTTGCAGTTCAAACAAACGTTGCTCTATATTTCGTGTGTAGTATCGGTGCCTCCCTCCCAGTTTATAACTAGTGGGCCCGGTAAACTTCGTCTTGCCATCAAGTAGGCTGTTGAAAAACGCTATGGATCCCATACAAAATGACAGTTCCGTTCATGCTCGTTTTCCAGACTTTCCCGGTGAATATCCTGGAATTTTTATACGGACAAACACGTCGGAACACTTGACGAACAAAACGGAAAAATGATCATTCAAATCGGTTGACCCGTTCGGCAGCCATTTCGAGACTTACAAACATCACTCCATTTTTATTTATATAGATTTGAAGTTATGCCAAAATCTAGGATTTTGATGATTGTTCAAATGAATCTTTTAGAAGTAGTTTTTTTTGTACATTGACTGAAATATTTAGCTCTAGTGAATTTATTATTCTTTAAAAATATCATCATTCTTTGAAAAACTGCTCCACAAGTTATTTTATTACTCAACGATATGAACATAATGTTTTTATTATTTATTATTCTTTTGAAATGTCATCGTTCTTCGTAATGATCTGCTGATCTTCATCTGATGGAAGCATTCGGAGAGTGTGGTCAGGATCTTTCCTTGAATTTTGGGTCTTGAAGCTTACCAACGTGGGTAAGATTTTTGAATGCGGAAATCAGAATTAAAAAAGCAGGAAAACCTTTATGACGAAGTGCATGTTAAGTGTCGGTAACTGTACTTATGGCCAATTGGCGTATTGTAACTTTCAGCTTAATAACATTCCTCAAGCACATATATGGCTTTGCTGACAGTGTTGATGACCTCGGGTGAATAACAGAGTTTGCAGTAGAAGCTTCGAATTTGTTTGTTAAAAATAAAAATTATGCTAATTCTATGTATCGTGAAAGAGAAGACTAAAGTTGCTTCCTTTTAAGATCAGCTTATCTCGAATCGCAGAACATCAGAACATGCCAGAACTAAAAAGCATCATGGAACGACAAAAAACGCGAGAGGTTGATCAATATGTTGGAAAAGCGTCCATCAAATAGAGTAACAAAACTTTAGTAGTCGTGCATACATCGTTGGTAAAATGGCTGAGTATCTTTCAAATATTCAATCTCTCTTGTAGTAGCGACAAAATACTACTCTCCACGATAGTCAGACTAAACGTAAAACTTTGTTTTCATACTATTTAGATTCGATCACTATCCTTTCAACGAAATGTCGGGTTGACCAAATATCATATGCTTTCTGTTTCAAATAAACATTTTCGACCAAAAGTCCATTCGACGAAATGTACGTTCGACCAAATGTGCTATCGAACAAACGTCATGCGACTAAATGTCATTCGACCAAATGTCTTTCAACCAAATGTCATAGATTCATTTCTGTATCGAATTTGGTCGAAAGACCTTTGGTCGAATGACATTTAGTCGAATGACGTTTGGTTGAAAGTACTAGTTTGGTTGAAAGTACTAGTTTGGTCTCCTGCTAGGGATCTTTCGATTTTGGCGACATTACATTAATGGAGTTGTTGACAAAATCGAACAGGTACAGTAGATCCAAATTTGACGATATAAGGACGTTTGTCTGAGGATTTTGTACCAGATTTAAGATGTTGAATGAGATAGTACATACATGATCATATATACACGACGTTCATTTCATAGGTAAATACCATTGCTCACCTAGATCTTACCAGCCTATCTTACTCAGTTTTTTCTCAGCTGGTGAAACCACTGCTTTTATAACGAAATTCAAAATGGCCACCAATTTCTTTACCTTCAAATGAAAGCTACATCCTTACTGTATAAGTTGCCACTAAGTTTGGTATATGTTCCAAGGGAAGTCAGACATACATCACGTGAAGAAATACCTAAGATTTATCAAAAAATTTACTTTTCGCAAACGTACGAGACATACGAGGGGTCCACCAATTTGAAACAACTGAAACAACTACCCTCTAGTTTTATCATATAGGGAAAGTGTACCAGTTATGGCCAAATGCTTAACATCAAGACATATCTTAAATCTAACTACTACAACACACAAAAAATTTTAAATATGAGGACAGTATGGCGAAATAGGGAACCACTATGTCCATAACTGGTACACTTACCCTACTAGTGATCAATGACATTAAATTGGAAATCTATTTATGTGTGCATATGATGGCCTAGTTTTAGAATTGCTCCTATTCAATCAAGACCGACCTTTCTCTGAACCTTGGATACTTTCTGTGAGTAGATTGTGAGTAGCTAGTGAGAAATCATCAATAGGGTCCTAAAGCCATGTCCCAATTTTAGTGCCAAACGCTTAGGTTTAGGCCAATAACACATGTTTACTCAATTTTCTAATGTTTTCCGTTGGTTTGAACCCAAAAAACATTTTTTTAGATTTTGTCACACCCCTTGGCTTAAACTCAAATTTTGGGTGTATTTTGTTTTCCGTGTCCCTTCCAAAATGTCAGATAGGAATAACCCCAGTGTTGAAACTAAAACCCCTGTGGTGTTTTTGTCGACTAAGCGAACGTCAAACATGATCTTAAGTGTCAAGGTTCATTTATGGAACCAAATTTTAAATTAAAGTTTTAACATGATATAGCCGTTATTTGAGCGGGAAAAATTGCTAAAGTAGTTGCAGTAAGATGCTCATTCGTGTTATTGAATAAAAATAAGGTTTCATTAAAAATTTTAGGACCCAATTATCAATATCAGCAACGGTACAACGATCTCCTTCTTGGCATTACGCCCTCACTGGACCAGAGTCTGCTGCTCAGCTTATTGTTCAATGAGCACTTCCACAGTTATTAACTGCGAACTTTCTTTGCTAAAGTTGGCATTTTCGTATTCATATATCTTGTGGCAAATTCAATGATACTCATACATACCCAGAGAAATCAAGGAAATTTCCATTTCAAAAAGATCCTGGACCGACCGGTAATCGAACCCAGACACCTCTAGCATGTTCTTTTGCTTTGTAACCGCGAACTCTTACAACTCGGCTAAGCAAGGCCCCACGGTACTATGATACTTTTATGAAATATCAAACTCGAACAAGCACCGAATACTTCAGTAATGCATGCAACAAAAATTTATTAAAAACCAAACAAATTTCCTACGCCGTGTTCAACGAGTACAGTTCGCAGCTCTGCACATCCCCGGGCAGACAGCTGTGCAGCGGTTCGTAGTAGAAGTATCCCTCCAGGCAATCCTTCAGCGCCGGTTCTCCATCTTCGCAGGCCCAGTACTTGGTACAGTCCGCAGAGAACGGTGTGTTGCACGTCGGAGTAGGTGCCTCCGTAGGAACATCCGTTTCGTCAGCACTGTAGCACTTGGCTGTGGACTTGGTCATGCACTTCAGCGATTCAGCATCGAAGTTCTGCGAGTGGCTGCAGCTCATGCTCTTCTCCTTTCCTCCGGTGCACTGGACGTACTTGTGGCAGTCCTTGGTGTCCACAAATCGGGTTCCGTCCTTTTTGCCGTGGCAACGATCGGTTTTTCCCTTTCCGGGACCTGCCAGGACGCAGGCCACTGCCAACAGGGCAAACACTACAACGACTGCTTTCATTCTGGTGATGCTTGATCAATCACTCTTTATCGAAGACGTTTCGAAAACTGACTGAATTGGATTGACAGACTTACAATCTGCTTTTATACCCTCAATCCGTCTGGGAAACCGTCAAAACAGGGCAGTCGTACGCAAGCTGTTATCCTGTTGAAAATCAAACGAAATAATCGGAAGTCAATTGAACCACTAAAGCGCCGCCGCAAAGATAAGGACGGCAACCTGCTGCTGAGGAGGTTATCTTCCTCCACTCAGAATTTCAGACGGATTGTCCCTCGCACGTAAAATTGGCTGCAATTTAGTGACGTAACGGGGGGATAACGGGAATTTGTTTATGGTATGCAACCAAAAATACTGCGGGATGCTACCGATTCGACAACCATTGTATCTGATCGAATCAAACTGTTTGTCGAAGAATTGCCGTCAAAGAAATTGTCCAGTCATGAAGGCACGGCAGTACACTGATAAGAGTGCATTGGCGAGTGGGATGTGAACCGGATCCTCCATTGGGTTCGGGTGAAATGTGTATGGAATCTGCCGTCATCCAAGACAAGAAATTGTATCTGGCTAAAGTGAGTTTCGAATAGTACCCTCCAGCCATGCTAAGAATTTTGCTTAAATGTCTGTATTCAATAATTCAATTGTGATTCAATAGGAGAGAAAACCAAGAATTGAAATTTACCATCTGACTTTAAATGCTCATATTTTCATCTTGGAATGAAACAAAAATATTGTTCGATGCTTTAACCTGGACGGTTGTGATCCTTCGTGAGAAAAGTATGTCAGTTCCAAACAGAAGCAGTCAAAGTTGAATAAAAATGCAAAATAGACAGAGGTATCTTCTTTGAGAGAACGCACGCACCATCTAACTCAGTACCTTTCGTGCCAAATGTCTGAATATTCATCATTTTTGTAGGCCTCATCAGACGGCATTCACGCAAGTTTTACAGGTGAAATGGAAAACGGTATCGAATGAAGTATGTAGGAGTATCTTAGGTGTGTGCATCCATTGGCATCAATCTGCATGTCAGGGAGAAGAAAGAATGAACAACTCCTCTAAGGAGAGGCAATTCTTCCATTGTATGATTCTTGAGTATGCCTAACGTTTATGTTCAGGGTGAAGAAAAGTTTTAGAATCCATGCGAATTTAATGGGTTCAGGCTAAAAAAAAAGTCCAAAGACATAACGTCGAATGGATAGAATGTCGATAATGACCCTCTTGGGGGAATTTTTCTTTCCTATGAAACAAGGGTACAATTGGACAAAACGGCTCTTTTCTGTTATTGAAATTAAATGTAATGTACTCCATCGTATTCTCCAGTTATTTCCTTGTCAGATATAAAAAAAGTTATTCTCAATCAGTTACAACTGTTCTATATTCTAGAATAATAGGATATTTAGGGCAAATTGGAACAAAAAAGTCTCTTTCAGTCATCGTGTCGTGCCAGTTGGTCCATTATACATTCCAGATTAATCTTTGTATTGAGTAACCGTAATCAATTATAAATATTCTTAAATAGAGCTATTTACAGTTCTGGCACAATTCGACTTTTATCGGAAACCAAATTTCAAAAAGCCAAATACACAGTAGTTTTGTATCAAAACACACCAATGAAAACATACACATGATTTTTTGTTCTGTCAGCTTCCCACTGACAAGATTTCAAAGACTGAACAAACAATTTCGCCAAATATGTTATCAATTCAAATACATACACCTCAAATTGCAGCTGATTTGGAGCTGCCAAAAAGATTCGCCTGTAGTTCTTATGAATTCTTTCAAGAAGAAAAAAACGAATCTGGTCATTTTAAATCACTCCCTGGCAAGCGACTGTTATGCCAAACGACCCTATGTCAAACGGCTTAATGCCAAATGGGGTACAATCTTATTCAACATCAGCAAAAATATGATTGATTAGCTAAATCAGCTTCAAATGTTCTTTATTCCAGTCTTTCAGTTACCAAAATCGTTCGAAATGCTATAAAAACAGCTGTAACTGAGACCAACTAAATGTCTATATCTAAAAAGAAAATCAACTGAAGAATACCGTGTTTTGCCCAATTTTGCGCTAAAAAGTTTGTTATAACATTTACATTGGCACAATTTAGGTAATTTTTGGCGTACATTCAATAGGAAGATACTATGTAGTTTCTTTATTTATTAATTTTATTAATTCAACGGACTCATACTGGTCTAATTGAATTTACTTGCTAGTACATTTCATTCAAAGTCCTTGGTAGGAGGGACTCTGTATTCCCCATCCTGCCCTGAAACTCAATTTTCTTATGTTGTGTGTTTAAATCCAATTGCATATTTAAGATGAGATGATATTACGTCAGGACAAAATAAATGTCACAATCAGTTGTAAGTACAGTAATGATTCGATTTTGTCAGCCCCCGATTTTGTCTATCACCGATTTAATCTACTCCCGATTTTAGTACCCTTTTTGACCCGATTTTGTCACCCTAAAATTTATATTTATTTTAATCAGAGTAAACACGCCTATACTGGCAATATTGTGTGTATAAAGTCAATTATGACCTTGGCCACGTCTATACAATCATCAAAAGACCGAAATTTTAAATTTTCAATAATTATCCAAGGAACTGATCAATGTTACCTTGAATTACGGTACCGTTTTGATTCATATTACGGACAGCTTCAAATTCCGGACACTCTAGTTTGTATGGGAAACATTTCACACGAAATGTTTCAATTTTCGCCGTTCAAAAGTTCTCATTTTCGAGGCTCGTTTTATTAGTTTTTTTCCATAAATATCATTGCAAATTTATAATGCCCAACTAACTTAGACGTCTCTTAAGTGGTTGAACGATTTCAATTGATGATTTGACTGTTCCATTAATGATTATCATGAGCTGTCCGTAATTTGAATCAAAGCGTCCGGAATATGAGGCAAAAGTGAGGGAGCGTCCGGAATAAGAATCATGAAAAGGCCACACGTTTTGATTTATTTAAAATTATTCAAGTTGCGGACGCGTATTCTTTACCCACCATCCGAAAGTTAAGGGCTTCCGACGCTCGATAACGCTAAAAAATCATACAGAATGATTTATTTTGTATGGTCCATGCTGGGTTATACTTCACTGAGGCCTTAAGTGTCCGTAATATGAATCAAAACGGTATATATAAAATGGAAATAAAATAAAATGTTTATATTAACAACTTCATAAAACTAGGCCCTTCAATTAAAATAAAAACTTGAAACCTGTCGAAAATTTGTTTTCCCGATTTTAGCTAAATGCAGCTAGGGCTGACTGTTCTTTCAAATATTTTTTTTGTGAGGCATATAGATGGCAATGGGACAAATGGAATTCTTTTTATTCTCCAGAAGATTTCTCGCTGGAAAAGTTTAATTTAAAATATCAAAATACCCAAATTTGGTGCGATGGTGTGGTGGTAATGGTGGCAACATTAAGCGAATGGCTAGAGATGCTAGTATTAGAAAGTCAGCAGAAATTAATAACGCCAAACAATTTTTCGAATGGGCTGTGTCGCAAAAGGTGAAAGACCAATTTAAAAAAGATTGGGAATTTACCTATGCAACTGAAAATGACTATACAGAGGCTGAAAAATTTCTTCAGGAAAGATTTTCTAACCTTGTTCCAATTCCTGGAACAAAAATATATCATTCATTTATACCAAAAGACGAACGAAGCATTTTTGCTAGTGAATTCTCAGATGCACATGAAAACGAAGAAAATACAGCATGCTTTGTTCTTAATAATACCGTGGTGAATCAAAATCCGGACGGGACCAATATCCGGACACTCAAGTGAAATTCGTTTATTTAAATGATAAAAATCCTACTGAACAAAAGAATATTGTTGCCGCGAACAATTTCAATCACCTTTAATCATTGTAACGTGAAATAAAATCAAGTTAGCCTTGTAAAACATTGTTAAATACATAAAACAAAAGTCAGTGTCACTCGGACGCGTTTATTTCGAATATTGCTAAAAATCTAAGGAATTCTACGCACTGTACTTCCGCAATTCGGTGACGCGTTACGCGTTTGTTACGTATTCATTTTATGTGGAACACATTTTGCTGTGATTTGTTTGAGTTTTCTTCCAGCTTAGTTGAATAGTTTCGCAACACTAATGGGAATACATATGATTCTGTGCTAAAAGAAGATCGTCCGGATACTGATACGCGTGGTGTTAAATCCGGACACAGTGATTGAGCAACAAGTTCTACGAGTTTTAATAACAAATGTTTATTTATAATTGTTGGTGAACCTAAAATAAATGTTCAAAAGTGATATTTTTGTGATTCGGAATATAATTAACTTCAAATAAGTGTAAATTGTGTTTGTTTATTGCGAGGAAATGATGCGCACACCACATCACCTTCTGAAGCCTTTTAAAATTGTGTTTCTAGCTGTTTTAGGAAACAATGACAAAAGAGTAACATTATTTTACACAAACCTATGATTGTATGTATCGTTATACCAAGGTATGTTTGAGTTTTAATTGTTTTATTTGAAATACAGCTGTGGTGATTTGAACGTCCGAAATTTGATGCATCAATGTCCGGATTTTGATTCAAGTGTCCGGATTTGTGAACACGACATGGTGCATAATTATCACAATTTCCGCTATATTTTTAAAAAATTCATTGCTTATTTCATGTTTATCAGCAAGTTCTGGCCTAACTGTTAACATGTCTTAATAATAAGTTATAAAATATCAATTACCCAATTGTATACCCGCATTTGATCATCTGTACCACCTTAGGCGTCCGGGTATTGATGCAGCACGGTACAAAGAAACGAAAATCTTCTGATGTTAGCAACCAAAGACAATCTTCCGGATGAAAAAATAGATAGTATTAAGATGAAAATGTAAGTTATATACTGAATAATTGAATAAATAAAATTTAAAAAATAATAATATAATCTTATTTGTTCCATAGAAAAGAAAGAATCCCTTTTCAGAGTAACGAAAAATTGAGGCAGAAACAGTTTTTTTCAGTTTTTCTTAGCGGTGTAATTTTTCATGAAAAATATCATCCATTCCGACTTATGCTTCATTAAAACCAATCCCATATCTTTTTTTCAGTTGTTTTAGAAAATTTGCAATTGCTTTGATAAAAAATCTTTGTTTTTCCGATGCTTCGATTGAAATATGGGTTTTCGAAGAAAAGGCTTATATGGTCTTTTTCCACAAAATTGGCCATAACTCAAAAAACGAAAAAAAAAATACATTTCAAAAATTTCAGCGATTAAAGCTTATGAAATTTCCTTCTCAAAAATATATTTTTGAAAGTTTTCCACTAATTGGAACATAGTTTTTCAGGCTTTTCTTTACGAATTTTCTCAACGGTGGAAAATTTTGTGGAAAACTGTTTCCAGTTAATATTTTTTTATTCCTGAGAAATTTTGCTTTCTTCTTCATAAAAAACTTTGTTTCTACGATGCTTCTTTCTTGAGTTATGATTTTTCAAAGAAAAGACTCAAAATGGCATATTTGCACATTTTTTACAAAATTGGCCATAACTCAAAACGAAAAAAAAGTACATTTCAAAAATTTCAGCGATTAAAGCTTATGAAATAACCATCTCTTTGCTTTCATTTTCATAAAAATTTTGTTTCTACGATGCTTCGTTCTTGAGTTATGATTTTTCAAAGTAAGTAGTGTCAGGGAAGAACAAAAAATTTCCAACTAAGTTTTCCGGGAAAATAGGCGACCCTGAATTTTTCTCACTTTTTTTTTATTCATATATTGATGAGCCCTACCTGTGGAAAAAGTTTCATGAAAATCTGAGGCCCTTCGGCCCAAACCCGTACGGAAATAAAAAAAAATCCCCAGTTGTTTTTTATTCTAGAAAAAAATATTTTTATGTATTTTTTTTAGTTTTTTGAGTAGTGGCAATTAGTTGTCAATGAAAACAAATTCTATAAACACAATTAAGTCTATCCAATAAAACCATTTTTGAATAAATTTACATAGAATACAAAAAATCTGTCAGATTGAGCCCACCGTAAGCAGTCAGTTGTTTTTACAGTTGAATTCCAACAAGCATATAGTTGATTTTAATAATACACTATTACTTTTATGACAACATGAACGTCGTCCCGACACGAATGCCCTGACGAGGGTAAAGTGTCGTTAGAAAATAATAATAATAATAATTTTTATAATGAACGTCGTCAAACAATAATCCGAAATCCCATGAACTAGGCACTTGAATAATTAACGAACGGGAACGGCCCAAGATTTTCATTGATATCACCTAATCAAAATCAGAATCACAATGCAATGTTACGCCAACTAACTTGGTCCATGGCTGCTAACCTCCAGTTTCTCGATCGCCCCACATTTCCAAGATCCTGCTCCATTTTGTCAAACCACCTAGCTCGTTGCGCTCTTCTTCGTCTTGTACCAGCCGGATTCGAGGTGAACACCATTTTTGCGGGATTGTTGTCCGGCATTCTCACAACGTGTCCCGCCCATCGTACTATTCCAGCTTTGGCGAATTTCTGGATACTGGGTTCATCGTAGTGTTGCGCAAGCTCGTGGTTCATTCTTCTCCTCCATGCGTCGTTCTCACATACTCCGCCAGAGATCGTCCTAAGCACACGTCGTTCAAAAACTCCTAGCGCTTGCAGGTCCTCTTCGAGCATTGTCCACGTCTCATGCCCGTAGAAGACTACCGGTCTTTTCAGCGTCTTGTACATAGTACACTTAGTACGGAAGTGAAGATTATCAGACCGCAAGGTCTTGTGGAGTCCGTAGTAAGCACGAATTCCGACAATGATACGTCTTCGGAATTCTCTGCTGCAGTTGTTATCCGACGTTATCCATGATCCGAGGTAGACAAATTCGTCCACAACCTCGAACTCACCCCCGTCGATCATCACGCGTCTGCCAATGCGAGCTCGCATTTCTTCGCACTCCAATACTTCCAGGTGGCGCTTTTCATCCAGGAATAGATGGGTTTGCAGTCTTCGCTTCTATATTGTTCCACGTTTTGAGTAGGTAGGTGTCTCTTACAAAGTAGTTCAACAGATCAACAGCTATCTGACAGTAACACATATAATTGGGAATTCATTCGCTAGGTGGCGCTAGCAACGATTTTTCTTCAATTTTCAATTTTTTTTTCTCGCGATCCTTATAAGCTAGAAAGTTGGTGTTTTCGACAAAGTTGTTCAGCAAACCATGTGCGATCTAGCAGTGACAAACCTTATTTATAATTTACCCGCTAGATGGCGCTAGTAACAAATTTCCTTCAATCTTCTATATTTCGAGATCCTGATGAGCTAGAAAGTTAACGCCTTCGACAAAAGTTGTTCAGCAGATCAAATGCTATCTGGCAGTATATTTTCTGAATGAAAATTCAGCGTGCTAGAAAAAAACACTTCAATTGTTTGTATCTCGAGTCTTGATGAGCTAGTATGTCGGTTTTTTCGGCAAAGTTGTTGAGCAGATCAAAGGTTTTCTGGCAGTAATTTTTCCTGTAAGGTGGCGCTAGTTACAAATTCTCTTCAATCTTCTGTATCTCGAGATGCGGATTAGTTTTCGGCAAAGTGATTCAGCAGATCAAAAGCGATCAAGCAGATCCAGGGCGATGAAAAATATAACGAAAGATTTTGTAAACCTTTTCATTTGAAGAGACTTATGTGCTGGAAGGCTGTTACCTTCGGCAAAGTTGTTCAATCGACCAAGAGTCATCCGAGATAGAAAACTGAACAAATATTCAGGTGGTGATTCAATCCGAATTTTCTCCAACCTTCGGTTTACAAAGATCCCGAATTGTTAAATACTTGGCCTGTTCCAATTGAGTTTTGAAGGTTACGGCCTAATGACCCATTCAGCCTAAAGTAATTAGGCCTAATAACCGGACACCGTTCATGGTCGCAAGTGCAATTGGCAGTTTCCATACATACTGGCACCCAAAAATATGTTTGTCATCTCATGTCGTTAATACGAGTTTTATGGTGCAAATTTGATGTTTTGTTTTAAAAAAATAAGTTTTCGGGACAATCTTTTGCAAAGGTCCTGTAGTTAAATTGACTTTAATTATTCTTCGACTAAAACAAATACTTTATGTCACTAGAAAAAGCGTGACCCAAATGTGATTATTGTAATACAAATGTTTTCAATGAAACCCTCTCGACAACAGTCTTGTCATCCTTCCGCCTTCTGTCCGTCCGTAGCTGTGAAATGTCGGAATTAGAAAAAGGCAAACGAGAGGTGTCCGCGGCAATGCTGCTAGTTCCAGCAACAATTATAAATAACGGAACTCACACACAGTCCCATTGCAAAAGTTTGGGTTAACCCCTTAAAAACACATACAAAAGTAGATGAAAAAACCGAATTTAGTACTATACCATTTAATTCCACTAGAGTTGTCCTGTGACGGTAGATACTAAGAAGTTTGTATGCGCAAATTGCGGGGGCATAAGTCTAACTTTAGGTATTGCCCTTCGCGTAGGCGAGGTTCGACCAGGTTCGTACCAGGCAAGTGAACATATTTTCCTGACAAATGGAAAATTGCCAAGGTTGTACCAGTTTTAAGACCGGACAAAAATCCTGCTGAAGCTTAAAGCTATCATTCAATCAGCTTGCTTTCCATCATCAGTAAACTTGTAAAAAGGTAATTTTGAACAGAATGCTGGTTTAAATCAATGAAAACTCATGGTTTGTCAATGAACAGTTCAAATTCCGACATAGATATCCGAGCACTCGTCAATTTTTACGTGTAATACATGTGATTCAAGCCTGAATGCTATTCTAAAGGTTTGTTCTTCTAGACGTAGAAAAAGCATTCGACGAATTTTCTAGAAATTCTTTTAAACATTTCTTCAAGAAGGTCCTCTATGTACTTTGTGCACATAAATACAAATATGAGTTTTATTGAAATTTTGTTTACGACTTACAAAAAAATCTTGGAGTATCACCAAAATTGTTTTCATGATCATCAAGCAAATAAACCTTTTCAGGAAAATTTTCAAAGAGTTCATCAACAGTTTTTTCGTCTTTCCCTTTGAGGTTCTTCAGATTCCTTCCGCAAATATTTCAGGAAATTTTTCTTGCTTAAAAATCCACAGCAAAAATTGTAATCAAATGGTTAAGTTTTCTTAACGATATCCCAGATAAGTTCCCCACAGATCAATCGGTATTTATTTTTACAAAAAAAAAACATTCCGATACAATTCAATAAGCTATTGCTCCCCTCATTATTTCAAAACTCTCTCGAATATAATATTCCAAAATTTCTTCAAAAATGCCAACCAAAAAAAAAGAAAACAGTCGAGTCTAGTACACGACACTAAAGACGGCCTTACAGTTGAGGTCGAAATACGCGTATCTGTCAAAGGATACAAACTCAAGTGGAATTAAATGGTATAGTACTAAATTCGGTTTTTTCATCTACTTATAGGTATTCTACTAAACAGCTCGAAGATTTATTATCACATACAAAAGTGTTTTGTCCATATCTCTGTGATTACACGTCTTATTTAAATTATGGTGCATACGAAAGGCAAGAAGTTATCCACGTTCGTACGATCATCGGAGAAGGAAAAGAATGTTAGTGTGACATCAATTGTTACTAAAGACCGAGTAAAAATCTGCATCTTCATGGTTGTCACGGGAAGGAATTTCTGTAAGGGGTCGTCCATAAATGATGTAGCATTTTAGGGGGGGAGGGGGTTCTTTACGAACTTGTGACGAAGGGTGACGAGGGGGAGGGAGGGGTCTCAATCAGTGGACGTAGCATTTTGAATTTAGTCGGTAAAAAAAAGCGCTGAAAAAAGTTAGATAGTTTCTTGTATCAAAATTTGTATTGTTTGAGTCATTGAACTTTCATGAAAGCTTAAAATAATGCATGTGATAAAATTAGAAAATTTCAAATATACGTTATGAAACTTTAATAATTATATGCGTCTAAATGAATTAATTCATAAATAGAAATTCAAAACATTAATGCGTTTATTAACAATCAATCAGTCATTTAGGAAACTATTTGTTATCAAGACGTAGAATCAATCGTTTTAGTTTTATTTATATTTTTAGCTAAAGCTTTATTTCTTCAAAATAATAAAATATACCATTACCATAGTAAAACAAAAAAGGGATATATTAAGTGAATTATACGTTCAATGTTGCAGGAGTTCTCCATTCAATAAACTCATCATTATTTTATTTTTTTATTTATCAATGCTCTTGATGGAATCTGGATAATAATGATGACATAAAATTCAAATGGTAACTGAAATAATTCAAATAATTAAATTTTGTAAATAAATCGCCAATTTAGGGAATGAGCATTTATATTTTTTCATTATTTTATTATGAGTTGTGTAAGAATATTTCAGTACGGGGAAAGACAATAAAATTAAGTTGAAATATAAGTGAAATTTAAGTAATTGTATAAGATTTTCGAAAAATTCAAAATGTTACAATTGTGGCTTTTTCTGTATCAGGCCATAGTTTCCTAAACGGTTTCGAATTTGGATAATAATGACAAAGATGCAACCCAAATTGAGATATTTTGTTGATCCTAATCACTGAAACCTGTTGCCTTAGAGCCTGTTCACAAATTTCATAACGCTTAGGGGGTGGGGAGTGTCCTTGTGATGTTACGGCTCTCACAAAATTTGTAGAATATTCATACAAAAAGCGTAATGAGGGAGTGGGTGGGTGTCGAAAATGGCCATTTTTAGCGGTCTGAAATATATGAACTAGAGATGGGCAAACTGATCAAATTCTGGGAGTGAATCGTAGGTGACTCACTCACAAAAGTGAATCGACTCTTTTTACCGACTCGGTGACTCAATTCATAAAATCAAAAATGAATCATGTATTTCACACAAGACACGAAAAATATAACAACTTTTGAATGAGAATATTTTTTGTACAGCTACTGTAACTATTCATACATGTCCGAATTGTTTTACTATGATATGTTCTACTCGAAAATATTATTCCTAGTAAATTATCGGTGCAGTCTTCTTTAATTATACTCACTTTTACTCGTACACCGGAAGTGGACTTTATCACGATTCACGGTAGCGGACTAGACCATACTGAACTTTTAAACTGTCCCCAGACTCAGGGATCAGCCACCAAAGATCAGTTGGATAAGGAACCTAAACGGTGTCAAACTAGGAACTACCCCGCAAGGATCCTTAATAAGAGCGTAGAGGCTATAAGTGTTGTTCTGAATTTCAGGTTCCGAAACGACTGATTTGTTCAAAGATTTGGTGGGGTTTTTATATGTTAGAAAGTCTACACATAAAAGAAGTCTACATTTTGTAAGAGGGATAGGTTATCCCTTTGTGGCTATGGTTAGAGTGAGAAAACTGGATTAACTACATTTTTCCAAAATAATGCTAATAATGCAAATCGACCTTCGAAACATTGCTTCAAATCCGAGGTACTGTATTGACGATGTAATTCGACTCTTTTGAATGTTGGCTCGCGCCGCGCGAACAGATGGTGAAAAAGTGTCCGTTCGCCTGACTCACAGTGCATCGAGAATGATGCTCCACGGCCAGCATATAAAATGCTAAAATGACAATTTCGTTTGGGCTGAAGGCTTTAGTGTTGATTGAAATTATTCGTTGATTTATCGATTTGATACTATGACAAAATGAATCGTGACTCTTTTAAAAAGAACCGTGATTCGTTCACTCATTTTCGAGAGTCGATTCTTTTCAATGATTCGTGAGTGAGTCGCCCATCTCTAATATGAACAAACCCTTCATTAAAAAAGTACAATTCTCTTATATGACAACCCTGTCATCAATCTTCATTGATTAATCCATGAACTACGCTTATTACTGTCATTAATTTAAACAGAGATTTTGTTTATATCACATGGTGTACAGGTAACATTAAATTCCACCTGGAAACCAAAATTATATAATTCAAACATAAAATAAGTATGTTCAAGAGTGTTTTCCAAATTACTTTTTAGCATTACGATATATCAAAATATTATTCTTGAGATAATTAATTTCTGTCAGTAATTAAAATTAATCCGAAAGGGGGGGGGGTGCTTGAAATGCTACGTATTTTCCAGGGGGTGTATCAGTATTTGTGACGTAATGCTACGAGGGGGAGGGGGCGTAAAAAATCAGTGAAAAAATGCTACGTCATTTATGGACGATCCCTAAGTGGGATATTTCAAAAGCTACCCAACCTGGATTCACATGTGTAATTGATGCGATTCATGTAACTCAATTCAAAGTAAATGACATAGATTAAGAATCCATAGTAAAAAACTAGTCTTGGCCCCCTTATATTTTTTACTAATCTTCGCCCCTTCATACAAAAAAGTCTAAATTTTTATGGAGGGGGCGAACACTAATACATCTACCCTAAACTATCTGGACACTTATGATGACGAATCATCCAAAGTTTTTGTAAATACAAAAAGAGAAATATGTGTTGTGTTTTCATGTTTCGGTCGTTAGGTAAGGAATGTAATGTTTGTGATATTATTATAAGAGACCGAATATACCTCTGCATCTCCATGATTACCACTGCAAGAGGCATATTTTTTTGGGAGGATTTCATAAGTTATATTATAGAGTTTTAGCCCTTTGTCAGCATCTAAAGTATAATCGTCACTCTTAGGATCGTACCTTTCAAAGCTTTTTTTTAATCGCAAACAGAAAAATATAGGTATGTTCATTTTTATTTAATACTAGTGGTCCCGGCAAACTTCGTCTTGCCATCAAGTAGGCTGTTGAAAAACTCCATGTGACGTCTTATAGAAAATGACAGTTATATTCACACTCATTTTTTCGACTTTCTCGGGGTATATTTTGAGTTTTTTAACATACAAACACGTCGGAACACTTCAAGAATCTAACTGTGAAAGAATCAGGTAAACTCGTTCCCAAGTTATTTCGTGACATACAAACACCATTCCATTTTTATTTATATAGATGTAAATCATAACTAAGAATATGTCGAAACTTTAAGTGACGAACTAATCAATGTTTTGGTTTGTCTTTTCCATAGTAATTCCCATATAAACTTCAAATGGAGTATGCACAACCAAATTTCTTCCAAATCGCTTCAAATTTTGGGAGAATGATTTTCATCATAATTGACACCGTTTAAGCATAGGGGAGCAAAAATTTCAAAATCTGCATCAGTCTAGTGCACAATCTATACAATTTTCAGCTTCATCGGTTCACTAAAACTCGAGAATTGCTTCTGCAAAGTGTTGATGATAAATTGTTAGAGTGAGACATAATATAGAGAAACCTATCCTCTTTTGTTGCGTTTTTGTATGAAAGAAACTTCCCAAAAGCTGTACTATTGCACTATTTTTGTAATTAAATGTCATACCTATAAATCTATGAATGAAACGTTGATGAAATGGAATTTTCGTAACTGAGTGTGCATGTTAAGCTTCACCATAGAAAAGCATCCATTCTTCTAGGTATTTTACTCGTCACGCCAGCGCTTCCCTGATTTGACGGCAGCTCGTCAAACGCAGATTCGCAAAAGATAAGTTACACTTGGATATTAAATTTACTCCGCTCCGTTCCGGTCCTTCCGGTTGTGGTATGGATATAGGAAGGTCCTGATGCTGCGAAGGAGATTAGAACTGGCTCCAGAAAAGGGCCACTGTGGAGCAAACCGGATGAAGAAACCACCACCGAAGACCGTGACGGCAGCGACGAAGACGACGATGGTGGTAATCTATTCTAACATATGCTAATCAGTTTCGACGCCGTGTTGGTTTGCCACCTTCGCCTTGCAGATCTGCATTTCCCAAAACGAATATCCGCTTTTCCTCGGTGTGTTTTGCATTTAGATCGGCGCCAAAGCACCACCCTCTGCGTTGGAGAAGGTGAATTTGAATGAGGAACGTCTCCGGATATGGGGGGTTCGTTCTTTTAGGTTCGCTTTCCGATGCTCAATTGGGGAGAAGAATTATGCGGTTTGGTTCAAATGAGATTGGATTTGGTGAATGCTAAAATCGAAACCTTCCTTAGGTGGCGTATTTGACGATATGAACGATTCCTACGCGCATTCGAGACTCGACGACCAATTGATAAGCGAATTTATGAATGAATTCCTGTTGATTCGATTGCAATGGTCAATCATTATACCTACAGTTCAATGTCGTGTTATAAATCTTCAGCTTGGCGGGGTTGTTGACAGCTAGCGTGCTTCTGCACCTTCATAAAAGTTATCGTTTTCCTGTTGTCCAGACGAGGCCAGGATTGTAGTATAAGATACCTTAATTTAACAACCGGCAATATATTATAACGGTATTGTTTCGGGGCAATTGACTTACCATAAGCGATGATCTTGAATTGCAATGGTGTCGTCTATGATCTGACGTCTTTTCATGTCTGTAGAATCTTTAAATGCAGACAACTTTATCCCATAGTTTTGTCTGAGTTACAGTACAATGCACATTGGTCCCAAAGCCATATCTAGGAAGACATACACATATGGTGTCTTCGGAAAAGTTTCTGCAGATTTTTCAGACATTTTTTTTTCCAGTGATGTGAAATTAAGGTGACCCACATGGTTTACGAGATCAATGTTCTTCAATATTTTAGAACAACCAATTTGGAGCACTTTTGCCGAATTACTCAAATTTCTATCTCTTATGGTTTGCGAGTTATGATTTCTTCTAACTTTTTATACGATAATTTCTCGCAAAAACTTTGTTCCGAGCGAATTTATATCTTTTGATTGTTCAACTTTTTGCTGAAGAAACTACTGTTCCATTTCTTATGGTTGCAGAGTTATCAGAGAATTTGTTTGAAAAAATTGTTGTGCTGTCTGGTGGCTTTATCTTGAATCATTTGGCTCAAATAATGATAGTCCTTGAGCTGCTGAACAACTTTGCCGAAGATTCAACCTTTCGAAGTTTAATTCACAGCGCTGCCAGTATCTGAATAACCACCGCATTTCATCCCTTGAGCTACTGAACAACTGCTTAACCCAAGATCGGTCGCACGCACCTTGAAAAAAGCTCGCTTTCCATTCACAGCTCGAGCGAGGCGGTGTTGGCGATGCCTCAATGCGTGACCGCTCTTGAGTTAAAACTAGAGTTACTGTGCACGTGCCGTAGACTTATGTGCAAGAGCCGCATTGGTTGCAAGCGAACGGGCAATCTCTACATTACGAGACCTTTTTTGGTGCGCCTCATTTTGCTTGAGATGTGTCTCAATGAGGGCTCATGTGCTCCGTCACATGTGCTGTTTGAAAGTAAGCGCAATAACTGAAGTGATGCGAGATGTAGTAATTCTTAGATCGCGAGTCTTCGACCATCTCAGACACCTGCATAATGAATCGAAAATAGCTGTAGAGACTCTTCGTTACTAAGCAGTTGTTTCACAACTTGGATACCGATGGTGAGCTGTAGCGCCGAGCATCGCATGAGACGAGTCTCCCGGGGTGCACATCACCTAGCGCGCGCTTTTAGAATTTTCGTGAGCCTCCTGCTAGCGCAGCACACTAGGACTTCGATGAGCTTAGAGACGATTTGGTTGGAGACTCGCTAGTACATTTAGATACTCCTGAGAAATATGTAACTCTACTTAAAACTGCTTCAACAGATAATTTTCCTTCTTTCAACACCTTTGATTCCGCTTACAGTGATTGATCCAATATCAATACATGTTTATTCAATTTTAAATAACTTTACATTACAGTTATTTCGGTTGTTCTAGCAAATGTCTCTTATTTTCGCTTTCTTTGCCATATACCGTTTTGACTCATATTGCGAACACTTAAGGCCAACAGTGACTTCAAATGCATCTGATTGGCATAAATTGGCTGATATTTGTGAAAATTTTAATTCCTTCGCAAAGTCTAACTGTTGGCTGTTGGGTGTACCGATAATAATGTTGATTTAATTAGTTTTAGTAAAAACAATACTAAATACGTAAATTTATGGAACAACATTTTGATTCAAATGCCGAACACTGTGCTCATTCTGTCTCATATTCCGAACACCTTGATTCAAATTCCGAACAGCCCGAATAAACCGTTTTCAAATGAATAATCTTGCAAATAAGTTTATCTCAGCTTGTTCTACTGGTCTCAAACTAGAGAATCATCACTACTTTCGCGGTATAAATTATATTGGAGACGTTAAAATTGAATGGCAATTGACTGCCATTTCCGTGTTATTTGGTGACATATTTCAGCGAAACATTTCAACCAAATCGCCATACAAAACTCGAAAATTCGGAATATGAGTCTGTTCGGAATTTGAGACAAAACGGTAAATTTCGGTTTATGGTGAATATATCTTAAAGCGTTGATTTTTAATAAATTCTTTGTATCAAACACTTTCAGAATTTTAAATTTTAGCATTCTACTGGCCTGATAGTCTATAATCAACTTAACAACTCAACTAAAAACGCTACCTTTTCATGTATCGTAAAACGGGGTAAGTTTGATAGTTTTTCGAAGAAAACTTGAATATTTATGCATGCTGATCAAAGTATTATAATTTATATTTTTAAAACAAGTACTGGCATCCTAGCTATCGATTGCAGTTGATAAAAGATTTATTTTGAATGGATATAAAATTTTCCATATAATCAAAAGTCGGTTTTCTGTTTTGGGGTTACTTTGATAATGAAGAATAAATCGAACAAAATTGAATGAATTACGTAACATTTATAGGACATTGCATACCTCTTTTTAAACTAATTCTGTCAAATGTTCCGGAAATATCGATTTTCTGCTTTAGCAACTATTTATATCAAATCACCTACAAAAATCATGTTTTGTCAAATAATTAGCAGTTTTTGATGATTTGAGTGAAACTTGTGTAACCTTAAATATTTATCCGTTTCCGTGATTTATGTTTTGTGTGTACCCAAAGCGTTTCATAGCGACAATAAGCCACCTACATCTGAAGTTGTCAACCTCTTTGAAATATGTCGATATGAGAAGCTTTAGTAAAATCGGGTTTCGAGCAATGTGCTATTGATGCATACATTTAGGCGAATTCACCAAACCATTTTGAAAAATGAAAGGTGTGACGTTTTTCAATACAGGTGAATCCCCATTGCAATTAAATGACTAATGGAAAATTACTGCCTCTCTCTCTACAAAACTGAGTTTAAAAAGAACACAAAAGCACAATAGAAGATAGTTATTGCGCCTTGGATTTTGAGCTCAAGCCAATTCGACTCGCGATTAAACGCCCATTTCTGGTGGAGTGTTCAAGTCGTTAAGACGTGTATTTTTGGAAAAGCTTAGTGAACTACAAGTTGATTGTGAACAATAGTTAGACTAAATTCGAAGTAAGTGCGCGATACGTTTTATAATTTTTAAGCTTTTTAATTTGTGTTTGAATGTTTTTAGTGAATTTAGTGAGTTATTAGGAACGTTTGAGGAAGTTTGAAATTTGAGAAAGTTTAGTGAATACAAATCAGGTAAGCTGGTGAGCCAATTGACCGAAGCCATGTGCTAATAATTATGACCGCGTTGAACAGGCCTAGCCCATCCAACGTGGGCGGTTTATCTGGGATTCGTCCTAGTTGGAGTTTCCCCTAGTGAAGCCGAGACCGGAACCAGCATTCGAAAAGTCGAGCATCCGTTTTCCCGAGTCAACCACGTGCTCGACGACAGTGGTGAGTACAGTGAGCCAAGGAACTCGAACTCGTCGCGCCAA
Organism: Aedes aegypti; assembly: GCF_002204515.2. Taxonomy (NCBI): domain Eukaryota; kingdom Metazoa; phylum Arthropoda; class Insecta; order Diptera; family Culicidae; genus Aedes; species Aedes aegypti. Next base: position 52,838,886 of record NC_035109.1, on the reverse strand, counting down.
GACGTGTGGTAGCGAGCTACGCAACACCTGCTCGATTCTCCACCAAGCGTGAGGACGCATTCACCTCACTACTATCCACGCACGAGTTGGCCCATTGTGACTCCGTTAGCAAACGTCTGGTTCATCGGATTGGGCCCTGGCTTCGAACTGCTCGACATCGTTCGACGTGGGAGCAGCGCCGCAGCGAATATTAAGGTCAGACCTTTTTTAACTAAATACGATTGCGCAACGTATGAAGAAGTTTTTGAAAGCGAATATCGATTGCTCAAATGTGACGTCACACGGTCCGTAGCCAGTTTTAGTTGATTTAAAATCCCAATAATTTGAAAATTGAAAGGAATCGAAATAGAAATTGTAAAGCTCATTAAATTTACCATTTAGAAACAATATTTTTTCGGTCCGTAGAATTTTTAATAAAGTTCAATAATTACTTCGAGTTTGGTAATCCACTCTATCAGACCGTGTTCGATTATTTTTTTTCAATTTCTTACGAATTTGTTCGAGCTCTAATTCATCGTAAGACTATCGCTCAGTATTGTAGAGAGTTTAAATAGTACAACATAATTTTAAAAATTCCCTCCGCTATTATTATCACTTGGTTTTTGAATTTGGTTTGGTTAATTTGCGTCGCGTCGTTTGGGTCAAAGTTGTTGATAAGAAGTTCCTACTGAACTGTTTGGCCTGCCCTGAGCAGGAGTTCTCATACCGGGTTATGAACAGAGGTAACGGTCCTTCAATCTGAAGGTGGCGCTAAAGCCGTTAGCTTGGTGGAACGGAACGGATTGTTTCAATTTGGCGCCCAACGTGGGGCCCGAAAAACAGTTAGTAGAATTTTCAATTGGATTTTGTCCGGAAAACTTTTAATAGAATTTCAAATTGAAGTTGGTTGAAGCACGATTCATACTTGATTGTGAATACTAATTGGGTCTAGTTTAGGTTTAATTTTATTGGTCTTATAAGTTTAGTTTGCATTGAGTTTTCTTTAGTTCTTAGTTTAGGTATTGGTGTCGGAATCTAGGTTTGGTATTGTGCTTACAACTTTCCATTTGATAGTTTTATTTTCATAAGCCTTCTAGTATATCTCGTTACAATTTTTTTTGGAATTCTTAAGTTTAATTGGTTATTACATCTCCTTGAATTTCATTTACTATAATTTCATTTGAATTTTCTCTCGTACGAATCGGTAGTGAATTAGAAGCTAGTGTGTATTTGGTGTAGAGTACGTGTTTATTTCTGTCATACGTGATTTTTTTTTTTTGTGAACTTTGAATTTGAATTTGAACTTAAAATGAATTACTATCATATTAACGAACAGTGGCTAGAAGAAGATGAGATTAACTACGAGTTACGTATTCGGGGCTATTCGACTGACGGTTCGTTGGAAACCCGACGTCGAACATTGCGTCGTTTGTTGCGAGAAAGTGAAGGCATGGAGGTGAAGCAAACTTGGTACTCCATTGAGGACGAGTATGTGGGCATTCCGATGAAGTTACAGCAAATTGAGCTGGCGATTAAGAATCGAGTTGGTGCAGGCTGTTTGTCGCGATTGGTACATCTGCACAAACGAGTTCGTCGATATAGGGTCATCAGTTTCGACCAACGAGAGAAGCAGAGGATGCTATTGAACGCGGTGTCTCAGATGGCCTTGAACTACTTCGGTGTCAACCTGGACAATCTTGGGCAGGCAGTACCTCTGATGACTCTCGTTACCGGCCCTGAGGAGACGAACGTGGTTTCTTCGGTGCCTGAAAGTCAGGATGACTTGGCTGAGGGAAAGAGACTTGGTGTCTTTCCAAAGCAGCAGTCGTTGAATGAGGATCTGATCCTATTCTCACCCATGCCGATGGACGGTTCGAGAGTGGATCCGAGACGGCACACGTTTCCGGTGGCGGGTCCGCAGGCTTTCAGGGGTCAAGCGATTCAACCTATTTTAGTTCCACAGCCACAGGCGTTCGATCCACAGGTTGAAGATGACGTGGGAGGTGATTGTGAATCCCCGCATTTCAAAAGTTCGATTCAGGTGCAGTTGAATCGTCGAGATCCAGCTAAGTCGGCCACTCCGATTCCGAAGGATGAGAATGCGTTTGAAGTCAATCCCTTCGAGCGACCAAACGTTGTAACTGATATGGGTCAAGCCAGTCTTCGTCAGAATCCGCCGCTTTCCAACATTTCTCCCGTGTTGCAAGACTGCTTTTCGGTGGATGGATCACGAGATAGTTCATCTTTGAGTCCTCAAGAACAAACTGGAAAGAAAATATCGTTAAATGAGTATGTCCATGTCTCGGAGATAGAAACGTATATCAAAAGTTGTATTAGTCAAATTCTGACGAGTGATGTAGTTGACAATTTGGCAGGTCGATTGAAAACCGTTGGTTTGAAGGAACAAAATGGGTTAGAGATTCCGTACGCTGGGTCTGGAAGGCCGAGGGAAGCAGAATCTCCTATAACACATTCCTTCGCTCAACCCAAACCATCAATTCCAATCAAGAACGTGCATGGATTTCCATCATATACTGGTCAAAAGGTTGGGAATCCGTCTACGGAATGGAGACCTCCCATTCCTAATGTCTCTTCAAGTTCTATGGTACCTCCGTTGTATCCGACAACTACTCCTGAGCCGTTTCCGAACCCTTATCGTCGAAATGACCTTCTAAATCAACAAGTACATCTACCGCCGAATTCCTCGACATTTTTAGGACCGCTAGGAACAGGAAATCCTTTGAGTAACAACTTCGTTCCAAATCATTATTTACGTCAGCGTTTACCGCATCAGACGTGCAATATAATTGAAAAATGGCCGAAATTCTCCGGGGATAGCAATGCCGTGCCCGTAGTAGATTTTCTGCGGCAGATAGAGATCCTTAGCCGGTCTTATCAAGTGACTCAAGAGGAATTACGTATGCATGCTCACATGTTGTTCAAAGGGGATGCATATGTATGGTTTACGGCGTACGATGACAAGTTAGATTCGTGGCCCACACTGACCGCGATGTTGAAAATGCGGTATGATAATCCCAACAGGGATAGAGCGATTCGAGAAGATATGAGAAACAGGAAGCAGAAACCCAACGAACTTTTTAGCGCCTATTTAACCGACATCGAGGCCATGTCGCAAAGGTTGATTCGTAAAATGTCTGCCGAAGAAAAATTTGATTTGGTAGTGGAAAATATGAAGATGTCGTATAGACGGAGATTAGCTTTACAGCCAATACAGTCTCTTGACCATCTAGCTCAACTGTGTTATCAGTTTGATTCGTTGGAAAATAACATGTTTCTTACCAAACCCGCAATGAAACCTGCGGTACTTAATCAAATCTTGGCTGAAGAGGAACTTGAAGATTATGAGGAAGTATCAGAGGAAGAAGATGCAACAGTGATGGCTGTTCGACCTAAAATGTCTCGTAAGGATGCAAATAAAAGCTCGGGATCCGGCATAACCTCAGAAAGTCAAGAAGCTGGCCAACCTTTATGTTGGAATTGCAAAAACTTTGGTCATATGTGGAGAGAGTGTAGCCAACGGAAAATACTTTTCTGTCACATTTGTGGTCACAATAATACAACGGCCTATCAATGCCCTCAGAAACATAATCTCAAACCACGTGAACCGGCAGATTCAAAAAACGAGTAAAAACGGTAGTTTCGGGGAACCAAATTACCGAAAAAGATCAGGATAGTGTTCCCATGTCCAATTTTAAGTACTTTTCGCAAAACTATAACATTAATACTTGTTTTCGTAGATGTCCTCATTTATCAGTGAAGATTCTTGATGAAGAAATTCAAGGTTTAGCCGATACTGGCGCCGGAGTTTCGATAATCAGCTCTGTAGACCTGATTAAGAAACTGGGGTTACCCATAAACAAATGCAACGTTAAAATCAAGACGGCAGATAGTACCGAATATTCTTGCCTAGGTTATGTGAACGTACCATTCACATACAATTCAAAAACCCGAGTAATCCCTACAATCATTGTACCAGAAGTTTCAAAAATACTTATTCTCGGGGTCGACTTTTTGGAAGCGTTCAATTTTCGTTTAATGATCCCTCAAGATCATAGTCAAAATGACAGTGAAGGTGTTGAATCTGTTGAAGAGTGTTCTTTATTTGAGATTATGTGGGTCGAAAATTATTTTGGAGACGACGACCGTACAATTTGTTTTCAAATTGAACCAGAAACTGAAGTTGTACCTATACCTACGGAAATGGACGAAAGTTTGGACATGCCGACTATTGAAGTCTTGAAAAACCCGTATGAAAATCCCGTAGATATAGATACTGAACATCAGCTTTCAGACGTCGAAAAACAGGAACTGTTTGAGGCAGTTCATAAGCTTCCAGCAACCACTGATGGCAAATTAGGACGCACTCATCTTTTAGAACATACGATAGAACTTCTTCCTGGAAGTACGCCTAGGAAAATGGCAACCTACAGATGGTCACCAGTCGTTGAAAAAGTGATTGACGACGAGGTTGATCGTATGCTACGGCTTGGTGTAATTGAGGAATGCACAGGACCCGTAGACTTCCTGAATCCTATACTGCCCGTAAAAAAATCCAATGGCAAATGGAGAATATGCCTTGATTCACGTAGGTTAAATTCATGCACCAAACGTGATGATTTTCCTTTCCCGAATATGCTCGGAATACTCCAAAGGATTCAGCGTTCCACTTATTTCTCTGTAATAGACCTTTCGGAGTCTTATTACCAAGTTGGGTTAGAGAAAGCCTCGACTGAAAAAACGGCCTTTCGCACAAACAAAGGATTGTATAAATTCGTGGTGATGCCGTTCGGGTTAACAAACGCTCCAGCGACGATGGCACGGCTCATGAGGAAAGTTTTGGGAAGTGATCTTGAACCGTTCGTGTATGTATATCTGGACGATATCGTTATTACGTCCAGATCATTTGAGCATCACTGTCAACTGATTCGGATAGTCGCTCAGCGCCTTAAACAAGCAGGACTCACTATTAATATCCAGAAATCGAAGTTTTGTCAACGACAAATTCGATATCTAGGATATGTTTTGTCTGAGGATGGACTTTCGATGGATGCGTCCAAAATCCAACCCATCGTAGATTATGCGCAACCAAAAACGGTCAAGGATATAAGACGCCTCTTAGGGCTTGCTGGTTTCTACCAGAAATTCATTCGAAATTACTCCGAAATAACAACACCGATCACTAACTTGCTGAAAAAAGGACGCAAACAGTTTATATGGACGGAGGAAGCCGAAGTGGCTTTTCGAAAGTTAAAAGAAGCCTTAATATCCGCACCAATCCTGGCTAATCCCGATTTTGACGTACCCTTTATCATCGAGACGGATAGTTCAGACATAGCAATTGGGGCCGTCTTGGTACAAATTCAGCGAGGAGAACGACGAACGATAGCCTATTTTTCAAAAAAGCTATCAAGCACTCAGCGCCGTTACAGCGCAACGGAACGAGAGTGCCTGGCTGTATTACTGAGCATAGAAAACTTCAAACATTTTGTTGAAGGCTCAAAGTTCATAATACAGACCGACGCGATGAGCTTAACGTTCTTACGCACAATGTCCATTGAATCGAAGTCCCCTCGTATTGCCCGATGGGCATTAAAACTCGCTAAGTATGACCTTACGTTACAGTACAAAAAAGGTACCGAAAATATACCCGCAGATTGTCTTTCGCGAGGTGTTCAAGCACTAGATGTTCTTGGATTGGATCCTTATGTTGATGGCCTCAAATCGCAAATTGAGCGATTTCCAGATAAATTCAAAGACTTCAAGATCGTTGAAGGGAAAGTATACAAGTTTGTTACCAATAGTACGACTCCTGAAGATCCAGTGTTTCGGTGGAAATATGTTGTGCCATTGTGTGAACGTCAAAAGGTCGTTCGAGATATTCATGGAGAAGCACATTTGGGATACTTCAAAACACTTTGTAAAGTCAAAGAACGGTTCTACTGGCCTAGAATGTCCAGCTTTATCAAGAGATTTTGTCATACCTGTGAAGTTTGTCGAGAGTCAAAAACGCCAAACCTGAATGTACGACCACCGTGTGGAAAGCCTAAGGAATGTTCTCGACCATGGGAAGTAATTTCGCTAGACTTTCTTGGTCCTTATCCAAGGTCAAAGCATGGAAATGTATGGGTTTTGGTTGTGAGCGATTTCTTCTCAAAGTTTGTTCTTACTCAGTGCATGAGAAATGCAACCGCTCCCGCAGTTTGCTTATTTCTCGAAACTATGGTGTTTACGTTGTTCGGGGCACCCTCTGTACTAATATCCGACAATGCCCAGGTGTTCAAGTCTAGCTCCTTTCTCAAGCTTCTTGAAAAATACCAAGTCACTCATTGGCTTCTCCCGGTATACCACCCAGCTCCGAACCCAACAGAACGCGTAAATCGCGTAATTGTCACCGCAATTAGATGTGCTTTGAATAAGCAACTATCTCATAAAAACTGGGATGAGTCTATTCCGAACATCGCAATGGCAATTAGAACGAGTGTGCACGAGAGTACTGGATTCAGTCCATATTTCATTAATTTTGGTCGGCACATGGTGAGCAATGGTAGCGAATATGATCACCTTAGGAAACTAGGTCCGGATAAGGAGCCCGACCCTACCAAAATGAGCGAGGAAATGAAGAAACTCTACGAGGTTGTCCGACTAAATCTTCATCGTGCATACGAACGATACTCACGTCCATACAACCTCCGTTCTAATGCGCGACATCAGTTCAATAAAGGAGATATGGTTTATCGTAAAAATATGCACCTGTCCGATAAGTCTAAGGACTACGTAGGAAAATTCGGAAACAAATTTTCCAAAGCTCGGGTAAAAGAAAGAATCGGGTCCAACACTTACGTTTTAGAAGATTTATTAGGGCAACGGATACCAGGAACGTATCATGGCTCTTTCCTTCAGAAAGCCTAAGCCTTTCATTATTAAAATCCAGCTATGACTGCTCTAGTACCGGCTAGTGCATACACCAAAAACGTCCATCAAAATACGCTTCATAGCGGTGTTACGGCTCATCGTCACGTACTGAGACGTCCTTTTGGTTTCCTCGTACGTTGGCCACTCTTAGCTGACATGATCAGCATGAGAGAATCAGCTATGACTATGGGACGTGGGTCCCATATACACAAAGTGCCTACAGCAGTAGAAAATACTCTTCGGAGGTGTTTCCAGCAGTATAAGCAGGTAAAAATAGATCTGCTCGAAGACACAGCTATGTATGGTGCTCGATTCATGCCCAGACCACACTCGGAAAACACTCATTGAGTAATCCTTCGCAGCGAAATGAAAGTTAGTCGAGTGTCTAATCACAGCCTCGAAACGCCTACGACCTCCTAACTTTCAGAGTAGCATTGCTATCCGTAGAAGATATGTTGAATGTTTGTGTCCTCCTAAAATAGTATATCAACAATTAGTTAGTTGTTCGTCCACTACGCGAGAGAATTTGTCGTACCATTCATATCATCAGAACATTCGATCTAGCTTCATTCTCAATCCGGTTATTTTTCTCAATTACAGCTTTCAAATACAGCACCATAGTTTATTCCACTTCAATCGCACAGTTACAATAGTTTCCCAATAGTTTTTTCGCCTTAATTTCCGTTTTAACTTAAATATATTGCAACTCACTTTTAATAATCGCTGTTTTTGTTTTTATTTTCCATTTTTTTTTGACACCTCTGACAGTTCTCTTTGCATTAGCTGTTTATGTATGTGTAGGGTCAAATCAGTCGGTTAGAGTGTAATGGTTTGAAACGCTATGTTGACAGGAATGAGTAAAAAATCGGGCGCGTATGGTTTTGAGTGATTAGGTTGAGCAGAATGAGTGAAATTGGTAGGATAGGTTTTAAGGTTTAGTTGTGTAAGGAAAATTATATTTTCAGACAATTTCTGAAGTAACTTAGGATTATCGGTCATAAAGTTTCCAAACATTTTTGGAGTAAATTGGGACTTCTAAGGAAGTTAACTTGGTTTAGATGTAAGCACAATTTCCAAACAATTTTTGGAGTAAAAATATCGGTTATTGTAAATAATTTTATATAGGAAAATCGGAATGAGTCAGTTAGAATGAGTGAGTTGATTAGAAGGAAGTAAGAGATAAGAATACAAGAAAGCAAGTCTTCATAGTTGTTGAGAGCCCGCTGTTTGAATTTGTTGACCCATCAAGTTTCAATAAATATAGCAAATAATTATTTAAAATAGTAAAATATGACTTAAAAATTTTGAAAATTTTTAATTTTCAAAATTTTTAAAAATGTGTTTGTGCAAATTGTAACCTTAAATATTTATCCGTTTCCGTGATTTATGTTTTGTGTGTACCCAAAGCGTTTCATAGCGACAATAAGCCACCTACATCTGAAGTTGTCAACCTCTTTGAAATATGTCGATATGAGAAGCTTTAGTAAAATCGGGTTTCGAGCAATGTGCTATTGATGCATACATTTAGGCGAATTCACCAAACCATTTTGAAAAATGAAAGGTGTGACGTTTTTCAATACAGGTGAATCCCCATTGCAATTAAATGACTAATGGAAAATTACTGCCTCTCTCTCTACAAAACTGAGTTTAAAAAGAACACAAAAGCACAATAGAAGATAGTTATTGCGCCTTGGATTTTGAGCTCAAGCCAATTCGACTCGCGATTAAACGCCCATTTCTGGTGGAGTGTTCAAGTCGTTAAGACGTGTATTTTTGGAAAAGCTTAGTGAACTACAAGTTGATTGTGAACAATAGTTAGACTAAATTCGAAGTAAGTGCGCGATACGTTTTATAATTTTTAAGCTTTTTAATTTGTGTTTGAATGTTTTTAGTGAATTTAGTGAGTTATTAGGAACGTTTGAGGAAGTTTGAAATTTGAGAAAGTTTAGTGAATACAAATCAGGTAAGCTGGTGAGCCAATTGACCGAAGCCATGTGCTAATAATTATGACCGCGTTGAACAGGCCTAGCCCATCCAACGTGGGCGGTTTATCTGGGATTCGTCCTAGTTGGAGTTTCCCCTAGTGAAGCCGAGACCGGAACCAGCATTCGAAAAGTCGAGCATCCGTTTTCCCGAGTCAACCACGTGCTCGACGACAGTGGTGAGTACAGTGAGCCAAGGAACTCGAACTCGTCGCGCCAAGACGTGTGGTAGCGAGCTACGCAACACCTGCTCGATTCTCCACCAAGCGTGAGGACGCATTCACCTCACTACTATCCACGCACGAGTTGGCCCATTGTGACTCCGTTAGCAAACGTCTGGTTCATCGGATTGGGCCCTGGCTTCGAACTGCTCGACATCGTTCGACGTGGGAGCAGCGCCGCAGCGAATATTAAGGTCAGACCTTTTTTAACTAAATACGATTGCGCAACGTATGAAGAAGTTTTTGAAAGCGAATATCGATTGCTCAAATGTGACGTCACACGGTCCGTAGCCAGTTTTAGTTGATTTAAAATCCCAATAATTTGAAAATTGAAAGGAATCGAAATAGAAATTGTAAAGCTCATTAAATTTACCATTTAGAAACAATATTTTTTCGGTCCGTAGAATTTTTAATAAAGTTCAATAATTACTTCGAGTTTGGTAATCCACTCTATCAGACCGTGTTCGATTATTTTTTTTCAATTTCTTACGAATTTGTTCGAGCTCTAATTCATCGTAAGACTATCGCTCAGTATTGTAGAGAGTTTAAATAGTACAACATAATTTTAAAAATTCCCTCCGCTATTATTATCACTTGGTTTTTGAATTTGGTTTGGTTAATTTGCGTCGCGTCGTTTGGGTCAAAGTTGTTGATAAGAAGTTCCTACTGAACTGTTTGGCCTGCCCTGAGCAGGAGTTCTCATACCGGGTTATGAACAGAGGTAACGGTCCTTCAATCTGAAGGTGGCGCTAAAGCCGTTAGCTTGGTGGAACGGAACGGATTGTTTCACTTGTACTTTTGGCCAGCATTTGTTTGGGATGCGGCCACTGTGCGCTGCAAATGTTGATTTGAATTTGAAAAAAAAAATCGCTACATAACCTCATATTTACTCGGCAATCGGATGTGGCCACAAATGCAAAAACAAATGCACTTTGGCGTGAAAAGCGAATTGATAACCGCTTGTGTTTATAAGAGCTCTAAGCTCGAAGACTCTTCCTCAGTTGGGATTTAATGCCATAAAGAAGAAGCTGTAAGGTGAAGATGCATCCAAGCCATGCTTCAAATTTTCAAGAGTACAAATCTGGAAAACCGAATAGCCACTTGAGCAGAAAACTTAATTGATTGGTCACAACCAGGTAGTCTACTCAGTAGGCCTGGCCATTTTAATGTGTATGTATCATATCGTTAATATTTTGCAAATATTAATGCTGACAAGATGCTTTTCAATATTGTGCAAGCACTTAGAATAGGATAGAATATAATAAAGAAGAAGAAGAAGAAGAAGAAGTAAGATGAGGATGAAGAGAAAAAAAAATGTTTCTTGTCGATTTTTTTTTTGGAAAGGTACAACGATCAGCTTGAACCACTTCCTTGTTGCTATTTGTACAAATATGACCCATCTCTTAGCACGAAGTACATTTATGATGTGCAATATAGAATCCACTGTGATGGAGATTATCATTAGGATCGATGACAGCAAACAGTTTTATACGTTTGTCTGTGACACTCACTGTGTCAATGTTGGCATCCCTGAGTGAAGCGCTTCTGTCACTTGCATTCATGCTGACTCACTTGCGAACCAATACTTGCGTGGGTAAGTTCAGTGTGCATCGTGTGAAGGGTGATTCATTTACCAAGCAAACTCCACATATGTGATTATCGTTTTAATATTACATATTACATTTATTACTCATTCTGTCAAAAAAAACTTAGGCTAATTTATTGCAGAATAATATGGATTGTATAAATAAATTTCATTACGAACCTATACGATGAACAATCTTAATGCTCCTCAAAGCTCCTAAACATCAAAACTGTGCATTTATATGGTTAAAATGTGTATTATCCTGTGAAAACTGTTTTTTTTTTCGAATTCTATTATGATTTGGTCGGTATTCAGACAGACTGGACCAAGAATTCTTAATGGTCTCAGTAAAATGTTACCCAAGCTTTCGAATTACCAATTTATCTGCATAGATTGCTGCCATAAAAGAACTCCTCTTTTTGTCATCTGTTTCAAAAAAGCATCGAAAAAATCAATATTGGGGAAGTTTTTAACGTATCTTTAGAACGCCGAAATAGCATCTAGTCCGGTCTGTCTAAATACCAACCATTTATTTGTTTTCCGTTTTTGTCAACTAAAAATTTCCGATCGTGTTGATAAAAAATGGAACATACCTGTACTTTTATGCGGTTTTTAATCAACTTTGGGCGAATTTGAACATGATCGTTCCGGCCAAATGACGTTCGGTCAAACAGCATTCGTCCAAATGGCCGTACACCCATCAAGAGTGAGATTTACAAATTTATGGGTGGAATTTTTGACTGCTCAGCCACAGACTATGATTTGTCTGACCTAGTAAAATAGAATGTATAACGAATTCCTCTTTGGTGTTATACGATACTTATATGTGCAAAGATTCCGTATAAGATGTTGTCAAAGGGCCATACGTACAAAAGTGGAAGCGATATAGGTGCATATTTTAAATAATAAAAATTGATAATATGCGATACAATTTATGATAACAAATTTGATTTGATAGCTGCTACGGAATTATATGACTCACTTTGTACGTGTATACGGAATAAAAAACACACTGACAAACTTCAAAAAACGTTTTATGCGAAGAAACTCGTAGATCGAACGATTTAATTCACCGTGTTTTACGGTTGTGATGTAAATTTGCAAGTAAACGACTCTTTACTTAAATTTTTATGCGACTTCAGGTTGTCTGGTGATATGGAACATTGAGACTTTTCTTTAATCTTTAAACTTTGCTCTAATCTTGTCGGAAAGCCGAAGGTTCTTAAATCTTTGTCTTTGGGTAAATGGCGTTAAGCTTTCGGAGTCGGTCACAAAATTATTCAGGGTTTTTGAATTTCGGTCATCGATTAGGAAATTTCGGTAGTTTCGAATTTATCGCTGCAAGTAGAGTGAACTATTCTTAGAGTTCTGTTTGATCTTTCGACCTTGACACTTGCTTTACCCGGGGCAAGCGACGAGGGCAGGATCAAACAGCCCGAACAGTTTTTTTTTTTTTATTCTTTTTGGGTCGCGCGCTTATTTTTCTTCCTGAGTGCTTTTTTATAGCCGAGTAAACGAGTGAAGCCGAAAGTGGATTGTGGCTGCTCAGTCAAGGATAACGGATCAATTGGTGAGCTCGTTTCATGCTACTATTTCTAATCTATAAAGTATGTATGACTTCACATTCAATCGTTACAATGGTGGGATGTAAATATGATTTTTCAACAAACTATGGATGGTTCGTCACTGTGAGTGTCGACACAAACTCTGATTCATGATTCATTTATGTTTAACATTTTTTTTTCAGAACACCTCTTATATACCTTTATTTCTGTAATTAAAAAAACTTTGAATGGTTCGACACTACAAGTGTAGACTTGCGAAAGGTTCACTTTATTCAACAAACTTTGGATGGTTCGCCACTGTAAGTGTCGGCATAAGAATAAGAGTGTTCTATGATGTCCCAACCAATCGAGTTTTTTGTTTCTTTTCAAATGAGTAAAATATAATAACACATGCTTTCGTCCTGACAGCTGTAGGAATGTTACATTTAGGTATTTGTTCAACAAACTTTGAATGGTTCGTCACCTCAAGTGTCGGCATAATTTTCCTCTACATAGAAATTGTTCATATCAAATGAAAATATTATATTTACGTATAAGCATGTATATATCTCACAAATCATTGTTTATCATGGTCTAATCGCTTATCAAAGTGAATCCTATGACCCAACGATCCTCCCCATTAACAAACATCCCTCCCAGTAACCTTTGTGGAGATGCAGAGGCAAACACGGTCTCCAAAAAGCAAAGGTTACACACTAACATTCCTTCCCCCAATCCCACCTGACTGCAAGGACGTGGCCGGCGCCGTTATTGACCCTGTATAAATAGAGGCACTGAATTATGCACACTGAAGAAGATTATGGCCAATCCCAGCCGAACTTCTAGTTGATTCTTTGTGCATTTTCACTGACTTCGGTCAATCACGGAATAGCAACCATTGATATGTGTAGTCAGTCTAAGCTAAGCTAAGCTAAGCTAGCAAGTAGAGTGAACTATTCTTATTTGGACATGATTATTATTAAGTCAACCAATGTTAAGAACACTTAATGAAATGGCTATGTCCCTTATGGATCGGATGAGCAATCTGCCAAGAGGCCTACAAACTTAAAATATTTAACGGAATTGCGTGAAATCTCATCAGCTTACTTACTTACTTACTTATTTGGCTTTACATCAATTATCTTGATAAAGCCTCGCCAACAATATTTCGCCAATTCCCTCGGTTCATGGCCGCTTCTCTCCATCCTCGACTGTGACCCACGCTCTCCAGGTCCTGGTGTACCTGGTCAATCCACCTAGCTCGCTGCGCCCCACGCCTTCTTGTTCCGACCGGATTCGTGGCGAACACCATCTTTACAGGGTTGTTGTCCGGCATTCTTGCAACATGCCCTGCCCAGCGTATCCTTCCAGCTTTAGCTACCTTCACGATACTGGGTTCGCCGTAGAGTTGAGCGAGCTCGTGGTTCATCCTTCGCCGCCACACGCCGTTCTCCTGCACGCCGCCGAAGATCATCCTTAGCACTCGGCGTTCGAAAACCCCAAGAGCTTGCAAGTCCTCCTCGAGCATAGTCCACGCCTCATGCCCATAGAGGACTACCGGTCTTATGAGCGTTTTGTACATCGTGCATTTGGTGCGGGGGTGAATCTTTCTTGACCGCAGTTTCTTCTGGAGCCCATAGTAGGCACGACTTCCGCTGATGATGCGCCTTCGTATTTCCCGACTAACATTGTTGTCAGCCGTCAACAAGGATCCGAGGTAGACGAACTCGTCCACCACCTCGAAGGTATCCCCGTCTATCGTAACACTGCTTCCTAGGCGGGCCCTGTCGCGCTCAGTTCCGCCAACCAGCATGTACTTTGTTTTTGACGCATTCACCATTAGCCCGACTCTTGTTGCTTCGCGTTTCAGGCGGGTGAACAAATCTGCCACCGTTTCAAATTTTCTCCCAATAATATCCATGTCGTCCGCGAAGCAAACAAATTGTCCGGATCTCGTGAAAATCGTGCCTCGACTGTTAAGTCCGGCTCTCCGCATGACACCTTCAAGCGCAATATTGAACAACAGGCACGAAAGTCCGTCGCCCTGTCGTAGTCCCCGCCGAGACTCGAACGAACTGGAGTGTTCGCCCGAGATCTTCACGCAGTTTTGCACACCGTCCATCGTTGCTCTGATCAATCTTGTGAGCTTCCCGGGAAAGCTGTTCTCGTCCATGATTTTCCATAGCTCTATGCGGTCGATACTATCGTATGCCGCCTTGAAATCGATGAACAAATGGTGCGTAGGGACCTGGTACTCACGGCATTTCTGGAGGATTTGCCGCACGGAAAAGATCTGGTCCGTTGTCGAGCGGCCGTCGATGAAACCTGCTTGATAACTTCCCACGAACTCGTTTGCTATAGGTGATAGACGACGGAAGAGAATCTGGGATAGCACTTTATAGGCGGCGTTTAGGATGGTGATTGCACGATAATTTTCACACTCCAGTTTGTCACCCTTTTTGTAGATAGGGCATATAACGCCTTGCTTCCACTCCTCCGGTAGCTGTTCCGTTTCCCAGATTCTGACTATCAGCCGATGCAGACAAGCGGCCAACCTGTCCGGGCCCATCTTGATGAGTTCGGCTCCGATACCATCCTTGCCAGCGGCTTTGTTGTTCTTGAGCTGTTGAATGGCATCCTCCTGTCCTGACCTTCTGTGGCTGTGTTCTCTGCGCCATTCAGGTGTTCATCGTAGTGCTGCTTCCACCTTTCGATCACCTCGCGTCCGTCCGTCAAGATGCTCCCATCCTTATCCCGGCACATCTCAGCTCGCGGCACGAAGCCTTTGCGGGATGTGTTGAGCTTCTGATAGAACTTCCGCGTTTCTTGAGAACGGTACAGCAACTCCATCTCTTGGCATTCCACCTCATCCAGGCGGCGCTTTTTGTCCCGGAATAGGCGGGTTTGCTGTTTCCGCTTCTGTCTGTATCGTTCCACGTTTTGTCGCGTACCATGCTGCAGCATTGCAGCCCGCGCTGCATTCTTCTCCTCTAAAACCTCCTGGCACTCCTCGTCGAACCAATCGTTTCTTGAGCTCCGTTCCACATATCCGACAACGCTTTCGGCAGCGTCGTTAATGGCTGCTTTGACTGTCCTCGAGCAGTCCTCAAGAGGGGCCCTATCGAGCTCGCCCTCATCCGGCAACGCTGCCTCAAGATGCTGCGCGTACGCATTGGCGACATCCGGTTGTTTCAGCCGCTCGAGATTGTACCGGGGCGGGCGTCGGTACCGTACATTGTTGATGACGGATAGTTTTGGGCGCAGTTTCACCATCACCAGGTTGTGGTCGGAGTCAATGTTGGCGCCACGATAGGTTCTGACGTCGGTTATGTCGGAGAAGTGCCGTCCATCGATCAAAACGTGGTCGATTTGCGATTCTGTCTGCTGAGGTGATCTCCAGGTGTACCGATACGGGAGGCTGTGCTGGAAATAGGTGCTACGAATGGCCATGTTCTTGGAGGCGGCAAAATCTATCAGTCGTAGGCCGTTCTCGTTCGTCAGCCGGTGGGCGCTGAACTTTCCAATCGTCGGTCTGAATTCCTCCTCCTGGCCAACCTGAGCGTTCAAATCTCCTATGATGATCTTGACGTCGTGGCTTGGGCAGCGGTCGTACTCGCGTTCGAGCTGCGCGTAAAATGCGTCCTTGTCATCATCAGTGCTTCCGGAGTGTGGGCTATGCACGTTGATTATGCTGAAGTTAAAGAATCGGCCTTTGATTCTTAACTTGCACATTCGTTCATTGATCGGCCACCACCCGATCACGCGCCTTTGCATATCACCCATCACTATGAAAGCTGTTCCCAGCTCGCGTGTGTTGCCGCAGCTCTGGTAGATGGTATGATTACCTCTAAACGTTCGCACCAATGCTCCTGTCCAGCACACCTCCTGCAGCGCTACGATGTCGAAACCGCGGGTCTTCAGTACATCGGAGAGTATGCGAGTACTTCCAATGAAGTTGAGAGATTTGCAGTTCCACGTACCGAGTTTCCAATCGCTAGTCCATTTTCGTCGCTGTGGTCTTTGCCGATTGTTCCGGTCCGTATTCTCTCGTTGACGTTCCTGTGCTGATGTGTTTTTACGGTTGGCTTGCAGGGCCTGACACCAACCCCCTAGATTTCCGGAGGACCATTCCCCCTAAATGTTCGGAGGGCCATAGTGCGCAGTTTAGCTTAGAGTCCTTCTCTGGCACTCGGACGATGATCAGCCGCCCCTGACATGGGGAACAGACGCTGTTGTGAGCCGCTCCTAACGTGGAGTACAGACGCTCCAAGTTTGCAAAAGCAAACCCCCCCTTCCCTGTCAGCATACGACCAAAGTTCCCACCGGGGGTTGGTTACCCGATCTTCCCCAAGGTTACTCGTACCCCGGCCAGTACCACGAGGAGGTAGGGATAGGAGTTGCTGGGCAAGAGGCTAAGGACCGCACAAAGGGGTCTATTTTATTCCTGCAGGTACGCGAGGTACCAATGGTACGCCATGCCCAGCCATTTACCGCGCCATCTCAACAGCTAAACATTCTGGTTAAAAAAAATTAACGGAGTACGGTAAAAAATCTCCCGAATCTTTAAAATGTCGACGAAATTACGATGTTTTATTTCACTGAACCTTTCAGCTGTTGAGATTACGGATAATTTACGAATGAGCCTATCGTACAGTCATCAAAAAATCTCGGTTAATTCTTCTCGAGCCTTGATTTGCAAATTACACTGCGGAACACGTTTTTGTCTCCAGCACCAAAATACCGTTATTCACTTAATTAAGGGTTGCTGAATCCATTGCCGTTTCCAGAAATATCATAGCACGTCCAGTTTTTGAGATATTGACTGTTAAAAATGCAAAAAATGACTATTTCAGCCAACTTGCATGCAAGTTTCCCAGCTTGTAAGGTAATATATTGGCTTAATTTGCCACTGAATTCAAACTTTATGTGTATAACAATACTTATCATCAAAGTTTGTATTATTTTCGATACGGAAAAGTTATTTTTTGATGGTTTAGAGAATTGTTGTATTTTGCCATATAGAAGAAACGAAGAATTTTGTATGGAGACTGCAAGCATGTTGAAAAAATCGGTTTAATCGAAATTTAATCGCGCAATTTCAATCAAATTATATCTGAAATGAAAGTTCAAGTTCTATTTTGCATGTTTGGTGGATTAGATTACAAAAAAGTACGATAAATTGTACTTTAAATTTCATGTAAACATTAATAAAAGCAGTGTTTTGTACAACTTTGGCGACCTGTAGCTAAAAATTGTGACGTGCTGGAACATTTCTGAGAACGGCATCAGATTCAGCAGCCCCAAATCTACTAGAGACACATAATTTGGTTCTTGAGACACGCAAACATGTCATTTTTGTTACGCTGTGTTAATTAAGCTTGATATGTCGTAAGCTAGATTTCACAACTGTCAATGTTAACTGCCACCTCCCTCCAAGAAACCGGGTATTCGGAACAACCTTACATGTAAAAACGTCACTTGGAAGCTCTAGAACTATATTTAGACTTGACTTTCAAATTCATTCCGGTTATCCGGAGCTACCAGGAATAAAGCAAATTCATCCAAAACACTTGGAATATTATTTTTTAGGCATGATTTGCAATTTTATCAAGTTTGATATTTCATAAGCTAAGATGCCATGTAGGTATTTTAAACTCGTTACTATTGGGCTTTCTTTATAATCCCACTAAAGATTCAAAATGCAAAATTTAAACCTAATTTAACAATTTATTACACATCTATCAACAAGTATTCACTGTGGCACAATTCTCAATAATCATCATCCATATGATAATCATTCAAATCTGGAGGTATCCGATCCACTCGACCGACTGTAGCCGAAATACGTTTCCTCGGATGGTACACAATCACTGCTCGTATTCGACCTCTTTTAGGAACGGCCCTCTTCATCGGTGGTTGATGGAACTGCTCTGATTCCGTATTGACTTCCGATTGCGAACACTTGCAGCAAGACTTCACACTTGGTACAGCTGAAGTACCTCCTCGCAACAGTTTATTGCAATCCACAGGCACTCCACCACAGCAGCTGCACCCTTTGGTGAAGTGACGCGAGTCCGGCCTGTAGAGCACTTCCAGCGACTTACACTCGTCGCATGACTCCAGATGATTTTCCGTAGGCGTAAGTTCAACGCATCTCACTAGACACCACCTTTCGTTGGCAACGTGGTAACTCTGACAGGGACCCGAGTGGTGAAAATGGGGGATCACCATCCTCTGGGGCACAGCCGCGACCAGAATGGGCAACACTGCTAGAATAACGGTCTGCATTTCGCGGAAGCTTCCGAAAATGTGAGGTCACATTGGAAGACCTGTGTTTTGAGCGGAATTGCTATCGAAGTTATCGAAATCGCGTGAAGGTCACGTACTCGGTGATAGGCGAAGCGCCGAGTGGAGTTTATTGTTATTCACCAGAACAAAGTTTGTTGCGTGGCCAGCTAGGTAGACATCATATTATTATCACTCGTTCTGAGACGATACTCGAAAAAAAGTAGGAATACCAAATGTTAAACATGTTACTGATGTATTACTACTGATTATTCCTAATTAGGCCAAAATGTGTGCAAGATAAAGTCTTCCTTTCCTTGGTATTTGGGCATATGATTCTGCATGCATAAAAGAACGTATCCATCATTTCTAAGTACACGACTGTATTGTTATTCTAGTCACTAGAATTAAAAATTATTAGAATTTTTAAGGATACCTCTTTCAATATCTACGAAGGAAGTATTGCAATACTCCAATCTAAGAAACTTTTCAATCTGCCGAAAGCGTACGAGTATTTCTACTAGGACTTTTCGATGACTTGTTACTCGTCATCGCAAGCGCTGTAGAAAGTCAGAACAAAATCTACCAATCGTTGCGCACTCGGAAACTAGCTCCGTAATTTCGTTATTTGTTGGCAACGTAGTTAATAAATTGCTTCGCTGGTTTGTAAGCAAAAACTGATTACACTCTTCAATCATCCGTATGGCACACGGTCTTCGTTCCAGGAGATGCGTGAGCAACTTTCCATTTTCATATCCGGAAACCTGTTATGGAAAGCGCGCAACGTGGAACAGCTGGGACTGGGTCTGGCTGGCGGCGGTAACCGTGTAACGCAATTTGAGTTCACCAACTGGGACCCTTGTTGGAGGATGACGACGACGACGAGAAGGCGATGGGGAGCTAGCTAATTTCGATAAAAGCTTCACAGTTCCCCGGTGCTGCTGGATGTCCAAACACGTGGCTGCGGTCTCCGGTCTACAGAATAGCCATCTTTGGAAACAGCCGGCAGACCCAGCCGTAAGAAGACGCACTCGAACCGTAAGCAGTCGAATCTCATTAAGTTTCCTTGCTTTTTGCTGGACCAAGTTTGAGCTTGTGTCGCACAGAACTCCACTCGAAGCCGGTTCGGTACCGGCAAAGCTGATTGGTTTCTGCCGATTGGCTTTTTTTGCGCAATACAAAGTAGTGCTTTGATGGGATTCAATTGGTTTATGAAAACTGTTTACCGTGTTTGAAATATGAAATTCAAATAAATGGAAATATGCGATTACCAGAATCAAATATACAACTAAAGTCACCATGAAATCTCAAAAAGTAATCGAAACTTGATTTGACTATTGAAAGATCTTATCAGATGTTCTCACGGTGTCACAGTGGTTTAAAACGCAAAAAAAAAAACATGATCATCAGCTTTTCCTGAATCAAAGAATAAAAAGATTGCTATACTTTGTTCAGCTAAGTTATTTCATATGTTAAGAGCAACTTTTGATTTTAGGATTCTTTGATTATTTTACTTAAGAGTAAGATAAGTTTTTCATTTTATTCTGTTAGTCGATAAAAGCAATTGGTTTCTCGAACAAAGTTGTTAGAAATTTTGAATGAAGAAAAGTTGTCCAGAACACTTAACCTATCTCTATTAAAATTTTAAATAGAAACCACTTCAAAAGTACAAAAATGCAATTAACTTTTTTTTACAGCTGTTTTTATGGCGTACAATCTTTAGGACCATATATATAATTTAAAAATACAAAATTTTGCTCAACATACCAAGATTATATCTTTATTTTCCTCCATGAGTTATACAGTAGGGTGTCAATGAAAATCGATTTTTCGAATTTCAAAAAATGGTAGTGCTCAAAAGTTTTGTCTTCTCGAAAAAAGTCCCCATGCAAAATTTGAGCTCAATCGGACTTCATTAAGTGGACCCCCAAAGCGGTCAAAGTTTGGCTTTTTTGACCCATGAAAAATCTCCAATGAAATTTCCGAAATCGATTTTTTTTTTTTGATGCCAGATGTCTTAGAAATGCATGAAACGTCGAGAGCTGGTGTCATTTGGAAAAAATTTTTTTTTTTGAAAAAATCGACCTTTTGGGACTAAATTTTTGAGTTGGGGGAATGAATTGAATTTGAAATGAACGATTTGAAATCAATTGCTGAGAAATTCAAGGCAATAGTATTGAAACATATCCTATATCATTGTTGGCCACTGAAACCATATTATATGTGATATTTCATTAGGGTGGTTCATTTACTTTCCATTAGGGTGGTCCTTTTTGTTAAAAAATAAAAAAAAATAAAAAATAGAATTTTAATTGAATATTGAAGACAATAGTATTGGAACATCTCTCACATTATCGTAAGCCATTTTCTACATTTAATATGTGGTATTTTATTAGGGTGGTTAACTTATTTTCCATTAGGGTGGGCCTTTCTGTCGAAAAATCATAATTTGAATCGGATATTAAAACAATAGTATTTTATCACCTCTTTCATCATCGTAGGGCATTTCCTTCATTAGATTCGTGATATTTTATTAGGGTGGCTCACTTATTTTCCATTGGTGTTTGCCGAGAATTAAAAAAAATTCAAGAAATTTTGAATTTGATCCTTTTTTTAGCACAATAGTATTTTAACACCTCATTTATAATCGTAGGCCATTGTCTTCATTTTTGTTTTGAGAGGCTTTAAATTCCTCTGAATTCATGCGCCTCTAGTTCCATTTGATATGCGACATCATTGTAGGACACTGTTAACATATTTCATTAGGGAGTTTCTCTCATTTTCCATTAGGGTGCATCATTATTCGTATAGATTGAAACCATGATTTCTCGCAAAAGTCTCGTCCACTTTCCTTAATTATGGTGTCATTGTAAAAATTTCAACCCTAATATCTACAGACCGAAAGATTATGGTGTGGACTACTACATAATATTTGCGTAATGTTCGACGAAAAATGTAAAGGTAACTTTGTTAACAACAAAAGAGTTTTCTAGAAAGCCTCTCATTGTTAGAAAGGTCCTTTCGAAAAGTTTTGCGTGATTTTCATTCGAAATGCAACACACTAAGCTGAACCAGTTTGGATTCCTCGTCTCATACAAAATCCGCTTGCTATTTCGTGAATTCAGATGCACTCATCTCAGAGATCAAGCATTGAGCCTCAGTGACCTTTCCAATTTAGTTTTGCAAATTCCGAAGAATATTCCAGAGAAAATTCTGAAGGAAATTCTTGAGGAAATACCGAAGGAAATTCCAAAGGAAATTCCGCAATTTCGCATGAAATTCTAGAGGAAATTCCAAAGGTAATTCCAGAGGAAATTCCGAAGGAAATTCTAGAGAAAATTCTGAAGGAAATTCCAGAGAAAATTCGGAAGGAAATTCCAGAGAAAATCCCGAAAGAAATTCCAGAGGAAATTCTAAAAGAAATTCCAGAGATAATTTCGAAGAAAATTCTAGGGGAAATACGGAAGGAAATTCCAAAGGAAATTCCGAAGGAAATTCCAGAGAAAATTCCGAAGGTAATACCGAAGGAAATTCCAGAGCAAACGAAAATTATAGAGGTACTTCCGAAGAAAATTCTGAAACAATTTCAAAGCTTCAAAAGAAATTCCAAATGAAATTCCGAATCAAATTTAGCATGAAGCTCCAAAAGCAATTCCGAAGGAAACTCCAGAAGAAATTCCGAAGCAAATTGCAAAGTAAATTTCGACGAAAATAACGTAGAAAATTCCAAATCAAATCCCGAAGGTAGCTCCAAAAGAAATTCCAAACGAAATTCCAAAGCAAATCCCGAAAGAAATTCCAAAGCAAATTCAAAAGGAAATTCCATAAAAATAAATCCGAATGGATTTTTGAAGGATGTTCCGAAGCAAATTCCAAAGAAAACTCGGACGTAAATAATGCAGAAAATTCTAAATGAAATTCCGAAGCCAGCGCTAAAAGAAATTGCAAAGGAAATTCCAAAAGAAATTCCAAAGGAAACGCCGAAGAATATTTTGAAAAACTGAAGAAGGAAATTCCGAAAGAAATTCCAAAGAAATCCAAAATAACTTCCTGAAGCAACTTACTGAAAGAAATTCATGAAGAAATTCCAAAGGAAATTCTGAAGTAAATGAGATATGAAGTTCCGAAGAATACAAAGAAATTTTAAAGGATACTCCTAAGAAAATTCCGAAAAAACAATTCGAAGGAAATTTTAAAGTAAATTCCGAGAAAATTCAACGGAAATTCCGATGAAAATTACGTAAAATAGTCCAAAAGAAAATTCCGTAAAAAATTCCAATCAAAACTTCTAAATAAAATTTCGAAATCTCCATAGGAAATTCCAAAGGTTATTCCAAAGGAAATTCCGAGGAAACTCTATAACAAATTTGGAAGCAAACTTCAAACGAAATTCCGAAAGAAATTTCAAAGAGAATTTTGAAGGAAGTAATAAAGGAATTCCAAAGGAAATTATGAAGAAAATTTGATAAGTAGCCTCAAAGAAAACTGCAAAGGAATTTTAAAGGATACTCCTAAGGAAATTTCGACGGAAATTCCAAGGTTAATTCAGAAGAAAACAAAAAAAATCCAACGGAATATCCGAAGCAAATTTCAGAGGAAATTCTGACGAAAATTGCGTAGAAAATTTCAAAGCAAATTCCGAAAAAAAAACCAAAAGAAATTCCGAAGAAAATTACGTGGAAAATACCAAAGAAAATTCCGAAAACTCCATAGGAAATTCCATAAAAAAATTCAAAGTAAATTCCGAATGAAATTCTTACAGGAATTTCTAAGGAAATTTCGAAGAAAAAATCACAGCTCCAAAAGAAATTCCAAAGGAAACTCGATGGAAACTTTCAAAATATAAGGGAAATCCGATTAAAATTCCAAAGGAAACTCCAAAGAAAATTCCGTTGAAAGCTCCAACGAAAAAATCCATATGAAATTCCGACGAAATTTCTATAAGGAACTTTGTTACATCTTTGAAGAATTAACGAGAACTGATTGTGAAAACTGGAATTGCCTACGTTGTCACAACCGAATCGGGTGTACTATAGCAAGCAGAAGGCAACGTACTTTTGTTTCGGGAATGAAGAAGCCCAAGACTGAGAATCTCTTTTGAAAATATAAACTAAACACTTTTGTTGCCTTTTATTGTCGCCCATCAAGCTATTGCCATAATTTGAATACGTCAAAAATTATTTCATTCCTTTTTTGTCTGTATTTTGATTATGGCAGTTAGAGTTGTGCTTTACTGAATTCACTGATTATTGTTATTGGAACGTTTTATTTTAACTATTCAAAAGAAATCCTTAATGAAACTATCTTAACGAAGAGTTGCATGCCAATGAATAATCATGATTCAAAACTATACAAACAAAGTTGATTTTTTAGATCTGTTGAGAGTATTTTTTTAAATTTACAAATTAAATGATCACCCTTATGCAAAAATGAGGACAATAGCCCCAATGAAATATCACATATTATATGTTAACAGTGACCTACGATGACATAGGAGATGATTAATTACTCTTGTATTTACTATTCCATTCAAATTCTCATTTTTTTTAAAGGACCACCGTAATGGAATATAAGTGAGCCTTCCCAATGAAATATCACGAATCTAATGAAGGAAAGGCCCACCCTAATGGAAAATAAGTGAACCACCCTAATAAAATACCACATATTAAATGTAGAAAATGGACCACCCTAATGGAAAGTAAATGAACCACCCTAATGAAATATCACATATAATATGGTTTCAGTGGCCAACAATGATATAGGATATGTTTCAATACTTATTCCTTGAATTTCTCAGCTATTGAATTCAAATCGTTCATTTCAAATTCAATTCATTCCCCCAACTCAAAAATTTACTAAGTCCCAAAAGGTCGATTTTTTCAAAAAAAAATTTTTTTTTCCAAATGACACCAGCTCTCGACGTTTCATGCATTTCTAAGACATCTGGCATCAAAAAAAAAAAATCGATTTCGGAAATTTCATGTACCATTGGAGATTTTTCATGGGTCAAAAAAGCCAAACTTTGACCGCTTTGGGGGTCCACTTAATGAAGTCCGATTGAACTCAAATTTTGCATGGGGACTTTTTTCGAGGAGACAAAACTTTTGAGCACTACCATTTTTTGAAATTCGATGGCAAAATTTTTCCCATACATTCCATTGGCACCCTATTATACAGTTATACGTTTATCCGGGATTCAATTATCCGGAATTTGTTTTTTGATGTTCTTGTTTTTCAATTTTAATGCATAAATCTGAGATAATTTGGTATTGCAATACACAATATGAATGGTTTTGCAGTTCTAAACGTATTCATAAAAAAGGGGGGTTTGAAAAAGTGTTTTTTTTTGTGTATGCTGATCAACATTTTTGTTTTTTTTTTTTTTTTTTGTGAAGTCCCCTAATGTTACTAGAAATAATTTCTGGCTACGCCACCGCATCATATAAATAAAAAGACTAAAAGAGATAATAGTTAAGTTCTTTTATCGAAGATATCAATTTTTTTCTTAATGATTCGATTATCCGGAGGATTTGATTATCCGGAGTGAAAAAAATATCGATACTCCGGGTAATCGAGTCCGACCTGTTATAATTTATTATTCATATTTCGTATTTTTTACACTGAATTATCTCAAAAAAGTGCAAAAATTATCAAAAAAGTTTATATGCATTAGAAAGGTCAACATCTATACTATGTTTTCCATATGGACTCATCCGTGTCATCGCGTGTCTCTGTCATTTGTATTCTTTATCAGTACCATTCCAAATATTACATTCATTTCTTATATCTAGGTGTTCTGTGTTGTTAGACAACACTATCATCCTAATTTGGTAAAACAAATTTAATAACATTGGAGACAATAGAAAGGTGGCCAAAGGGAAAATTTTATGCTCGCACATGACTTCAATACTGACCTTCGTCCGAATAATTCCGAACAAGTTATCTGTTCAGTACGTTATTGACAAATGCAAGCATTTCATTACGATTTGGAATCATCTCCACCGTTTATCTTTTTTGGTGTTGTTTTCCCAACAAACTGGTTCAAGTAACAAGTCCTCTAATTCACCCTCATACTATTTGAAAATGTTGCAATTATTTCCGCAGCAAACTTTAAAGCGAAACGATTTCCGTCCTTTAATCCGGTTTCTGATAATGCAAAATTACATAAGACGGCTGAACTTATAATGGATTTCAGTGTCAGTGAACCGTCTTTTATTGCTCAAATTAGACATCATTCAAAGTCTAAATTGAACTGCAATCGTTAAAGCAGCCATACTAACTAAGTATGAATTGCATTTGATCATCGAAATGTAACAATTTATCTTCTTCATGGCATGCTAGAGTCTTCGAAACTAGTGGGGACGAGCTTAAAAAGATGGAACTGAAGCTTTCTCAGCTTTAAGTATCGGATAAAATTCACATGCTGGATGGCCTTTTGTTCGAAACTTTCAAACTCGTTATACAGGTATGTCCCTTTTTTATCACGTTCCGATTTTGTCAAATTCCGATTTCGTCTACAAATTATTCCGTTTTTATCAACACACATTTTTTTCAATTTGCGGGGTGTTCAAAATATAATCTAAATATTTAGTTTGAAGCAATTTAAATGCTTTTCAATTGCCTCAGAGTTGAATTTTCGACATTATGTTAGTGTGGTAAGGTGTCAAGTCAAATACGATTCAATTAGGTTTGAACCCTACCTAACCACTAATTGGAGTTTTCAAACTAAGCATGGTCTATTGGACAAGATTGACCCGTCCTTCAACAATCGAGAGTTGCTCTGGCCATGTCCTAGCAACAACTGAAATTTGCGATTAGTTTAATACGTACCGTAAAACGGGGTAACTTTGATAGTTTTTTCGAAGAAAACTTGAATATTTAGGTATGCTGTTTCAAAGAATTATAATTTATATTTTTGAAACAAGTACTGGTTTCCTAACTATCGACAGCAGTTGATAGATTGTCAAAAGATTTATTCTGAATGGATGTATAATTTTTCAAATAATCGAAAGTCGGTTTTCTGTTTTGGGGTAACTTTGATAATGGAGTACAAATCGAACAAAATTGAATGCATTACGGAACATTTATAGGGCGTTGCATACCTCTAGGCGTTTAACGCTATATGGAAATTTCTGACTTAGATTACAAAAATGGTCCCAGTTTGTTAAAATGCTTTTCGCTAACAGATTTGAGACCATATTCAAGTTCTATGATAACTAGGCTGTCAAGGATAAGTGACCAACGCATTATGACTTCATGAAATAGTGGTCGTAGAACAGATTGTTTGTAAGCGTTTCAAAAATGCTAAAATCTTGTAAATTTTTAATATTTGCCTATAAATCCTCAAATGTACTTGATTTTAACGAAAATAGCATTGACAGGAAGTGTGACACTAATACTCTTGACTTTTGCATTCGTTTTTCTTAACTGATTAACAGAAACTTTGTTATTTCGTTTAGTGTGTTGTAGGTCTCACACTATCAAAGTTACCCGCATTATCAAAGTTACCCCGTTTTACGGTACTTGAGAGAGTTGCTGAGAACTCTCGTTTATTTTATATCATGGCATCGAAGAATTTTCCATGTAAATTTGATAGACTTAGGGGTTATCCATTAATTACGTACAATAACGTTAACGGTTTTCCGATTTTCTGTATGAAAATAAAAAAATAACTTATATGGCACGTCAGATATCTCACCCACCCCCACGTTCCCACGTCACGCACATTGCCATCCAAATTTGCTGGCATCTGGATCTCTGAGATTCGAACCCGTTCCTCACATGGAGACTAAATGGTTTATTAGAAGTCTTATACCAACAGCCATACGCTTATTATTATTTAGAGTTTGTACACTTTTGTGTTATTGATGAACTTCTATATAAATAAAAATGAAATGGTCTGTCACTTGAAATGGGATATTGCAAGCGATTTTTCAGCAGCCTACTTGATGGCAAAACAAAGTTTGGCAAGACCACTATAATTTCATTTTATTTTACTTACCAAAAATGTAGAAAAGTTAGTTTATTGCCAGTCTATTCGTGATCTAACGTAAAGCTAAAAGGCGATAGTGACGCCGTTCTAGATTGGCAATAAGTGTATTCCAGTCGAAGTTGATAGTACAATAAAACCTCCATGAGTCGATATCTGAAGGGTCAATCGACTCTTGGAAATATCGAGTAATGGAACAGAAATGACTTGGAAAGTAATCATGAAATTTCGATTTTAGTGTGATTCTTTGAGTCGATATCGAGTCATGGAACATCGACTCATGGAGGTTTATCTGTAATAATTTTTTAATTATAGATCATCAAGATTTCGAAAATTCAAAATTTTCGCAACATAACTCCACATTCAATTGCCAACAAAGTATGGCCAAAAATTCAAAAAAATGTATTTTGGCAAAAAATCTCTTAGTTGATAACTGAGGAAGTGCTTAGAAGAACGCTAAGCTGAGAAGAATAAGGGTGAGCAGTAGAAAAAGGAGTTGTTTCTTGTTTAATCTCTCATGAAAAAAAAAACAATGATTAACTTGACCCACTCTGATTATCGTTTTTATATTCTATATTACATTATTTAAAATTATTACCAAGGAAACTAAAACTATTAATTATTATTAAATAATATTGATTGAAAGGAGCCTGCAATCAAGATTCATCACGAATTAGAATGAACAATCCAAATACTCCTCACAGCTCCTAAATATAAATTATGTGCATTTATATGATAAAAATGTGTCTTATTCTGAAAAAAACTGCAATTTTATTTTCAAATTTGTTAAATATTTTGTCTAAGAAAATTATTCCGTTTTTATCACGGTTCCGTTTTTGTCAACTGAAAATTGCCGATCGTGTTGATAAAAACGGAACATACCTATACTTAAATCTTTGATTGAGGGTTATCACAATGGGACTATCCCGTTTGGCATAATGTTTTGACATAAAGTCGTTTGGCATAATAGCTGTTTGGCATCGCGGTCTTTTGGTTTAATTGTCATTTAACACAATAGCCGTTTGGCAAAATTCAGAAAAACATTCTGCCATTTAGCAAAGGGATTTTGCTAAAATACTCGCAATCATAAATTCCATTGTCATTTATGGATTGACCATACTACTTATCATCATTTGTGCTTAATGTCCAATTAAGCTTGAATAGCTTATAGAACTGCATCACATAATGGTAGGTCATTTGGCATAAAGTCGTTTGGCATAAATTCGATTGGCATAATAGTCATTTGGTATAAACTCATTGGGTAATAATGCATAATGAGTTTTCTTGATTGTACCCCGTTTTGCATAATATCGTTTCCCATAAGGCCGTTTGGCACAAAGCCGCTAGACATGATGATCGTTTGGCATAATGACTATTTGGCATAATGGTCGTTTTGCGTAATGGCCTTTTGGCATAATGGATGGTTTGAAATGATCAGATGCAAGCACAATGTGTCATATATAATAAGTGCACCTTGGAAAATTGCCACACTGATTTTTTTTCCTTGAATATCGGCATTTTTAAGCTTTTCACTAAGATTGACACCACTGAGCACATAGCAAAAAATTCTGACTAGTTCTCAGCAGACTAAACCACAAGGCAGTGACAAAAGTCAATTAAAAAAAATAAAACGGGATCCTTTTTTATTAAATTATATGGAATGTTAATATGATTATAAAAATGTATAACTTGATAAAATTACATAAAATTTGATAGAGACACACTTGGTAAATTAAGCTAAAAAATATATGCAAAATATTGAAAGCGTTGAGCATTATTCAATTCATTCTTCTTCTTCTTCTTCTTGGCATTAACGTCCTTACTGGGACAGAGCCTGCTTCTCAGCTTAGTGTTCTTATGAACACTTCCACAGTTATTAACTGAGAGCTTTCATTGCCTAAGTTGCCATTTTCGCAATCGTATATCGTGTGGCAGGTACGATGATACTCTATGCCCAGGGAAGTCAAGGAAATTTCCATTACGAATGTTTAAAAATATAGATATTGCAGGCAAAATTTTGAAATATTAAAAAAATTGAGAGTGTTAATTAATAAACTGACTATTTTGAAAGAAGGAAAAATTTGTAATTCAAACAATTTTTCGAGCACATCTTGAAACAAAATCCATTATATCAAATTAAATGGATAACTGCGAATATCTCGTGAATGAAAGCATTAATAGAAAACAAAACAAAAATGGAAGGCGTCATTATCATTACGTACAGCCGGTACCATGTATTTTTTAGAAAAAAGTTCCAAATTTTGAGAAATAATTCGTTAGATGCATTTCGCCATACAAAAATTTTCCACGTTACCTTTTCGCGATATTTCATGCATAGACTCTACCTAAGCTACACACATGTTATAATTGAGTATTATCGACTAATATATGACCAGATCAGGTTATATATCAGTTCATAATGCTCAATTATAATATGTGTGCAGCACTGGTAGCACATGTGCGTTAATATGCGGAGAGTAGTGAATCAGGTCATTCATGTAACCCATTAATAAAAATTCAAATTTTAATCTAACTATACACTTTTCGAACTTTAAAACATTTATATTTAAATTGACAAGCTGATAAAGTATATAGTAGACCTGTTCATATTTAAAAAAATGTCTGGAAATCTACCGGTCAAGCAGTATTCGAAATTCTCATGCTAAGAACAATGTCTGGTCAAATTTTCAGCTCATTTGATAAAGATTTCAGTATGCTTCAAGTTGAAAATGTGTTTTTGGGCTTATTTCAAGGTTTGAAAAATCATAACTAGCATGTGGAAAATCAAAACCACTTGCTATTACCACTATTTGAAAGCGAATTCTATTCTGTTAAAGTTTGTTGAACACGCTAACAAGATTAAAGTGAGTTTTAACATTGTTTGATCCAAATTTGTACTCCGCTGTACCCAGAAATTACAGTTTTCTCAATATACGTGGTATATAAAACATGCATTGGTATTATTTTTTCAGGCCCTAGTCAACGGGAATCAAACATAATTCTTCTTCTTTCTGGCGTTACGTCCCCAATGGGACAGAGCCTGCTTCTCAGCTTAGTGTTCTTATGAGCACTTCCACAGTTGTTAACTAAGAGCTTACTATGCCAATGACCATTTTTGCATGTGTATATCGTGTGGCAGGTACGAAGATACTCTATGCCCTGGCAAGTCGGGAAAATTTCCAACCCGAAAAGATCCTCGACCGGTGGGATTCGAACCCACGACCCTCAGCTTGGTCTTGCTGAATAGCTGCGCGTTTACCGCTACGGCTATCTGGGCCCCTCAAACATAATACATTTATGAATTCATTGACCATCAACAGATTACATGTTGCTAAAGGCAATGAAATATAATAAATGCCCAAAGATCCAGCACCGCATCGCAACCTGATGATAGTTAAATAATGCATGACACATGTACCGGAAACGAATGAATTGAACAAGTTAGCATTGCTTTTTCTTTCCGAGTGATGATTGTTTTGATCGCATTTCACTGATCATTTAGAACGATTTGAAAACAATCATCATCATCGACTGAGAAAAGGCAGTGCTAACGTGTTCATTTTTTGTATTCATTGAAGCTCACGGTGGTGCTCTTGGCTCACCCACAGTGGATTTACAAATGTGCTTCATACAGTCGACTCTCCACATCTCGATGTTCTACATCTCGATATTTCTCCCTATGTCGATGATTTTTTCGGTCCCTTCACCCTGCATACATTTTCACTCTCCATATCTCGATATCCTCCTTATCTCGATGTCTCCATATCTCGATGTGATTTTCGTTCCCAATTTTCTCTCCGTATGTCGATATCCTCATTATCAAAGGTTACTAGATTAGATTTTAGAGATTCAAAACAATTTGCAAAGACGAAATGACATCTGTTTGTTTTTGATTTTCCTGGCAACGGATTGATTTTCAATCTAGTATTCGTTAAAAATTTGTTCTATGTCTCGATCTCTCCCTATCTCGATGGTCCCTTCGATATCGAGATGTGGAGAGGCGACTGTAATTACAATTTACAATTTATTTTCGTTAGATAAATGGTTACTTTGAACGGGATTGACTTTTAGATATGCATTGTCATCATGTCTGGAAATTAAAAATCCGAAATTTTCATGCAGGCATGCTATTCAGTGAAAACAATTCCCGAAAAAAGAGATTTTCAAGAACCTCGAAATACAAACCTCAACCAACCTATGTTAAAACTTGCTCCAATCATAAAATGGTGTTCGGCAAAAGTTCGTAGAATTGGGTAAACTACTATGTAGAAGTATTTCCGATAAATTTTGATGTTTCGTTCGGTAGTTATGATTTTTTAAAGCTTGAAAATAGCCCCAAAACACATAATTGATTTGAAGCACAACTAAATTTACTCTAAATTGAGTGAAATTTTGGCCAGAAGTTCATTTCGCAATGAAAAATCAAAGTATTGGATGACTGGGGAGTTTCCAGACATTTTTGAAAATATTAATAGGTCTAGTATATAGTATTATTTCTATTTTTTCCACTCTTTTGTGATGCAGTTTGAGTTGTATTGTTGGATTGACTCAAATGGCTTAGGGATTTTAAGAGTATTCGATCGGAAATTATCTTATGAACAATATAAAACAGGAATTCTATTTTCAATAACTCTATGCTCATTTGAAGTAAATTGTTTATCTATAGAATTATAAAATGCCATGTTTGGCAACACTGATAAGAAAAAAGTGCTTCTTTTTAAGATTTCAGGAACAACATAACTGTGTCAAAAGTTAAACCGAAGTATCCAAATTTCTATCTCTAATATTTCACAGGTTTCAATATTTTCAACAAAATGACAAGGATTGTGCCTATTTTTTTCCCAATTACAAATTACAAAAAGGCCATAGAATTTCTATGTTCAAATTACCGCTTTTTTCCAGTAAAGTTTACAAAATTTTCCCGATTTTTGACTGTATGAATAGAGAAACGGATCCAATTTTGCAATTTTTTCGCTCTGACAGCGGGTTTTTATAAAAGCTATTGGGAGCAGGTTGTTAGGTCGAATGCCGTTAGGCCGATGAACATTAGACCGAAAAGGTTGTTAGGCCGAAAGGGTTGTTGATGATAATGATTATGATATAAGCTGCCATCAATTGTAGCAAAGTATCCAACGGTAGTAATGACCTGTTCTAACAAAACAATTTGTTCTAGATTGTATGGCTATTGGTATTCAATCATACTACTGTCGGAAGGGCCAAAAACGGATGGCGAACCCGTTAGCTGTGACACTTACGCGAAATCCGCAAGGAAAACAGAATCTACTTCCAAAATTAACTTCACACAAACAGCAGTACAATCAAGACCTTGCTTGTCAGAAAGATCCGATACATGAGAAGGAGAGCCAGCCCTTTTTTCACGAAATGTTAGCGATAGAAAGTTGACAGTTTCACTCTTCCTATCCATCTCGCTTAAATCGGGTGACCCACCCAACCCAAGATGCATATATTATTGGAAATATTATCAAATAATACTCAAATAAAAGATCTCACTCATCCAGGCTCTTTTATCCTTGTGCAGTATTTAGCTACCGTAAAGAAAATTCTTGGCCTATATTGATGCGGGGGAATTCAGGAAAAGAATCGTCTAAAAAAGCATTTTTTTTATTATCGAAGTCAGCTCAAACGGGAGTCGCTGTAGAAAATTTCTGCAAGGAATTGACGAGAAATTTCTAGACTGATTCCTTTTCGGCAGAAAATTAGCCTCTAACTATGAAGTATCATTAATGCGATATTACGATATTCCTAGGGGGGCAACACTGCCCATATTAAATGTCTTTAGCCGCCTTTTTTTAAAGTCAATTCATCAGAAAAGTAAAATGTGAGCTGTACAGTTTCAGGTGAGGAGCTTCTAAAAAAAATCATACAAATCGGTTGAAATGTCTCCAAGAAATCTAAAAATTACAAAATGATGTTAATTTTTCTAGATTTCTCAATATTTCTAGGTCGGCAGAGTGGTACCAGAAACATAAATGCTCATTGCTGCTGCACCAATATGATTCAGTTTTTCACAACAGACTCTCGTGAAAGTACTGTTTCGAGCTACGAATAACCAAACATGAGAAGAAATCTGTATCCTGAGCTATTGACGTGGCTTGTGGCTACGCATCGTTCTTTGGAATGTCTTCGGATCCAGATGACCAATGATCAAAATGAAACAGATTCTAAAAATAGAAGTGTTTTTGAGAACTAGTGAAAAATAGTGCGAAAATATCGAAAAATAAAAAAAAGTTTTAACGATTTAAATATGATTTTGTTGTTAAAACGCTGCTGCTAGTAGAAGTGTTGATATCATCAGAAAGTAAATATATTTTCACTCTTTTGGTGATTGATATCTTATTCGATTAGACTTCAAAGTATTTTTAATTATTTATGCAGAATTGTTCTATTTCTATGCCAATTGACCACTTTCACATGTTTGTATCGTGTGACTAGCACGAAGATGTTTTTTTTCCTGTTTCTCTTTGGGTTGGACCACTGCGACGACCAGTTTTCTTTGATATTTTGTGATATACGCGTATCCTTTGTTTAGAGCATGTCGTTCTTCTCCATTACTGTTGAGAAATAATGAAGTAGTTGCTTTTTATACAATTATCACTCTCTACCATTCTGCATAGAAAAAGTTTAGAAAAAGCTACCGCTAATTATACCTTTCGGAGAAAACAGTTTGTCTATACTAACTCTCAAAAGCGCATGATTCTCTGTATCCTGGGAAGTCGAGAAAATTTCCAAAAAGAAAACTTCTCGATCGGCGGGATTCGAACCCACACGACCTTCAGCTAGGTTTCCTGCCTACAATCACATAACAAGATTATAACACATTTCTATCAACAGTAGTTAAAAATAACAGCAGTTGATATTATGTTGTTATCATAATGACTTTTTGCTCAACTTATTATATATTTTGTTACACATTTATAACATCATTTGTTATATTTTTGATATTGGTTTTGTAAGTTTTTTGTAATTGACATCAGATGCTACGCACTACAACATAATTTGCAATAATTTGGTTATATGTGATTTGTAATATTTTGGCTTTGATTTTAACAGGATTTGTTATATATGAGTTTTATTAGGCAAAATTTTTCCTAGAGATTTTATATTATTTTAAATACTAACGGTACATGCTGTTTAATAACTTGTGACATAAAACAAATATCAGGAAAATGCATTCTGTAATAATATTGTTTTTTTCCATCTGATCAGGTTTACTTCAGTTGACCCATGTGTAATTGTGTTTTGAAAGGAAATTTTCAAATATGTTAAACCAATGTTCGTCTCATCACACTTTTATCATGTGAAGGAGAATCCTAAACAGAAACCCAAAATAACTTAAGCAGGAAAAAGTGATCAAAAACCGGTTTATCAAACGATTTTTGAATGCAATAGGGTCCTAAAATGTTTAATGAAATTTTTTTTTATTTTATAACACGAAAGAGCATGTTACTGCAGCTACTTTAGATTTTTTTCCCGCTCAAATAACGGCTATATCATATTTAAACTTTAATTTAAAAATTGGGTCCACAAATGAATCTTGACACTTTTCATCATGTTTGACGTTCGTTTAGTCGGCAAAAACACCACAGGGCTTTTAGTTTTAACACTGGGGTTGTTCCTATCTGACATTTCGGAGGAGACACGGAAAACAAAATACACCCGAAATTTGAGTTTAAGCCAAGGGGTGTGACAAAATCTATTGAAAACATAAAAAAAATGTTTATTTGGGCTTAGACAAACAAAAATCATTATAACATTGAATAAACATGTGTTTTTGTCCTAAACTTGAGCGTTTGGCACTAATATGGGGACAAGGCTTTAGGACCCTATTGAATGTAACTAACTACAACTGATTTGTGTCTTTCTAAAAACGTCTTTACGTCGTATTGTGCACTGTGCAAGTTAATCTGTAACTATTCGTAACGATAGTTAACAAAGGTCCACAACGATGACCACAAAAGTCGTAATTTATAATGTTTTCTTCTGAAATGTCATAGCAAGAATACACTCATCCACATCCAGCTTGTCTCTTTTCTAGTATGATTAGGGAACAGAGAACAATCATACCGAACAACATTAAAGTATGCTCTCACAGCTGGAATTTCCAACAAACCTGAACCCAGACCACAATGCACTCATAGTCACTCCCGCTCAGCTTATCAGTACAGAGTATAAGGAGAGTCCACTTTCTCTCTCGCTCGCTATCACTCTCACCACGTGAGCGTGATAAAAAGCGAATCGATATTCAAACGTGAGGCAGGCTCAAAGCTTTCGCCGTTTCGTGTTTTGATATCTTGATTCTACACCCGTCAGCTCTCCTTTCCGAACTTCACACCCGAGAAGAAGCAGGGCACTTCATTATGGAAAAAAGATACACTTCCATCCGAATAAGCATTCTAATTGAACACAATGACGGAACACTTTCCATCGGAATCAACAGATCCTAATTCATCGTTAGGCATTAGTACAGTCAATCAGTTTTACTCGATATCTGAGGGATAATTGAAGACTGTGGAATCGCGTGAAAAAAAAAAACATGAAAATATTCAATTTTAAAAATCTAATATTTAAGATTTTAGATATTAAAAATTTGATGTTTTAAAAATTTCAAACTTCATTTTCTAAAATACAAAACTTTATTTTATTTTTAGTTTAAAATAATTTGCGAAATATGTAATTTTAAAAACTTTTAATTTATAATTATAGTTTTGAATTGCTCAACCACATAAATATAAATGCTGAATTATTCTTAATTTTACGGATTGAATTTCTCAATAAATTTATAGAGAAGCAGACAGTTAATTTTCCTAGACCCTCGAAGCAAGGGTTCCCGGAGAATCGCCTGTACCATGTTGTTTACTGTCGTCTCTTGAAAACTTTACGTGCCATGGTCCAAGCTGGCATTGGACAAACCCGCATAGATCTGCATTATTAATCTCCACGGCGACGACAACGGAGATGGTGACGATATTAACGCGAAAAGTTGGTTGCTGCGTTTGGAAGCCCGCGCTAAAAGTTTTCCGACAAAACACGATTTTCCCGGAGATTGAATTTCATCATCAGTTTCAAAAGCCCAAAAAAAAGGTTTCCTCCGGTCCGGAGTCGATGCCGGAGGAAATCTCCCGATTAAAAGTTTTCAATATTACATTTCAACTTCGCCAGCACATCCAAAAAACAAGAGTCGTTCCAACGATGGACGAGTGATTTTATTATCACAAGCCGTTGTTTCAATATTTATCCACATCATCCGGAAAGCAGCAAGTCTCGTTGCATTGCCGAGGACGAGAAAACGACTCGGATCGGAAAACAACAAGCAGGAACGCAAATAACAAACCAGCAAGGACTTCACCGGAAGAAGGCAAATTCTCCTCTACTCCTGACCCATCCCCGCCAACTCCCCGACGGCAACTTGTTGTTACACGACCGAACAGACCACAGACCGAGACCGTGTAAGAAGATTCGAACGACGAACGACCGACCATCGCCATCGGATCGGATCGGGGAAGCTTGATCCCTCTACCACTGCCGGGCGCCACTACCACGCCAGAAAGTATGCAAACAAACATCTGCGGTGCGGAGGTAGCTATGAGAGCGGACCAAAGTTTGAACGATAAACGCCAATCATTTATCACCACGGATGGTCGCTTCGCCATTTGTCAATTGCCAGAAGGGGGGCGGGGGTTGAGGGGATGGTCAGGTGGCAGGATTAGGTTTGATCAAAATATGCGATGGCACTGAGGAGCTGGAAAATGGAAACTGAAGCGGAATTTGGGTGGGAAGGTGTAAGCCAAGCCGCAGGCGAAAAATCATGCGGAAACCGTAAAAAAACATTTCGTGGATGAACGGTTGTAACAGATTCTAGCTTCAAAACTTATTTTTTTCGCATTTGAAATCGATTTAGTTGAGTTTTACAGCTCACCTAACTTCAGTTGAATCCAGCCAGCTACATAGTCGGAAATTACCTAAAAAAAAGAGAAAACAGGCAATTAAACAAGTTCTCTTAAATTAATATAAAAATCTTAAAAGAAATGATTAATTTGAGTAAAAACATGCATCCATAGATATAATCATAATATTAACCTTCTTATATAAGTTTTGAAGCATAACAAATGTTTTTAAGGCATATTTTGAGACTTATTTTTCGAAAACTTTTTAAACGTTGATGCTACCTATAGCTTTTCAGCCTTTTCAGAAACTCAGTGTAATGAGCAATACTTCTAGAAAAACTATAACAGTTGAAAAGAAATAAATACCACACATTAAACGTTCAACATATTGGCTACAATTTTGCTGAACAACCCATTTTTAAGTTATAACAGTTTTAATTGAATTATCTTAAACGAACTTTTGCCTCACCGATAAAACAAGAATTCGAATCTAGTATGGGGCAAAAGTGCACTGGCTTTAATTTATTCAAGTCAAAAACTTTTCATATCCAAGTGATCCAGGATTGATTCACTTCATATATTAGTGATTCATGTCGGATTCACTGCAAATTCAAGCTATTCAGATCTGATTCACTTGATATGCAAGT
The DNA here is from genome assembly GCF_002204515.2 of Aedes aegypti. Taxonomy (NCBI): domain Eukaryota; kingdom Metazoa; phylum Arthropoda; class Insecta; order Diptera; family Culicidae; genus Aedes; species Aedes aegypti. The sequence continues at coordinate 52,800,816 of NC_035109.1, read as the reverse complement.
GATGCAGGTCTAAATTAAGGACTGTTCATTTTATAAGGTGGACACTTTGTTTATGCTATATCTTTTTTATTTATTGATAAAATCGTAATCGCTTTTGGTTGAAGAGCTAAATAGTTTTTCCAAAAACTCTTAAAAAAAGCTGTCCGTCAAAGTTTAACATTATTTTTCGCAAAACAAAAATCCTTATTTTTATGAACAAATTGTATGTTTGTATCCTTTACTATTCTACTAAAGGTAAAGCTTTAAAAATATCAATTATATTCCACCATTCTATGACATTAGGTAACTTTAGTGATTTACCCATTTATGGCCAAATTTGCTGATACACCATCCTTTCACTCCCAGCAAAAGAGAAAAGTAAAAAGCGTGTTCAAAACTAGTTTGGATTACTAAAGAAACTATATTAGTATAAACGAAAGCTAAATCGTGAGATTAAACTACAGTCTTAAGTATAAATTTTACTGTTTATGGTCGTTTTACTAAAAAGTCTCATACTTTTAAAATCATGTACGCATATTTATCGATCTACAGCAAATTGAAAACAGTTTTCTCCGAATTTTTCAATTGATAATCTCAGAATAACTATTATGAAAATAATATGTGGAAAATAAAATCTATTTTATTACAGCAGTGTTGCCAATTTTGATGATTGTCAATGTACTTTGATAGGTCTTCTATGAATAAAACAATTGTGTTTCTGTTGTGCTTTGAATGTGGCGTGGGGACTTACTAAGTAACTCTATGAAGGCGTAAGTTATTTTTCATATTAATACTATATTAGGACTTCCGTCAGGACGTACTTTTACACAAAAAATTCTACTCATATCAATTCCCATCGAATTTAAATAAAAATTCTTTAAAAATATACGGGAAAATTGATTTTATTATATCTGTAAAATTGTTGCTCCAAAAATAACTTGATTTTTTCCATCAGGCTTCTGATTGATGATGCTTTCGAAGAACAAGCCTTTTTTGAAAATAGAAAATATAAATCATCGAAATTAAGCCAATTTCATAAAATCATTGATTTTTATAACCTCAAAAAATCGACCGATCTAATCGTTGTTCCATATTCGTGTGAAATTTAATTATTTTGGAGAATTTTTATTATCACAACATTGTACAATACTAGTTGAACGATGTGTAAAAAACCGATTGAAATTTCATTGATTAATAAGAAAGATACAGCATGCACAAGGTGTCCACTTTATAAAGTGAACAGTCCTTACTTCATATTGACCTGTTTCAAGTATGAAATACTTGATAATCAAATAGATAAGGTCTGAATCACCTAAAATTTAGGTCATTCAAATTTACTTCACTGCATTTTCCAGCTGATCAGGTACGATTTACTTCATGTTCAAGCAGTTTAGGGCTGATTCACTTTATTTTCAAGTGAATCGTGCCTGATTCACTTTACATTCAACTGTTTCAGATACTTTTGACTGCATTTTCTAGAGATTCAGGGCTGATTTATATCATATTTGAGGGCATCATTACTGATTAAGTCCATCTCTGAGTGATTCAGGTCTGGTTCATCCATTTATTAGCGATTCATGTCTGATTTATATTCAAGTTTTGAAAGTTTGATTCAATTTATGTTTTAGTTATTCGGATTTGCTTCATATTTAAAGAATTCAGAACTGATGTACTTCATTTTCAATTATTTAAGTTCATCTCCTTATTTTTTAATTCATCTTTTTGAAATATATTCAAATGTGTCAGCTCTGTCATGCTTGATATTCAAGTGATCCTGGATAGATTCATTTCATATTCAAGTAATTCAAGGCTGTTTCACTTCACAGTCAAGTGATTCATGTTGGATTTGATCCACATCCGAGCGATTCGTGTTGGATTCAATGCGTATTCAAGTGCATCAGGTCTGATTCACTTTATAGGTCTAAAGTAGCTAATATTCACGTGATTCAGGTCTGAATTATTTAGAGTTTATGTTATTCATTTTTATTTAACTGCATTTTCCAGTGAGTTATGTCTTCAAACAGTTTATGACTAATCCACTTAATTTTCTAATGATTCAGGTCTGATTTACTTCAAGTTCAAATAATTTAAGACTGATTCTCATCATTTTCAAGAAATCTTGGATTGATCTACTTAGTTTTTAACAAATCATGTCAGATTCATCTCATATTGTAAGAGATTTTCAAAAGTTTCAGGTCTGATTCACTTTATATTCCAGTGATTCTTTCCTGATTCACTTGATTTCCTAGTGTTTGGGGTTTAAATCATTGGATATTCAAGACTCTGATTTTCTATCGTATCTGGATCAGCAGTTATAACTCGCTAGAAATCCTTAATTTTATTTGCTTACTAGTGACACCAATCGGATTTTTTTCATTTAAAAGGTCTGCTTTCTGGAGACTCGAGTTCTATTTCTTGTGGATCACAAGAGAGAACTAGTTTAGCACGCTCCATTTTACATGCTTACTAGCACCTCCAATCGGCAAAATACTGTTTGGTTTTCGAATGTCCTTCTGATTAACTTTGCCGAAGACTCGATCTTTCTATCTCATGTGTATCACAACATAGAACTTGCTTAAAATCAAAGATGGTTAAAAGGAAAAAGATGAACGACTCTTCATTTTGCCATATATTTTACCGGCGACACGCTATTCAAGTAACGCTACTGCCATCTGTTGAGTGAAAAGCGCGTTAACATATTTTCGAATACATACAAATCATCGTGCAATTAAAAAAAAACGATGATAAAAGAGAAAGAAATCAAAACAAACACGCTTAAAAAAAGTCACAATTAATTGAAAACGACTTACACAAAATCAGACTCTTATGAATCAATACAAAATTTGTGTTATTTTACACATTTAAAGAAAATGCTCCAATGCTGATTACTTCTTCTTTTTCTTACTTCTTTTGCATTCAGAGCTGATTAACAACATTGAACAACCCCGTGTTAGCTGTGTATGTTTTTTTTTGAGCGTTAATGCCATAAACGAACACTTAGTCATCTGGTGGACACTAGTAGAACGTTACGTATTAGTTTGCTTTTGACTCACCAGAGCGGCACTTTTCATGTCGCCTAAAAAGACGGGAGTCGGTTATCTTTTTCCTTCTAATCATCTTTGTTAAAATACTTAATTTGACATGCCCACTAGCGCCGCCTAGCGATAAAATTGCGAATTAAACTGTTTACATTCCGGATGTCCTTGATCCACCGAACAACTTTGCTGAAGGTCGGTTCTTCGCATATCATAAGGATCTCGAGGTATAGCAATGTCAATTTATCTATTTTGAGGTGATGAAACTTTTTGGGGGGTGATTCAATATTTAACTGTGTGTTGCAATAGAGCGGTTCCACAGAAAATGACGACTTTTTTCCCAAATTTCATTTTTATATTTTTTGATTTGGATGAAATTTTGCACATGCTTTCTTTATGCCCAAAAATGCCTTTTTGCATCATCGGCTCGCCATTTTGACTCTAGCCTTACTTTTGAGAAGGGCCTAAGAAAAAAATCCTTAATAATTTTCAAAAAATTATTACGGTTTGTCCGATCAGTTTGGTGCCTTCCGCAAAGTTTTAGGTTATTGTTGGGACTATCTGGAAAAAATATACACTGTAAAAAAAAGTTGTATTTTTTATATATCGAAAATAAAGCTTAAAAATCAATTTTCTTAAAAATCGTATTTTTGATTTTTTTATTTTTTTATATGTTAAAGTAGACAAAAAATGAAGTCTTTTGCATAGTGGGTCAAGATGGAGAAATCATGGACAAAAAAGTTATGATTTTTTAATAAAAGGTTGATTTTTCAATATGGTCTAAATAAACTTTTTGAATGCTTTTCGACCCGATTTTATGAAAGTACGCAAAATTTTCAACAAAAAAGGTTTATGAGAAAATTTTGCTAATTGCTACCGAAACATTTGAAAAGTTTATTATGACCATTTTCAACAAATTCACCTTTTTTTTTTTTAAATCATAAATTTTTTGTCCATGATTTCTCTATCTTGACACACTGTGCAAAAGACTTCATTTTTTGTCTACTTCAACATATAAAAAAATAAAAAAAAATCAAAAATACGATTTTTGAGAAAATTGATTTTTAAGCTTTATTTTCGATACATAAAAAATTTCAACATTTTTTTTACAGTGTATATTTTTTCCAGATAGTCCCAACAATAACCTAAAACTTTGCGGAAGGCACCAAACTGATCGGACAAACCGTTTCTAAGTTATATTATAATGACCAAAAATTGAAAATTATATCATATTTTTTTATTAAAATCGCTGTATCTTTAAAACGGTAAAAGTTAGCCTGATTTTTCCGTATACCTTTTTTGTTGTAAATTTTGCGTACTTTCATAATATCGAGTTTAAAAATATTTCAAAAGTTTATTATGACCATTTTCAAAAATTCACCTTCTTTCAAAAAATCATAACTTTTTTGTCCATGATTTCTCCATCTTGACTCGCAGTGCAAAAGACTCCATTTTTTGTCTTCTTTAAAATAAAAAAAAATAAAAAAAACCAAGAAAACGATTTTTGTGAAAATGGATTTTTAAGCTTTATTTTCCAAATAAACATTTTTTTTTACTGTGTATATTTTTGCCAGATAGTTCCATCAATAACCTAAAACTTTGCGGAAGACACCAAACCGATCAGACAAATAGTTTCTGAGTTTTATTTTTTTGAAAATTGTTCAGGTTTTTTTTCTTAGGCCCTTCTTAAAAGTAACGCTAGGGTAAAAATGGCGAACCGATGATGCAAATAGGCATTTTTGGGTGTAAAGAAAGCATATGCCAAATTTCAGCCAAATCAAAAAATACAAAAGTAAACCGACATTCGAATTCAAATGGAACCACTCAATACTTATTTTAGTGAGTACGTATTTATGACTTTAGATTTACTTTAGATGAAATGAGCATGAGCATTAGGATGCGGCTTATTTTCCGAAAGTTCTCAAACAAAACAACTTGTGGTCTCTTCTGAATTCAAATCACATTGCAAGAAAAACCTCAATTTTTGGGTTAAAAATATTAAGATTTGAAGGTGGCACAAGTGACTTGAAGGCGAATTTTCATGTTATGAAATATGATCTTTAGTGAAGTCTTCATAACTTTGTTATTTTCTAACCAAGTTTGAAGCTCTTCGCACCGTTCTCTTCAAAATTAAATTTATGAAAAGTTATGCAGAATATCAAATTTGTCAAAAAAAAAAAAAAAAACTAGTCCAAGATAAAAGTAATTTTCTGAAATGTTTTCCTCTTTTTACTGGAAAAATAATCTTTGTTTGACCATAACTGAGCTTATTTATCAGTTGACGAGTTCCATCCAGAATGAGTTGAAAAAAATAAAAATCATGCTCGATAGTCTTCGATTTGGATTAAATTTTGGACGTGTTTTTGGCATGGTAGAATAAGTGTTTTCCATTGAAAAATGGATCATTTTGACTCAGGAATAACATTCGAAAATGGCCTATATTTTTTGCATGCTGCTTATTTGAATACTTACTCCGAAACTGTGGATTTTAGAGAAAAAAGTTTTAAGAAGAAGTTGTAGTGGAACGTTTGGACTATCAGAAAAAAATATGCACTGAAAAAATGTTTCTTTATTTTCATAAAAAATCAAAAATGAAACTGAAATTTTAAATTACACTAAAACCCCATTTTAAATAATTTTAAAATTTTCACCATAGAATCTTGATATTAAACATATGTTTGGGATGATGGAGAAATTTTTAATAAAAAAGTTTTTCTAAGAACAACTTTTGGTCGATTTTAAAAATTTTGATTTTTTGTCAAAATAAATAAGTTGTGATGAAGCAATAAGAATCTTGAAATTATTCTGAACCATAATGATTATATGGATAATTTCTCTAGAAGAATCCATTTTCGATTTATATCGAGTTTAGTGCAAAAAATATTATTAAAATATTAAAATACGCCATTTTCATTAGTTTTTCGCGATTTCCCATAATGGAAAAATAAGTACACTGAAAACATTGTACAATCTCAATCAATGTGGTTCACACGTGAATTTTCATCAATTGTAAAACACATCAATGGATGGTGTAAAGCCAGTCGCTAACAGCAATCCGAATTCACATGTAAAACACGTTAATTTACAAATTTTACGAAAAGTTGGTTGTAGAATTGATTAGCGATTTCTTGATTTTCTGATACCAGCCACCCATTACGGGCGCACGGTTTCCCAAAAATTAACATGTCAATAACATGTCACGCGTGGATTGCAAATGTAAGTCCTTGTCATGTTTGGCAAACTAATTCTACTAGTGATTGTTATCGCAATTGTCAAACACGTTGAAATTTTATGTAAAAGTCTTTGCTTTCGAACCAAAGGCAAACCTTAACAGAATTACAAGTTTAACACGTTATTTCACCTTGCCATTTGACACGACTGATCCACGTTGGAAAGAATATAGATCGGACGTGTGGATTGTTTTCAGTGTAAGTGGAAAAAATATGGTCTATGCTCTCGAAAACGTATTAATATTGATAAAGAATCGCGAATAACTAATAAAAATGGCCTATTTAAATGTTTAAATAATATTTTCTGCACTAAACTTGAAATTCTTCGTAAATGGCTACTTCTAAAGAAATTATCCGTATTATCATAATGGTTTAGAATCATTTCAAAATTCTTATTGTATCATCAGAACGTATTTATTCTGACAAAAAAAAAATAAAATCGACCAAAAGTTGTTCTTTAAAAAACTTTTTATTTAAAATTTCTCCATCATGAAACTTTGTCCCAAACAACAGTTTACTTTCAAAATTCTATGGTAAAAATTTGAAAAAATATTAGAAATGGGGTTTTTGTGTAAATTAAAATTAAAGTTTTATTTTTGAATTTTTCATGACAAAACATAAAATATTTTTTCAGTGTGTAATTTTTCCTTGTTTGTTCACTACAACTTCTTTATAGAAATTTTTTCTCTAAAATCAATAGTTTCGGAGTTGTAATTTTTCAAATAAGTTTCATGCAAAAATTTATATGCCATTTTCAAATGTTATTCTCGAGTCAAAATGATCGATTTTTCTATGGAAAACACTTTTTGTTTCATACTTAAATCATGTGCAAATTTTTTCAGTTTTCAGATTGGGGGTACTTCCCTAAATCTTAATATTTTTGGCTCAAAATTTGAGAATTGCCCTTTTAAATTGTCTTCATTTAGAAAAGCACACAAATTTTTAGTTTTGAGAATTTTCGAGAAATATGCCGCACCCTAATAAGTATTAGCATTGACGACCTTACATTTCGTAGTTGGGACTCCGTGATTGACCCGAGTAATCTTAATTACCCAAGGAACTAACAGGAGGAGTTTGGAAGTAGCTTACCATCTTTAGTGTACAATTTCGAGTATCTCAAATATTATAAAGCCAATAACGGCACCGGCCTCGTCCTTCCGGACATCGGGGAAGGGAAGAAATGATAGTGTGATATTCTTTGCTATTTAAGACCGAGTATACCTCTGCATCTTCATGGTTGTCACAGGAAAGTGTTTTTGTTAGCGGAAAAGATTCAGAAGTTTCACAATCTGGATTCTCCTTGGTAAGCGATGCGATTCGTGTAACCTCAATTTATAGTATTTTTCTATTATTTTGTACTGTGCAAAAATTAGTTGACACCTTCAGTTAGAATTTTGGAGTAAATGCTTAAAATAAAAATTGGGAAAATTATTAGATGCAATTCTCATAATTATCTGTAATGGAATCCAAAAGACATGCTTGACTTATTCTTGCAGGAGTGTGGTTCAATAAGTCGAACAGGAAATTTTTGAAAAATGTACAGGAATAGTTCCTAAGCTAAGCTTCCAATTATTTGACAATTTCTTCAAACTCCATTGAAGGAGCTCAATCAGCAATGCCGGAAAAATTTAAAGAATAATATGCTTAAAATTGTTCAGGCAAGTTACTAGAAAATCCTTTAAGAAATTTCTTGTATAATCTCTATCCTAGTTTAAGCTTGGAGATGTTATCAGTCATATTCCCAGTTTGGTGTAAACTATATATTAATGCCAGAAGAAGAATTGAATTTCTAGAAGAGTTTTTGGAGGTTTCTCTGAGCATTTTTTTTATTAGTTGGAGGTTCCATTTCGTCGAGGATTTTCAGAGAAATGTGTAAGACAATGGAGTTTTAAAGGTATTTTAGAAAATCATTGAAACCGAAATCCCAAGAGAGAGTAATCAGAATTGATGTCTTAAATAAGGACTGTTCATTTTATAAAGTGGACACCTTGTTTATGCTATATCTTTTTTATTTATTGATAAAATCTTAAACGGTTTTCTGTGTATCGTTCAACTATTATTCTACAATGTTATGAAAATACAGAAACTTACAAAATGCTTTCAGTTAAAGAACTAAATAGTTTTTGCAAAAACTCCTAAGAAAAACTGTTCGTCATGTTTAGGCATTATTTTTCGCATGAAAAAAATCCTAAATTTAATGATCAAATTGTATGTTGGTATCCTTTACTATTCAACTTAAGGTAGAGCTTTTAAAAACATCAATAATATTCCATCAGTTCCTGACGCTGAGTCACTTTAGTGATCTATCCCTTATGGTCAAATTTGCTGATACACCATCTTTTTACTACCAGCAAAAAAGTAAAGTAATAAGCGTGTTCAAAACTGGTTTAGATTACTAAAGAAACTATATATGTATAAAAAAAAGCAAAATCTTGAGTTTTAACCGCATTCTTGGGTACCAAATTTACTCTTTATGGTCGTTTTATTGAAAAATCCCATACTTTTAAAATTATATACGCATGTTTATCGATCTAGAGCAAACTGTAAGCGTTTTTCTCAAAATATTTTGATAGGTAGTCTCAGAATAACACATTCTGAAAATAATACATTTATATAAATAAAAATGGAATGATGTTTGTATGTCACGAAATGGCTTGAATTTTGAAAATTCTTCCATAGTTATGTTCCTGAAGTGTTCCGACGTGTTTGTGTATATAAAAAGCAAAGGATATTTAACGGGAAAGTTGAAAAAACAAGAGTGAACGGAACTTCCATTTTGCACGGGTCGTTCCATGGCGTTTTTCAACAGCCTACTTGATGGCAAGACGAAGTTTGCCGGGACCACTAGTGCAAAATAAATTTGATTTAATTCAAGCAGTGTTCCCAATCTTGATGATTGTCATTGTGCTTTGAGTGATTTTCTGAAAATAAATTATTTGTTTTTCTATTGTTCTTAAAATATGACGTGGGGACTAAATCAGCAACTCTATGAAGGCGTAAGTTATTTTTATTATAAATACTATATTATTACTTCCGTCTGGACGTACTTTAAACCTTAAAATTCTACTCATATCATATCCATTTAAATTTAAGATATTTTTCTTTAAAAAAAATTGATAAAAAATGGTTTTATGATATCTGCAAAATTGCTTCTCCAAAAATAACTTGATATTTTTTAGCAAGCTTCTAATTGATGATGCTTTCTAAGTACAACCATTTTTTGAAAATAAAAAATATAAATTGTCGAATTTTCCTGCCGATTTTTAATAATCCTTGATTTTGATAACCTCCAAAAATCGACCGTTCTAAACGTTGTGCCTTATTAGTGTGAAATCATATTATTTTGGTAACTTTTTTATTACCACAGCATTGCACAGTGGTCCAGGAATCAGTTTTACGCGGAAAGATGCATTTTGAGCTTTAGAATGAAACATTAGACAAAAACGGTCTTCTACAAAGTTGTTTGTATTAGTTAAGCCCTTTTTTTGGTTTTATTGAAAATTAGGGTGGACCACATTTTTATAGAAATTGTGTAACTAACTTTCTTATTTGTAGAAATTATATTATACATGCTTCAGCAAAGTTATAGACTATTCAATTTCAAGCAACTTTGCCAAAAAAAGTTTTTTTGTATCTCTCTCGATTTAGAGCTTTTTTCCTGCAGTGACATAGGGTGGTCCGAACAAAACTGGTTTTCTGGCTCTAGAGTTTTCAATTCAAATTTCTCATCAAAGTAGTCTATGAAACACTTTTAGAGCTTTAAAAAATGCGTAATTGGGTGAGTGAAGAAACTCGCTATCTCCTTTCGTTTAGGAGTTATTGTTGTTTTTCTCTCAAAAACATGCCTACTTTGAATGTGAATATCTCTGATTGGGGCAAACATAAAAAATATCTTTTGACGGCATTCAAAAGACAAAATAAAATTGAATATTATATCAAAAAATTACAGATGTGTTATTTTTGCAACTCTAATAAAATGCCTTGAAAAACATAGGTTTTTAAGCAGAAAAACTTTAATAACTTTTGAACTAAAATAGATATCATCAATATTTTTGCATGAAAATTTGCGTTTTGTTAAGTTCTTAAAGTCGTTCATAGACTGCTTTGACGAGAAACCTGAAATAAGAAAAATAGGGCTCTAAAACTATTTTGAAGATTTTCATGGTATGTATTTCTTTATTATTTTACATTTTGAGCATGAAAATGAAATTTCAGATAAAAATGATCTTCTACAAAATTGTTTCTAAAAATGAAAGCTTTCATACTGTGTCATTTGAAACTAGGGTGATCCACAATATCACACATATCATATAATCAACTTTTTATTTGCAAAAATACTGGTATATGCTCTTAGGCAAAGCGGTAGAACTTAAAATTTTGATCAACTTTGCCAAAAAAAGTTTTTCTGTAGCTCAAAATTTGACCAATCTAGAGCATTTTTTCCTAATCATCGCAGGGTGGTCCAGCAAAAATAAGTTTTTTAACTCTAGTTTTTTAAATATTATTTTCTCGTCAGAGTCGTCTATGGACGACTTTTAGAACTTAACAAAACGCAAATTTTCATGCAAAAGATTGTTATTATCTATTTTAGTTCAAAAGTTATTGATGTTTTTGTGATAAAAAATGTAAAACTGATTCCTGGACCGTAGTGCATTGTACAATATTAGTCGAACGATGTACAGAAAACCGATTTCGATTTCATTGATAAATTAAAAAGATATTGCATGTCCAAAGTGTCCACTTTATAAAATGAACAGTCCTTATTATCTTGAAAAGTTACTAAATGAATCTGAAGAAAGAAAAATTGACGAATTTTAAAATTTAAATGAAAACCCTTAAACCTAGTTATAGATGTGCATAAAAAAAGAATTTCCAGAAATGAGGAAATTCCTACAAACTTTCCAGTTTATTCTTTGCTTAAGGTGAAGATGAAACGAAGCCAAACCTCAAATTATCAAGAGCACAAATCTGGAGAACCGAACAACCATTTAAGCTGAAAACTAAATCGATTGATCACCACCAGCTAGTGACCAAATATGAACTTTGGCTTCGATTCATCTTCACCTTAAATTACTTTAGCAATTCATAATGAAACTACATGTATCTTCTAAAAATGTTTTGCTCAAATTCCATGCATGAATTCTCGGAGGTATCTTGTGATATTATTCTGTAGAAATTTCATAGATATTTTCGAATGGAATCAAAGACAAACTTCTGGCAAAACGCAGAGGCAAAGAGTCAGAAAAAATATCTTGAGATATTGCCAAGAACTCGATGGAAAAATTAGAGCTACTCCCAAAAACGATTTCTGATTCAAAATATTGGAATAATTATTGGAAAAAATCTTTGGATAATTTAAAGAGAGATATATGATGGAAAAAAATCCTGACGAATATGTGGAAATATCCCTTATAGGATTTCTTAAAGAATTCTTCGGAGAATTTCTGGATGAATTCATTTCAGGATAACTCAACAGATACTAGACTAAAACCTTCAAAACTCATAACTGATTTTGACCAAATTCCTAGTACGATCTATAAAACCTCTATAAATTCAAACAAAATAATCACGATTGTAGCAAACCACCTGATTTTGATTTTTTGTTTCGTTGGCTGATGAGGGGGGAGGGGGGGTTAGTTTAGGGCAAAGGACCATCCATCCATCCCGACCAGTGGATTTCAAAACTTAATTGTATAAAAATTATATATTTTTTTACAAATACTGAATTTTGTTTTATTTTTTGTAAGAAGCCCTTTGAGTTGGTTGAGGAACTTGTAACACAATTGAAACGAAATGAGCTATAGTTATAAAAACAGCTTTCAATGTGTTTTTCTTATAACCATAATTGTAACACAACTTGTTAGAAATAATCTGAGAATTATTTCTTATACATGAACAGTTTTATTTCAAATAAGGAAAATAACAAATTTTGATACAAGTCAGTTATGGAAGATAACACAATGAGTTTTATTTTTGTTTTTCAGCCCCTATATGGCTCAAACTTTTGCCTCGCGGATTCGAACTTTTGTCCTACTATGGGCCAAAAATGGTTTCCAACCATTCCACTGTGTTGGGTTTTGTCGATTTCATGCGCTTTTTGAATAGCGCCCTAACCGTTGATTTTAGCAATATAGTTTGCTCGGAGAAGTTCATTGGTATGTTAAAGCGCATATTTTGAAGCAAACAGTTTTATGATCAATCCACCTAGCAGTGAGATAGAAAACTATTTTTTTAAAAACATTTATATAGCCATATGGTGTCTACGGCAAAGTTGTAGAATCGGCAATTTGAAACAACTTTGTAGAAGACACGATATTTCTATCTCATACTTTTTGAGATATATGCCGTTGTATGTGAATGGCCCCCAAAAATCATATTTTTTATCATAACTTGTTTCGAAGATTTTTAACATATTTTGTGTTTTTTACAAAGTTGTTTGTCATCAAAAACCCGTGATTTTGCTGAACATATAATCACGCAAACTTCTGAAGTAACAAAGTTATTTATGAATTACTCTTTTCTAAAGGGCATGTTTAGACCCTTATAACTGCCTTCGGTGCAAAATGATGTAGACAACTCTTACAAATCATGAAACTACCATATCTTCCCTTTTTCTTCGCTTTTCAAGTTTCTGAAAAGAGGCTTTTCAAGTTTCTGAAAAGAGGCTTTTCAAGTTTTAGAGGAGAAGCATTCCAAGTTTTTGAGGAGAAACTTTTGAAGCTTCTAGAGATAACCTTTGCTTCTAAGGAGAAGCTTGTCAAGTTGCGGAAGAGAAGCTTTTAAAGCTTCCGCGAAGAAGCAAACTTCGGATGAGAAGCATTTCAAGTTTCTAAAGGTAATCTTTTCAAGTTCTGAGGATAATCTTTCCAAGTTCTGAGGAGAAGATTTTCAAGCTTTTTAAGCTTCGAAGGAGAACCTTTTAGAACTTCTGGTGAGAAGTTTTTCTAGTTTTTGAGAAAAAGGTTTTAAAACTTCTGAGGAGATGCTTTTCAATTTTCTGAGAGGAAGCTTTTCAAACTTCTGAGAAGACACTTTCCAAGACACTTTTAAGGGGAAGCTTTTGAAGCTTCTAAAGAAAAACACTTTAAACTTTCGAAAAAAAGCTACTCAAGCTACTGGGTGAAAGCTTTTCAAGTTTCTGAGGAGGAGCTTTTTATGCTTTTGAAGATGAACTTTTCAAGCTTCTGGGGAGAAACTTTTCAAGCTTCTGAGGAAAAACTTTTCAAGCTTCTGATGAGATGCTTTTCAAGCTCATGTGGGTAAGCTCCTCAAGCTTATGAGGAGAAGCTTTTGATGTTTCTGAGGAAAAAACATTTTATACTAGACGGGGTTGGTGGTCTAATGGCTACCGTTTCTGCTTCATATGCAGTAGGTCATGGGTTTAATCCCAGGCCCGTCCCTTTCCTCGTTCTTTGTACTTGTGTCTTACACTTGCTTCCATCTTCCACTCTCAATCTATCACATTCTCACCCTACTCGTTCATAGCAAAAACGCTAGAACCAGAAACGGACAAGAAACCGTTTTCCCTATGCTTCACTCTATCTCATCATTATAGCATGCCTTTCCTTACGCCTGATACTTAGGCAGTCTGCTAACCAAAGAGCAAACCTTTTTGCCATGCCTTTCCCCCAATCCATACACTCCCGCATGAACTGGCGTAGATGCAGTGGTATATACGGTCTACGTGAGAGCCAGTTCAATGCAACATCAATTCCTCCCCCTTCCCCTCATTGGTCTGCATTCTGACGTGGCAGGTGCCATTGTTACCTAAAAATAAAAAGATCACCAGCACTTATACACTGAGGGTGTCTGTTAGTTCCCAACAAACATTCGGTTGGTTCCTTGTGTAAGTGGAGCTGATCTGGCAATACTGGAGTAGCAATCACGGGCGGCCATTCAAGCCCAAGCTCAAGCTCTGAGGAAAAACATTTTATACTTTTGAAAATAAGCTTCTCAAGCTACTGGGGAAAGCTTTACAAGCTTTTGAGGAGGAGGTTGTCATGCTTTTGAGGAGAGGTTTATCAAGCATTTAAAGCTTTTAAAGCTTCTGATGAGAAGTTTTTCAAGTTTCTGAGAAGATGTTTATCAAACTTCGGATGAGAAGCATTTCAATCTTCTGAGGAGAAACATTTCAAGCTTTTGAGGTAAGCTTTTCTAACTTCTGAGGAGAAGCTTGTCAAGCTCATGAGGAGAAGCTTTTGAAGCTTCTGATGAGAACATTATATACTTTTGAAATGAAGCTACTCCAGCTACTGTGGGGAAGTTTTTCAAGCTTCTGAGGAGTAGCCTATTAAGCTTCGTAGGAGAAGCTTTTCAAGCTTCTGATGAGAAGCTTTTCAAACTTTTCAGGAAAAACTTTTCAAGCTTTAGAAAATATTCATTCGACGTTTCGAAGAAGAAGCTTACCAAGTTTCAGATTTGTTTTCAAATTTCTGAAGAAATCTTTCACATTTTAATTAAGAAAAGCTCTACAAATTGTAATTCAGATGTGATACAGTGAAGACGTTTCAATTTTCTAAGTAAAGGTTTTGCATGCGTCTGAGGAAAAAACGTTTCGATCCTATGAGGTGAAGCTTCCTGCTACTGAGGAGAACTTTTTCAAACGTTTACCACCTAATGAAATTTGAGAAGTATACAGAAGAAGTGATGTCATTCCGATAACTGCCAATACTCATCCACTCCATAGTGAATTCTTCGTGTATGACATAAAACTCAATGTATTCCATATAAGCCATTCCACACAAAAACGTCCATCACCAATGGCTATGCGTCATCTTATCCCGGTTGATATTAACGTCAACCTACCACAGCCCATTGTTGTCACCATCGTATTTTTTATCGCCTTCAGCAATGACCCAACAACAATGACAATCACCCGTCGATTTTCCCCGAAGTTGACCACCGAGTAAGGAGAAAAACGTGAACGTTGAAGCTCGCCGCCTGACAGTAGAGCAGCTCAAGGAGCCACATGGAGAGAGAGAATCATTAAAATTCAAAATCTTTATCGCTCTTATCCGGCTGAAGGTGGGAGGGTGGTAAGGGGAGATGGGAAAGGTCGACTGACTGGCAGCTATCGAAGCCAACCACGCGAGAACACGATATTCTCCTCAATACAGTGAAAAGAATCTCCGGAAGCTGGACTGAAGCGGAACTTCCTCATCGTTGTCCGATAATGTGAAAATAGATTTTTTTTTGCAAGTAGTCGCTTATCCTGTTTGGTGCTGTTACGATTTTTTGCTGCAGCTTTTCCCCGTCTGGTTGACATCCGATATCGATGGATGGACGTTTTTGTCTGTGGGAAAAATAAAACACACAAAGCCATGGATGAAGAAACAGAATAATAATATCCAAAGCAAGTGCCGGTTTTCCGCACGATTCTCGGGGATTTAGTTTTCAATTTCCGGTCGCTGACCGTTCGGAGAAAAGGGTTCACATTTCGTTCAGTGCTGTCGATTTGGGGAGATGCGAAGCCCGGAGAGCCCTAGCGGTAAACGCGCAGCTATTCAGCAAGACCAAGCTGAGGGTCGTGGGTTCGAGTTCCGCCTGCGGCAGAAATTTTCTCCACTTCCCACGGCATAGAGTATCTTCGTACTTACCACACGAAATGCAAGTGCAAAAATGGTCAATTGGCGATGATAGCTCTCAGTTAATAACAGTGAAAGTGCTCATAAGAACACTAAGCTGAGAAGTAGGTTCGGTCCCAGTTCGGACGTAATGCCAGAGAGACGTAGAAGAAGACGCAAACTTTACGGTCGGTCCGTTATCAGCGCGTAGCCACGTTCTCACGCGTTGTTTGATTAGTCAGCGAAAAGCAAAAAACGCAAATCGCGTCGAAAAAATAAAAACAACCATTCTGCATCGCAAATATTAATTTGCGAGGAGTGATTAGCTTCGCATGCGACATCACACTTGTTTACGAGCCACAGCCGTTGAAATGTGAACTAATTACAGCTTAGCGCCGCACTTTGCCTGGTGGCAAACGGCGGGGAAAGAATGCTTAATAAGAAACAAGTGAGCAAGTTCTAATTAATTGCGTTGATTAATGAGAATAAGTGTTGTTTTATGGCGGGGTGCGGATTTTTTGTGTGTGCCTTCATTGCAACTCAGTGGAAAAGTACGAAAGAGGACTCGAGATAGTAGTGTCGGCGAATTCCCATTAATTCATTAGCTAGTTGACTCATAGCTTAGAGTTAAAGGGAGTTATCTTACACTGAAATTTCCATTGTAGAGTTGAATTAAATGCTCCAAAATCTCGTATTCAACGATTAAAGCTGAAAAGTCTCAGGAGTCAGAAAAGCTTCTCCATAAAAGCCAAATTGCTGTTCTCAGTAGCCAAAATCTTCTCTTCCTAAGCATAAGGAGCTTCTGAGCAAAAGTTTGAAAAGCTTAAGTAAATGAAAAAAGTCTAGTACACGACACTGAAGACGGCCTTACAGTTGAGGTCGAAATACGCGTATCTGTCAAAGGATACAGACTCAAGTCAAATTAAATGGTATAGTACTAAATTCGTTTTTTTTTATCTACTTATTGGTATTCTACTAAACAGCTCGACGATTTATTATCATTGAAAAGCTTATCTGAAGAACCTTAACTAGCTTTCCTACAACAGCTTGCATAGTTCATCCCCAGAAACTTGAGAAGCTTATCCTCAGAAGCTTGAAAAGCTTGTCCACAAGAGCTTCAAAAGCGTATCCTCAGAAGCTTGAAATGCTTCTCCTTAGAAAGTTGGATAGCTTTTTCACAGATCTCTGATTTAGTTGTTTGAATAGCTGAATCTCAGAAAACAGAAAATCTTTTCTTCAGATGGATGGAAAGTAGCTTGAAATTCGGTTCTTTAGAAGCTTGAAAAGCTTCTTCATAGAAGCTTGAAAAGCTTCTTCTCAGAAGCCTTAAAAGCTTCTCTTCAAAAGCTTGAGAAGTTTCTCTTTAGAAGCTTGAGAAGCTTTTTTTCAAAATCTCGAGAAGCTTCTTCTAAGAAACATAAAGAGATTCTTCTCAAAAGCTTTAAAAGTTTCTCCTCAGAAGCTGCAAAAGCTTCTTCTAGGAAGCTGGAAAATCTTCTTTCAGAAGCTCGGAGAGCTTATTCTCACAAGCTTGAGAAGATTCTCCTTAGATGCTTAAGAAGTTCCTCCTCAAAAGTATAAGAATCTCCTCCTCAAAAGCTTGAGAAGCTCCTCAGGAGCATGAGAAACTTTTCCTCACAGGCTTGAATAGTTTCTCGGCAGAAGCTTAAGAAGCTTTTCCTTAGAAGTTTGAAAAGCTTCTCCTCAGATGTTTGAAAATTTTCTTCTCAGAAGCTTCAAAAGCTTCTCTTCATAGGCTTGAGAAACTGCTCCTCATAAGCTAGAGAAGCTTCTCCTCAGAAACTTTGAAAGCATCACCTCAGAAGCATGGAAAGATTTTCCACAGAAGCTTTGAAAGCTTCTCCTAAGAAGCTTCAAAAGCTTCTCCTCAGAAGCTTCAAACACTTCTCCTCAGAAGATTGAGAAGCTTCTCCTCAGAAGCTTGAGAAGCTTCTCCTCAGAAGCTTAAGAAGCTTCTCCTCAAAAGCTTGAAAAGCTTCTCCTCAGAAGCTTGGAAAACTTATCTTCAGAAGCTTCAAAAGCTTCTCCTCAGGAGCTTCAAAAGCTTCTTCTTAGAAGCTTGGAAAGCTTATCCTCAGAAGCTACAATAGCTTCTCCTTAGAAGCCCCAATAGCTTCTCCTCAGAAAATTGAGAAGCTACTCCCCCGAAGCTTGATAAGCTTCTCCTTAAAAGCTTGAGAAGCTTCTCCTCAAAAGCTTGAGAAGCTTCTCCTCAGAAGCTTGAAAAGTTTCTTCTCAAAAGCTTAAGAATCTTCTCCTCAGAAGTTTGAAAAGTTTTTCCTCAGAAGCTTGAAAAGCTATTTTATAAAATCTTGAATAACTATTCTTCAAAACCTTGAAATGTGAAAAGCTTCTCCTCAGAAGCTTGAGAAGCTTCTCCTCAGAAGCTTTTCATCAGAGCTAGAAAAGCTTCTCCTCAAAAGCTTGAGAAGCTTTTCCTCAGAAGCTTGTGAAGCTTCTACTCGCAAGCTTGAGAAGCTTCCCTACAGAAGATTGAGATGCTTTCCCTCAAAAGATTGAGAAACGTCTCCTTAAAAGCTTGAGAAGCTTCTTCTCAGAAGTTTGAGAAGCATCTCTTAAGATGCTTTAGAAATTTCTTCACAAAAAATTGAGAAGCTTCTTCTCAAAACCTTGAGATGCTTCTTCTCGAAAGCTTGAAAATCTTCTCTACAGAAGTTTGGGAAGCTTCTCTACAGAAGATTGAAAAGCTTCTCAAAAGCTTGAGAAGCTTCTGCTCAGAAGCTTGAGAAGCTTCTCCTCAGAAGCTTAAGAAGCTTCTCCTCAAATGCTTGAGAACCTTCTCTTCAAAAGCTTGAGAAATTTCTCCTCAAAAGCTTGAGAAATTTCTCCTCAAAAGCTTGAGAGGCTTTTCCTCAAAAAATTGTGAAGCATCTCCTCAAAAGCTTAAAAAGCTTCTCCTCAGAAGCTGGAGAAGCTTCTCCTCAGAAGCTTCAGAAGCTTCTCTTCAGAAGCTTGAGAATCTTCTCTTTAGAAGCTTGAGAAGCTTCTCCTGGAAAGCTTGAGAAGCTTCTCCTGGAAAGCTTGAGAAGCTTCTCCTCAGAAGCTTGAAAGCTTCTCCTCAGTAGCTTCGAAAGCTTTTCCTCAGAAGCTTGAGAAGCGTCTTTTGAAAATCTCGAGAATCTATTCTTCAAAAGCATGCCTTCGCCTAAGAAGCTTGAAAACCTTCTCTTCAGAAGCTTGAGAAGCTTGAGTAGATTGTCTTTTGAAGCTCGAGAAGCAGCTTGAGAAGCTTCTCATCAGAAGCTTGAGAAGTTTCTGATCAGAAGCTTGAGACGTTTCTCATCAGAAGCTTGAGAATCTTCTCTTCAGAAACTTGAGAAGCTTCTCCTCAGAAGCGTGAGAAGCTTCTCTTCAGAAGCTTAAGAAATTTCTCCTCAGAAGCTTAAAAAGCTTCTCCTCAGAAGCTTGAGAAGCTTCTCATCAGAAGCTCGAGAAACTTCTCCTCAGAAGCTCAATAAGCTTCTTCTTAGAAGCTTGAATAGCTTCTCCTCAGAAGCTTGAATAGCTTCTCTTCAGAAGCTTGAGAAGCTTCTCTTTAGAAGCATGGGAAATTTCTCCTGGGAAGCTTAAGAAGCTTCTCCTGGAAAGCTTGAGAAGCTTCTCCTCAGAAGCTTGAAAGCTTCTCCTCAGTAGCTTCGAAAGCTTTTGCTCAGAAGCTTGAGAAGCGTCTTTTGAAAATCTTGAGAATCTATTCTTCAAAAGCATGAGAGGCTTCTTCTAAGAAGCTTGAAAAGCTTCTCTTCAGAAGCTTGAGAAGCTTCTTCTGAGAAGCTTGAGTAGATTGTCTTTTGAAGCTCGAGAAGTTTTTTCTCAGAAGATTGAGAAGCTTCTCATCAGAAGCTTGAGAAGCTTCTCCTCAGAAGCTTGGAAAGCTTCTTCTCAGAAGATCGAGAAGCTTCTCATAAGAAACTTCTTATTTTAAGCTTGAGAAGCTTCTCCTCTGAAGCCTTGAAAGGTTCTTCTCTAAAGCATCAAAAGCATCTCCTCAGAAGCCTCAAAAAATTCTCTTCAGAAGCTTCAGAAGCTTCTCCTCAGAAGCTTGAAAGCTTCTCTCCAAAAGCTTGAAAGATTAAAAATAATATGTTGGCGCCCAGCAAATACAAATACAAATGAATTGCGAATCTCTCAATTGAGTTTCATTTCTGAACAAGATATCTTTTGGCTTCAAGATTGGCAGACTCAATAGAAACCTAAAATTAATCGAACTGCTACTCAGACAATGAAGAGCCCAGACAGATAATATGAAGTTAATTGACCCCAAAAATAGACACAAATAAAGCAATAACCTATTTCTAAATGTTTCGTTATCTTATCTAGCGACGCAATTACAATAAAATCGGAGTTCACTTGGCTTATGATCCAACGTATTGGGTGGAGGAAATTTGGGTTGCCGTTTAAGACGGTCTTTTATGAACCAAATGAAAGAAATTTCCAAAAAAAAATAATCTTCATATGCTTCGAAAGCACCCTCAACATTTATTACTGTTAAAACAATTTCCCGAAAAAGCTACACTCCACAAGATTTATTCCATATGAGCTGATCATAATTCTTCCCGCACCGCACCGAACAAACATAACCTCATTCGGCGCCAAACCAACCGCAAGCAACGGAAGTGGTCAACGACGCACAGCTCCCATAAATATATGTTTACAGCACATATTTAGATAGGAGGAACTTCCATAAACCGGACGCAAATCCGCATTCACCAACTCCCGGTCTCTTCCGAGGAAAGAGCGAGGCACAGTGATTCAGTTTTATTTAATCTGCCAAAAACCGGATTTCCAAAGATAAAAAGGAACACATGCGTAAATGCATGTTGGACGCTAAAATTCTGAAAGGGACGCTGGAATCCTGAAGTAACTTTCTTGAAAATCCTTAAAGAGCTTTCCTGAAAATTGTGAAAAACTTTCTTAAAAATCCAGAAAACCATGAAGGGACTTTCCAGAAAATCCCAGGAGAGTCCCTTCTGAAAATTGTGAAGAAACTTTTCAGAAGCGAGATCCCCCAAAATCTTGAAGGGACTTTTATGAAGATCCTGAAGGGACTTTACTGAAAATCCTGAAGGGACTTTGATGAAAATCTTGAATAGACATTCATGAAAATCGTGAAGTGATTTTTATGACAATCCTCAAGGGATATTCCTGAAAATTCTGAAGTGAATTTTCTGACAATCCTGTAGGGACTCTCTTGAAAAGCTTGAAGGTACTTTTCGGAAAATCATGAAAAGATTTTCCTGAAGGGACTTTCTTGAAAATCCTGAAGGGAATTTTCAGACAATCGTGGAGGAAATTTCCTGAAAATTCAAAAAATTATGAAAAAACCTGATAATGCAGAAAATCTGGACCACTGTGTGATGGCTCATTCCCGAACAAAAGCCGGCTTCCACACAACTATTGCACCCGCACACCATATCATACACTGACCGGTTCCGAAGAACACGTGGTTCAACTCATAAAAACTAACGCTTTTTTGACAAGATTTCCTTCGTCGGAGGATTCTCGCATTCATCGCGTCGGTTTTAACCATACCGGCCAACCAAAGAAGAGAGGGAGCGGAGCTCATAAATATGCTTTTGTCAGATCGCACATTAATTCTTGGCGCCTTTTGGATCACACGCTGCTCAGCTTCAGAGATGGACCAACGAAACCGTAGAAAACGTAAAAAAAAAATATGAAAATGGCGGCCATCCGTCTAACGGAATATGAATGCCGAGAAGAAGTAAAAGAAGCAGCATTTGCATCGTAATCCGGGACCATGACTCGGAGGCCTCTTTCCGGTATGGGGTTTGCTGTAGGCGGGAAAATTTATTGCCCTCGCTCACCGAAACCAAGAGTTTGGGCTTTGGATGCATTTTAGATTGAGGTTTTTGTCGGTGCACCGAAAGCTCGTGGCGAGGGTTTTGTTGCTCGGGTTATTGAGCTTGAACTCATGGAGAGGGGGATTTTCATTGGATGTTATAAATTTCGGTAGAGGAAAGGTGCCTTCTCAGAATCAGCTTGAAAAATCAGCCAATCAATAGCCTTACGGTCATAGAAAAAAACAAAAACAAGTTTCAATGGAGTCATATTAATTTAAAACCAATTTTAATTGAACTTGAAAAAGATTTCGCTTCAATTTCGATTCGATTTCGATTCAATTTCGATTCAATTTCGATTCGATTTCGATTCGATTTCGATTCGATTTCGATTCGATTTCGATTCGATTTCGATTCGATTTCGATTCGATTTCGATTCGATTTCGATTCGATTTCGATTCGATTTCGATTCGATTTCGATTCGATTTCGATTCGATTTCGATTCGATTTCGATTCGATTTCGATTCGATTTCGATTCGATTTCGATTCGATTTCGATTCGATTTCGATTCGATTTCGATTCGATTTCGATTCGATTTCGATTCGATTTCGATTCGATTTCGATTCGATTTCGATTCGATTTCGATTCGATTTCGATTCGATTTCGATTCGATTTCGATTCGATTTCGATTCGATTTCGATTCGATTCGATTTCGATTCGATTTCGATTCGATTTCGATTCGATTTCGATTCGATTTCGATTCGATTTCGATTCGATTTCGATTCGATTTCGATTCGATTTCGATTCGATTTCGATTCGATTTCGATTCGATTTCGATTCGATTTCGATTCGATTTCGATTCGATTTCGATTCGATTTCGATTCGATTTCGATTCGATTTCGATTCGATTTCGATTCGATTTCGATTCGATTTCGATTCGATTTCGATTCGATTTCGATTCGATTTCGATTCGATTTCGATTCGATTTCGATTCGATTTCGATTCGATTTCGATTCGATTTCGATTCGATTTCGATTCGATTTCGATTCGATTTCGATTCGATTTCGATTCGATTTCGATTCGATTTCGATTCGATTTCGATTCGATTTCGATTCGATTTCGATTCGATTTCGATTCGATTTCGATTCGATTTCGATTCGATTTCGATTCGATTTCGATTCGATTTCGATTCGATTTCGATTCGATTTCGATTCGATTTCGATTCGATTTCGATTCGATTTCGATTCGATTTCGATTCGATTTCGATTCGATTCGATTCGATTCGATTTCGATTCGATTTCGATTCGATTTCGATTCGATTTCGATTCGATTTCGATTCGATTTCGATTCGATTTCGATTCGATTTCGATTCGATTTCGATTCGATTTCGATTCGATTTCGATTCGATTTCGATTCGATTTCGATTCGATTTCGATTCGATTTCGATTCGATTTCGATTCGATTTCGATTCGATTTCGATTCGATTTCGATTCGATTTCGATTCGATTTCGATTCGATTTCGATTCGATTTCGATTCGATTTCGATTCGATTTCGATTCGATTCGATTTCGATTCGATTTCGATTCGATTTCGATTCGATTTCGATTCGATTTCGATTCGATTTCGATTCGATTTCGATTCGATTTCGATTCGATTTCGATTCGATTTCGATTCGATTTCGATTCGATTTCGATTCGATTTCGATTCGATTTCGATTCGATTTCGATTCGATTTCGATTCGATTTCGATTCGATTCGATTCGATTTCGATTCGATTTCGATTCGATTTCGATTCGATTTCGATTCGATTTCGATTCGATTTCGATTCGATTTCGATTCGATTTCGATTCGATTTCGATTCGATTTCGATTCGATTTCGATTCGATTTCGATTCGATTTCGATTCGATTTCGATTCGATTTCGATTCGATTTCGATTCGATTTCGATTCGATTTCGATTCGATTTCGATTCGATTTCGATTCGATTTCGATTCGATTTCGATTCGATTTCGATTCGATTTCGATTCGATTTCGATTCGATTTCGATTCGATTTCGATTCGATTTCGATTCGATTTCGATTCGATTTCGATTCGATTTCGATTCGATTTCGATTCGATTTCGATTCGATTTCGATTCGATTTCGATTCGATTTCGATTCGATTTCGATTCGATTTCGATTCGATTTCGATTCGATTTCGATTCGATTTCGATTCGATTTCGATTCGATTTCGATTCGATTTCGATTCGATTTCGATTCGATTTCGATTCGATTTCGATTCGATTTCGATTCGATTTCGATTCGATTTCGATTCGATTTCGATTCGATTTCGATTCGATTTCGATTCGATTTCGATTCGATTTCGATTCGATTTCGATTCGATTCGATTCGATTTCGATTCGATTTCGATTCGATTTCGATTCGATTTCGATTCGATTTCGATTCGATTTCGATTCGATTTCGATTCGATTTCGATTCGATTTCGATTCGATTTCGATTCGATTTCGATTCGATTTCGATTCGATTTCGATTCGATTTCGATTCGATTTCGATTCGATTTCGATTCGATTTCGATTCGATTTCGATTCGATTTCGATTCGATTTCGATTCGATTTCGATTCGATTTCGATTCGATTTCGATTCGATTTCGATTCGATTTCGATTCGATTTCGATTCGATTTCGATTCGATTTCGATTCGATTTCGATTCGATTTCGATTCGATTTCGATTCGATTTCGATTCGATTTCGATTCGATTTCGATTCGATTTCGATTCGATTTCGATTCGATTTCGATTCGATTTCGATTCGATTTCGATTCGATTTCGATTCGATTTCGATTCGATTTCGATTCGATTTCGATTCGATTTCGATTCGATTTCGATTCGATTTCGATTCGATTTCGATTCGATTTCGATTCGATTTCGATTCGATTTCGATTCGATTTCGATTCGATTTCGATTCGATTTCGATTCGATTTCGATTCGATTTCGATTCGATTTCGATTCGATTTCGATTCGATTCGATTTCGATTCGATTTCGATTCGATTTCGATTCGATTTCGATTCGATTTTCGATTCGATTTCGATTCGATTTCGATTCGATTTCGATTCGATTTCGATTCGATTTCGATTCGATTTCGATTCGATTTCGATTCGATTTCGATTCGATTTCGATTCGATTTCGATTCGATTTCGATTCGATTTCGATTCGATTCGATTTCGATTCGATTTCGATTCGATTTCGATTCGATTTCGATTCGATTTCGATTCGATTTCGATTCGATTTCGATTCGATTTCGATTCGATTTCGATTCGATTTCGATTCGATTTCGATTCGATTCGATTCGATTTCGATTCGATTTCGATTCGATTTCGATTCGATTTCGATTCGATTTCGATTCGATTTCGATTCGATTTCGATTCGATTTCGATTCGATTTCGATTCGATTTCGATTCGATTTCGATTCGATTTCGATTCGATTTCGATTCGATTTCGATTCGATTTCGATTCGATTTCGATTCGATTTCGATTCGATTTCGATTCGATTTCGATTCGATTTCGATTCGATTTCGATTTCGATTCGATTTCGATTCGATTTCGATTCGATTTCGATTCGATTTCGATTCGATTTCGATTCGATTTCGATTCGATTTCGATTCGATTTCGATTCGATTTCGATTCGATTTCGATTCGATTTCGATTCGATTTCGATTCGATTTCGATTCGATTTCGATTCGATTTCGATTCGATTTCGATTCGATTTCGATTCGATTTCGATTCGATTTCGATTCGATTTCGATTCGATTTCGATTCGATTTCGATTCGATTTCGATTCGATTTCGATTCGATTTCGATTCGATTTCGATTCGATTTCGATTCGATTTCGATTCGATTTCGATTCGATTTCGATTCGATTTCGATTCGATTTCGATTCGATTTCGATTCGATTTCGATTCGATTTCGATTCGATTTCGATTCGATTTCGATTCGATTTCGATTCGATTTCGATTCGATTTCGATTCGATTTCGATTCGATTTCGATTCGATTTCGATTCGATTTCGATTCGATTTCGATTCGATTCGATTTCGATTCGATTTCGATTCGATTTCGATTCGATTTCGATTCGATTTCGATTCGATTTCGATTCGATTTCGATTCGATTTCGATTCGATTTCGATTCGATTTCGATTCGATTTCGATTCGATTTCGATTCGATTTCGATTCGATTTCGATTCGATTTCGATTCGATTTCGATTCGATTTCGATTCGATTTCGATTCGATTTCGATTCGATTTCGATTCGATTTCGATTCGATTTCGATTCGATTTCGATTCGATTTCGATTCGATTTCGATTCGATTTCGATTCGATTTCGATTCGATTTCGATTCGATTTCGATTCGATTTCGATTCGATTTCGATTCGATTTCGATTCGATTTCGATTCGATTTCGATTCGATTTCGATTCGATTTCGATTCGATTTCGATTCGATTTCGATTCGATTTCGATTCGATTTCGATTCGATTTCGATTCGATTTCGATTCGATTTCGATTCGATTTCGATTCGATTTCGATTCGATTTCGATTTTTCGATTCGATTTCGATTCGATTTCGATTCGATTTCGATTCGATTTCGATTCGATTTCGATTCGATTTCGATTCGATTTCGATTCGATTTCGATTCGATTTCGATTCGATTTCGATTCGATTTCGATTCGATTTCGATTCGATTTCGATTCGATTTCGATTCGATTTCGATTCGATTTCGATTCGATTTCGATTCGATTTCGATTCGATTTCGATTCGATTCGATTTCGATTCGATTTCGATTCGATTTCGATTCGATTTCGATTCGATTTCGATTCGATTTCGATTCGATTTCGATTCGATTTCGATTCGATTTCGATTCGATTTCGATTCGATTCGATTCGATTTCGATTCGATTTCGATTCGATTTCGATTCGATTTCGATTCGATTCGATTTCGATTCGATTTCGATTCGATTTCGATTCGATTTCGATTCGATTTCGATTCGATTTCGATTCGATTTCGATTCGATTTCGATTCGATTTCGATTCGATTTCGATTTCGATTCGATTTCGATTCGATTTCGATTCGATTTCGATTCGATTTCGATTCGATTTCGATTCGATTTCGATTCGATTTCGATTCGATTTCGATTCGATTTCGATTCGATTTCGATTCGATTGCGAAATCGAATCAAAATTGAATCAAAATTGAATCAAAATCGAATCGAAATCGAACAACTATGAAACTCATCAATTATCTATTAAACAAACATAGAATTCAAAGAAAATCGATTGAAATTCATTCACAAATGTCGTTCTCCATGTCATTCACTTCTCAAGATCCAATAAGACGATAACGCCATCGTAAAGAGTCATAAACTATGTAGGATAACAGGCAGAGATAACAAGACACTGTGTATGTGTACATTCCGGTAGACACTCCAAGCCTTCCCACATTCGAGCAGAGCAACGTCTTAATCCCGAACAGAAAACCGAAGAATTTGTCGTTTCCCATGTTGATCCGCCCCCAGAGGATTGCGACCTTCTTCCTAAAGGGAATTAGCCGAGGCAGTCAGCAGTCAGGTCAGGTGGGTGGTGGAGGGATATGTGACTCGTTCGTCAGGATTTCACGGTTGTCCAATCTTAGCTACCAGTCGGGGAAATCTTGATCCATATTTATTTTAGCCCACCTCTCCTGGGTTAGATTCCCTGGGGCTTTCTGCCAGGTGCTGTTCTGAGTCGATGTATGTGTAAATTTAACATCCTCCGATGGTTGGAAATCTTATGCGAGGCCTGCTTAGGTTGCGATACAAGTAGGCGTTGAATTTACGACTGCGGATTTCCGGGAAGCGTTTGTTCTTTGATAGCTTTCAAATAAATCGCTTCTAATTGCATTTCGTAGGCAAAGGGGCTGGGAGGGGAAGGAGTTCACCGCCGGAAACGGAAACAGATGATGAATGTCTGATACGTGCCTTATCGATGCTTGATTGAACACTGATTGCACTTACTGCCAGGGCGTGTGATGCGACAATTGAGCTAATAAATGTCACCGCGAGAGAGATGGTGAACCGTAGTGACAAACGTGGTTTGGCAAATTGACTTTCATTTACAGCAGTAGGCCATTGAAGAAATGTGCGTGCCGCGGCGCTTCAATCGAAACAAGGTCACTAGAGCAGAGGTGGTTTGCCAAACATGTTTCACCTCTCCGTTGGATGTTTTCGGAAAGAACGTGACCGCAGAAGACATGCGCACTCATAAATAACATTGCGCTTATCGGAACTGGCCATCAGTTTACCATGACTCGGTTAGTAAGCAGTATTATCTGTGTTTGGGCTTCGCTACTGTTGTCCATTTCGGCTCAGTATCTCCAAAATGAAGCCCTTCTGCAGGCTCAGGCCACGTGCGTTGAATATCTCGGTATTCCGGAGGCCCGTCTCGAGCAGTACAACATTAGCGTCTATCCGCCGGATCGCGATACCATGTGCATGATTCGTTGCGCTGGAATTGTTCTAGGATTTTGGGAAGATGAACAAGGTCTGCTCATCGACGGGGCGAAGCAACTGTTCCCGGATTCCGGCGATGTAGACTTGGTAGCGCAGAAAGTCCTCCACTGCGCTGAACGGAAGCTGTTATCTTGTGATCCCGCGGATGCTTGTGCCAGAGCCTACTACTCTTTCCGCTGTGCCATGCGAAAGTTTGAACCTTCCAATTCAGCTTTGTCTACAGACCAGAAGCTGACCCCAGAAAAGTTCCTCAAGGCACAGATCGTCTGTGCCAACATCCTCCGCATTCCTCACGATCATCTGAAGCTGTACAACCAAGGAGTCTACCCGGACGATGCGGAAACTCGATGCCTGCTCCGATGCATAGGAGTTCGTCTGGAACTATACAGTGATGCGATGGGACCGAACTTGGATCGACTCCACTCTGAATTCGCCATAGATCAACCACTAGAAGAATTCAAAACGAGAGCCACGTTATGCTGCGAAGCCAACCGTCCCTTGATCCAAGACTACTGCACCGCCGCCTACCGTAATCTGTACCTTTGCTTCAGGGAGCACTTCAACGCGTTCACCTCTCAGAATCGCCAAACTCTACTGAGTCACACGTCAAGCCCACAAACCTGTATTGATCTAGAGTCCGATATTCTCCTCTACGGCGATGATGTTTAGGCAATAAAAACTCAAACCCAGCCCAGAACATGTTTCCTCATTACTACCTTTATACGTGACCTAATCCTGCTTCGTCCGTTTCCTCATTTGCCTTATATAAAAATAGGCTTCCCATTCTGCATCACCAAATATTTCACCATGAAACACCTAGTGAGCTTTGTTCTTCTCGCCCTGGCCATCTACCCAGTCCATTCGGCTCGCCGCTACCGCATAGCCGCCGAAGAGTGCGTTCAATATCTCAAAATATGTCCAACCCGTCTGGAGCAGTACTTGAAGTTTATCTTCCCGGAGGATCGCGAGACAATGTGCTTCATGCGTTGCGTTGCCACCAAGCTGAACCTATGGTGCGACAGGAAAGGCCTCAACTGGGCAGTTCTAGAAGACAGGATATGCCCATCCGTACGGGAGAAGGTCGAAGCCTGCGTCTGCCGGAAGCTGGATCTCATCGACCCCTATGATCACTGCCCCAGAGCCTACTACGCCTTCCGCTGCCTGCGAAACTATCTGCAGGAGATCTTCCTGTTCAAAAACCTCGATCGCGACTTCGATGATGGCTACATAGTGAAGGTCCCATCCTCCAAGGAACTCATCGTCCCGAGTTGCGCCAGTTGTAGCAACAGCTTCAACCCCCTGACGATAACCGAGATGACCCAAAAGCTTCTGCAATGCGCCAAAAAGTGCCAGCTCTGTTCGTTAAATCTGTGCGATCGTACGACGGATCCGGTGGTCGAGACCCCAGAATTCCAGTGTACCGTGTACTGCGCGTCGATCTGCACCGGAGTCTACAGCGAGCAGAAGGGCATCCTGATGGATAATCTGTACGCGCAGTTGGCCCGCTGCGAAACGCGGGAGTCCTTCGACTACCGTTTGGGGCTGTGCTTCGGTCGGAATGCCCTACCGGAGGGTAGCAGTCCTCAGGCGGTGGTCTTCCAGCAGTACTTCAAGTGCCTCCGAGGGGACTACGAACGGTTCTACAGCAGCAACCTGGAGGAACTGCTGCAGATCCCCGGTATTTCCAAGTATTGCTTCTAGGTTGGCGGTTTCGACTATGGTTCTGATAAAGTTATTGAAATAAAGTTCAAATAGAACTAAGGAGGTGCTCATTTCAAAAGAAATCATTTCTGCTGTGTATACTTTTAAGCGCACGCTTACTTTTTTTACTGCCACTTCTATGATATTTCATTGGTATTTGTTTGGCATTCCAACGGCATTCCTTAGCCACTTCAGAGGCATTTTTTGGTATTTGATGACCATTTTATCAGCATTCCATTGGCATTCCATTGGAATTCCACAGGCATCTTTCATCAGCATTCCTGTCACAGGTATTTCATTGGGCAACCCTTTGGCACATTCCATTGTTACATTTCAATGGCATTCCAATGGATTATTTCAGCGGCATTCCATTATTGGCACGGTTCATTTGAACAGTTCATTGTCATTCCTTTCACACAGACATACCACTGCATTATGTCATTGACAATTCATTGGCATTGCATTGGCACATTTCATTGGCGCAGTACAGTGCATTGGAATAGTGCAGTGCATTGGCACATTTCATTGGCATTCTTTAGGCAAAGTTCGTTGGCATTCAATTGGAACATTTCATTGGCACATTTTATTGGCATTTCATTGGAACTTTTCATTGGCAATCCATTGGAACAGTGCATTGGCATTCCTTTGGCACATTTCATTGGCATTCCAGTGGTACATTTCATTGGAATTCAATTGGAACATTTTACTGGCACATTTTATAGGCAATTCATTGGCACTATTGATTGGCATTCCATTGGCACATTTCATTGCCACATTTCATTGGCATATTTCAGTGGCATTCCATTGGCACAAATCATTGGCATTCAATTGGAACATTTTATTGGCATTTCATTGGCACTTTTGATTGGCATTCCATAGGCACATTTCATTGGCATTCCATTGGAAGATTGCATAGGTATAATTGGAACATTTCATTGGCACATTTCATTGACACTTTTATTGGTCATCCATTGGAACAGTGCATTGGCATTCCACTGGCAAATTCCGTTGGCATTCAATTGGAACATTTTATTGGCACATTTATAGGCAATTCATTATCACTTTTGATTGGAATTCCATTGGCACATTTCATTGTCACTTTCAATTGGCATTCCATTGGCATATTTCAGTGGCATTCCATTGTCACAATTCATTGGCATTCAATTGAAACATTTTATTGGCATTTCATTGGAACTTTTGATTGACAATCCATTGGAACAGTGCATTGGCATTCCATTGGAACATTTCATTGACATTCCAGTGGCACATTTCATTGGCATTCAATTGGAACATTTTACTGGCACATTTTATAGGCAATTCAATGGTTCTTTTGATTGGCATTCCATCAATATGCCATTGGCACATTTTATAGGCAATTCATTGGCACTATTGATTGGCATTCCATTGGCACATTTCATTGCCACATTTCATTGGCATATTTCAGTGGCATTCCATTGGCACAAATCATTGGCATTCAATTGGAACATTTTATTGGCATTTCATTGGCACTTTTGATTGGCATTCCATAGGCACATTTCATTGGCATTTCATTGGAAGATTGCATAGGTATAATTGGAACATTTCATTGGCACTTTTATTGGTCATCCATTGGAACAGTGCATTGGCATTCCACTGGCAAATTCCGTTGGCATTCAATTGGAACATTTTATTGGCACATTTATAGGCAATTCATTATCACTTTTGATTGACATTCCATTGGCACATTGGCATTCCATTGGCATATTTTAGTGGCATTCCATTGTCACAATTCATTGGCATTGAACTGAAACATTTTATTGGCACATTTTATTGTCATTTCATTGTTACTTTTGATTGGCAATCCATTGGAATAGTGTATTGGCATTCGAGTGGCACATTTCATTGGCATTCAATTGGAACATTTTCTTGGCACATTTTATTGGCATTTCATTGGCACTTTTGATTGGCAATCCATTTGCATTCCATTGGCATTCCATTGGCATATTTAATTGAAATTCCATTGGCACATTACAGTCGCGTTCTTTTGGCACTTTTGATTGACAATCTATTGGCACAGAGCATTGACATTTCATTGGCAATCTATTGAAACAGTGCATTGGCATTCCATTGGCATATCTCATTGGCATTACAGGGGCATATTTTATTGGCATTTCATTGGCACATTTGAGTGACATTCTTTAAGCATATTCAATTGAAACAATTCAGTGGCACATTTTATTGGCATTTTTGATTGGCAATCCATAAGAACAGTGCAGTGCAGTCCATTGGCACTTTACATTGGCATTCCAGTGGCACATTTCATTGGCTTTCAATTAGAACATTTTCTTGGCACATTTTATTGGCATTTCATTGGCACTTTCAATTGGCATTCCATTGGCATATTTTAGTGGCATTCCATTGTCACAATTCATTGGCATTGAACTGAAGCATTTTATTGGCACATTTTATTGTCATTTCATTGTTACTTTTGATTGGCAATCCATTGGAACAGTGTATTGGCATTCGAGTGGCACATTTCATTGGCATTTCATTGGCACTTTTGATTGGCAATCCATTTGCATTCCATTGGCATTCCATTGGCATTCCATTGGCATTCCATTGGCATATTTAATTGAAATTCCATTGGCACATTACAGTCGCGTTCTTTTGGCACTTTTGATTGACAATCTATTGGCACAGAGCATTGACATTTCATTGGCAATCTATTGAAACAGTGCATTGGCATTCCATTGGCATATCTCATTGGCATTCCAGGGGCATATTTTATTGGCATTCCATTGGCACATTTGAGTGACATTCTTTAAGAATATTTAATTGAAACAATTCAATGGCACATTTTATTGGCATTTTTGATTGGCAATTCATAAAAACAGTGCAGTGCAGTCCATTGGCACTTTACATTGGCATTCCAGTGGCACATTTCATTGGCTTTCAATTAGAACATTTTCTTGGCACATTTTATTGGCATTTCATAGGCACTTTTGATTGGCAATCCATTGGCATATTTAATTGAAATTTCATTGGCACATTACAGTCGCGTTCATTTGGTACTTTTGATTCATAATCTATTGGCACAGTGCATTGACATTTCATTGGCACTTTTGATTGGCAATCTA
This sequence comes from Aedes aegypti, assembly GCF_002204515.2. Classification (NCBI taxonomy): domain Eukaryota; kingdom Metazoa; phylum Arthropoda; class Insecta; order Diptera; family Culicidae; genus Aedes; species Aedes aegypti. The sequence continues at coordinate 52,767,825 of NC_035109.1, read as the reverse complement.
TTGAAACAGTGCATTGGCATTCCATTGGCATATCTCATTGGCATTCCAGGGGCACATTTTATTGGCATTTCATTGGCATATTTCATTGGCATGCCATTGGCACCTTTCATTGTAATTGCATTGGCCATTTTCATTGGCATTCCATTTGTACAAAGCGTTGGCATTCCATTGGCACATTTCATTGACATTCAATTGGAACATTAATCATTAAAATTTTCAATTTATTTGGTTGTCCTTCATTTGAAATTACTATGGTATGCGATTGGCATTCGATTGGCTTTTGATTGGAATTCAATTGGCATTCGATTGAAATTCCGTTACCATACGATAATTTTCGATCAGGATTCGAGTGGCATTCAGTTGAAATTTGATTGACATTCGGTTGAATTCAATTGGCTTTCGTTTGGCTTTCGATAGGAATTCGACTGACATTCGGAATGTTGTTCTATGTTGCATTCAATTTTAAATTTAGTTTTCATTCCCTTTCGCATTCCTTTTACTGTTTTCCTCTTCGCAATTCATTTCACATTTAATTTTGCATTACATTCCACATTTCATGTCGCATTCAATTGTGAAATCTTTTTCATTCCCGTTTGAATCCCATTTTGCTATTCTTTTCGCATTCCATATCGCGTTCGATTTCGCATTATATTTCATATTCCTTTTTTCCGTCCATCTCACCTTATATTTAATGCTCCATTTCGCATTAATTTTGAATTCCATTTTTAATCCTTTTCCCATTCCCTTTCCAATCTAATTTGCTTTCTTCTTCGCATTTCATTTTTTCATTCCATATTGTATTCTATTTCACATTCCATTACGTTTTTCTCTTCGCATTCAATTTCGTATTAATTTTTTCTTTCCATTTAGCCTTGTTTTTTATATTCCTTACCGCATTCAATTTCAATTCAAGGGAACTTTCGCACTCCATTTCATTTGACTCCTTTCGCATTCCTTTTTTCACTCCTTTTTCATTTCATTTCGCTTTTTGTTTTATGTAACATTTCGCCCTCCATTACGCATCCAATTTTGAGCTCAAGCTTTATTTCATTCGTTTTCCCTTTCTGCTTTCACTTCGCATTTCATTACATATTTATTTATTTTTTATTCCATTTCGCATTCAACTACACACTGCATTCCGATTTACTCTTCGTATTACTTTTTTCATTCCCTTTAGTCCATTTTGTCCATTCTGTATTCAGTTTTGAAATCAATTTCAATTAAAGGGAACTTTTGCATTCCATTTGACGTTGCATTTCGCATTTTATTTCACACTCATTTCGCATTCCTTTTTGATTTCCTTTTTCATTCCATTCCGCCTTATATTTCATGTTCCATTTCGCACTCCTTTTGGGGGTCATGCACAAATTACGTCACGCTCCAAGGGGGGGGAGGGGGTCAAGCCAAGCGTGACAAGCCTCACAAAATTTTCGAAGGACTCATACAAAAAACGTGACAAAGGGGGTGGGGGAGGGGGTCAAAAAAGTCCAAATATAGCGTGACATAATTTGTGTACCATCCCTTGCATTCAATTTTAAATTCCATTTTTATTCCTTTTGTCATACCCTTTCGCATTCCATTTTACTTTCCTCTTTGCATTCCAAATCATATTTCGTATTCTAATTACATTTCGATTTTCTCTTCGCATTCCGTTTCGCAATATAAATATTCGATATTCCATTTCGCATTCCTTTTGGTTTTCATTCCTTTCGCCTAAATTTTAATATTCAATTTCGCATTGCACACATTACATTTTGAATACAATTTTCATTCCCTATCGGATCTCTTTCTATTTTTCTCTTCTTATTCTCTTTCGCGTTCCATTGCGCATAATATTTCATATTTCTTTACGCATTTTTTTTTATTCCTTCACGCCTTGTATTTTATGTTTAATTTCGCACTTCATATTGCATTCAGTTTTGAGTTCAATTTTTGTTATGAAAAATGGTTTCATTCCCTTTCGCATTCCGTTTTGCTTTTTTCTTCGCATTCCATTTCATATTTTCATATAATTTCGCATTTTATTTCGCATATATCTATTTTGCATTCTATTTTGCATTCCTTTTCGCATTCCATATCGCTTTTCAAATTCTATTTCGCGTTTCAGTTCGTCCATTTTGCATTCCATTTCGCATTTCATTCACGTTTCATTTCTCATTCCATTCGCATTTCTTTTCTCATTCCATTTCGTTTCCCGTTTTGCATTCCATTTTTCATTCCTATTAGCTTATCTTGAGAAGCTTCACCTTAGAAGCATGAGAAGCTCCTCCTCAGAAACTTAAAAAGCTCTTCTTCATACGCTTCTCCTATGCAGCTTGAGAATCTTCCCCTCAGAAGCTTTTGAAGCTTTTCCTTAGAAGCTTGAGAAGCTTCTCATCAGGAGTTCGGAGAGTATAACTTCAGAAACTTGAGTAGGTTTTCCTCAGAAGCTTCAGAAGCTTCTTCTCAGAAGCTAAAGAAGCTTCTCCTCAGAAGCTTAAGCAGCTTTTCTTCAGACCCTTCAGAAGCTTCTTCTCTGAGGCTTGAGAAATTTTTCCTCAGAAGCTAGAAGAAACTTCTCCTCAAAAGTTTTTCTCAGAATCATGAGAAGCTTCTCACAGAAGCTCTAGAAGCTTCACTTCAAGCGCTTGAGAAGCTTCTCCTCAGATACTTGAAAGCTTCTCCTCAGAAGCTTGAGAAGCTCATCCTCAGAAGCTTCAATAGATGCTCCTTAAAAGGCTGAAGTAGCTTCGCCTCACAAGCTATAGAACTTTATCCTCAGAAGCTTGAAAAGCTTTAAAAGCTTGAGAAGCTTCTCCTCTGAAGCTAAAGAAGAATTCCCTCAAAAGCTTGAGAAGCCTCCCCACAGAAGCTTGGGAAGCTTTTGCTCAGAAGCTTGATTAGCTTCTTTTAAGAAGCTTTAATAGCTTCTCTTCAGAAGCTTGAAAGCTTCTCCTCAGAAGTTTGAGAAGCTTTTCCCCAGAAGTTACTGAATTTTCTCCACAGCAGCTGGAAAAGCTTCTCCTCAGAAGCATGAGAAGCTTCTTTAAGAAGCTAGAGATACTTTTTCTCAGAAGATTAAGAAGCTTTTACTCGAAAGCTAGAAAAGCTTCTTCTCAGGTGCTTGAAAAGCTTCTCCACAGAAACTTGATAAGCATTTCCTAAGAAGCTTCTGAAGAGAAGCTTTTCCTTAGAATCTTGTAAAGCTCCTCCCAGAAGCTTGAGAAGCTTTTTTCAGCAGCTTTCGAAGCTTTTTTCAGAAGGTTTAGAAGCTTTTTATAGAAGCTTTTGAAGTTTCTCTCAGAAGCTTGAAAAGCTTCACTCAGAAGCTTGAGATGCTTCTCCTTAGAAGCTAGAAAAGCTTCTCCTCAGTTGCTTGAATAGCTTTTCCTCAGAAGCTTCAATAGCTTCTCCTCAGAACCTTGAAAAGCTTCTCCACAGAAATTGAAAAAATCCTCCTCATAAACTTGAGAAACTTCTTCTCAGAAGCTTGAGAAGCTTTTCCTCAGAAGTTTGAGAAGCTTCTCCTCAGAAGCTTGAATTTTTTTTTTCCTCAGAAGTTTGAGAAGCTTATTCTCAGAAGATTGAGAAGCTATTACTCAGAAGCTACTGGAGCTTCTCCTCAGCAGCTAGAAAAGCTTCTAGGCAAAAGCTTGAGAAGCTTCTCCTCAGAAACTTGATAAGTATTTCCTTAGAAGCTCCAGAAGCTTCTCCTCAGAAGTTCCAGAAGCTTCTCCTCAGAAGCTTGAGAAGCTTCCTCAGAAGCTATAGAAGTTTCTCCTCAGAATCTTATGAATCCTCTCCTCAGATGCTTGAGAAGCTTATCCTCTAAAGCTTGAGAAATTTCTTCTCAAATGCTTCAAAAGCTCCTCATCAGAAACTTGAAAAGCATTTCCTAAGAAGCTCCAGAAGCTTCTCCTCAGAAGCTTGAGAAGCTTTTCCTTAAAAGCTTGAAAAGCTTCTCTCAGAAGTTTGAGAAGCTTTTCCTTAAAAGCTTGAAAAGCTTCTCTCAGAAGCTTGAGAAGCTTTTCCTTAAAAGCTTGAAAAGCTTCTCTCAGAAGCTTGAGAAGCTTCTCTCAGCAGCTTTAGAAGCTTCTTTCAGAAGCTTTAGAAAATTCTCTAAGAAGCTTGAAAAGCTTCACTCAGAAACTTGAGATGAGCAATTCCACCGAACATGACGATTTTTTTTTTAAATTTAATTTTTGTATTTATTGAATCGCCTGAAAATTTGCATACAGATTCTTTATGACCAAAAATGCCATTTTGCACCTTCAGACCGCCATTTTGAACCTCGCGAGAAGGGCGTATCGGAAAAAAAGAGCAAATCTTTAAAAAACTGTAACTCGAAAACGGTTTGTCCGATCGATTTGAGATCTTCTACAAAGTTGTAGGTATTGCTTAGGACTATATGGAGAAAAATATGCACGGTAAGAAAAAGTTACAGATTATTTTTCATTTCAAAAACAAAATTTTAAAACCGATTTTCTCCAGAAACGCAGTTTCGATTTATTTTATTTTTGGCTATGTTTTAGGGGACATTTTATGTGATTTATTGCACAATGTTTCAAAATGGAAGAATTATGGACAAAAAAGTTATGATTTCTTAAAAAATTACAGTTTTTGAAAAAAAATCGAAATATAGGAAAACAACAATATTTTATGTGATTATTTGAAAGTACAGAAAAATTGCAATCGGTTCTTAGGTAAATTTTTTCTAGGTTGCATCAATTTCGAGATATACTCATATTTATATAAAATTTTCAAATAAAAAAAGTAATATAAGCCCTTTTTAAACATATTTCGTGTTTCTTCATTCCAGAAAAATTTTATTTTGATTGAGTGAATCGCAGCTGAATTGTTTATTGCTTGATCAAAACCTATATACTAAAGTATTTAAAAAAGTATGCACGGTACGAGTGATATTTCTGAGTGCCTTGAACTGTTTTTGCACTTGAAAATAGTTGGTTAAGTTCTTGTGCAATGATATCATATTCCTCAGTAGTTGAATAACAAAAGAAGATTTGTGTAAGCTGCTCTTCTCTCCGATTTTGAGCCCAATCATATAGTTCCTTAGCATTTTTTATCGGATGTTCACTTTCTTTGGCAAGACTGACTCTGGTAGCCATACGTTTTAGTGTCTCTCCTATGGCATCGCATGGCCCTTTTCCATGTGATGTTGCAAAAAAATGCCATGCAACTTCTATATCATATTTGATTTTAAATTGCCAAAGAGTTGAAAAGTTCTTCCTATTTTTATACTGTGATGCAGCTCCGTCAGACATAAAATATATCTTGTTGACAGTTAATTTGTGATCCAATTGCAAAAAATCTATCATTTTAGATATGAATAAGTTGACAGATACAGAATCATGGCGCAAATCTTCTGAAATTACAACAAAACTTAAATGATTGACTTTGCCATCTTGACGATACTATATTACAAACGGATGCAAAGTAGCTTGCTGAGCATTCCAATGATGGCTTTGAACTTCATCTTGAAGAATAAATGTGTAGTTTTCCGAAAAATCACAAATTACCACCAGTATTGTACCAATGCATTTTCTGTACTATCAAATAAACACATAAAAAATATTGTTTTCCTTTATTCCGATTTTTTTCAAAATTTGTAATATTTTATAAAATTATAACTTTTTTGTCCATAATTCTTCCATTTTGAAACATTGTGCAATAAATCACATAAGTTGTCCCCTAAAACATATCCAAAAATAAAATAAATCGAAACTGCGTTTCTGGAGAAAATCGGTTTTAAAATTTTGTTTTCGAAATAAAAAAAACTATATTTTTTTTACCGTGCATATTTTTCTCCATATAGTCCTAAGCAATACCTACAACTTTGTAGAAGATCTCAAATCGATCAGATAAACCGTTTTCAAGTTACAGTTTTTTAAAGATTTGCCATACGTTTTCCGATACGCCCTTCTCAAAAATAAGGCGAGGTTCAAAATGGCGGTCTGAAAGTGCATAATGGCATTTTTGGTCATAAAGAATCTGTATGCAAATTTTCAGGCGATTCAAAATATACAAAAATAATCGGGTTTGCGAAACGGCGTGGAACCGCTCAGATGCGTCTCCTTAGAAGCTTTAAAAACGTTTCTTTAGATGCTTGAAAAGCTTTTCCTTAGAAGCTTGAAAAGCTGATCCTCAGAAGTTTGAGAAGCTTTTACCCAGAAATTACTGAAACTTCTCCTCATCAGCTAGAAAATCTTCTTCTCCGAAGCTTGAGAAGCTTCTCCTCAGAAACTTGAAAAGCATTTCCTTAAAAGCTCCAGGAGCTTCTCCTCAGAAGCTTGAGAAGCTTTTCCTAATAAGCTTGAAAAGTTTCTCTCAGAAGCTTGAGAAGCTTCTCTCAGCAGCTTTTTTCAGAAGCTTGAGATGCTTCTCCTCAAAGCTTGAGGAGCTTATCCTCAGATGCTTGAAAAGCTTATCCTTAGAAGATAGAGAAGCTTATCCTCAGAAACTTCAATAGCTTCTCCTCAGAAGCTTGAAAAGTTTTTCGTAATAACCTTGAAAAGCTTCTCCTAAGAAGTTTGAGAAGCTTTTACCCAGAAGTTACTGAAACTTCTCCTCAGCAGCTAGAAAAGCTTCTCCTCAGAAGCTTGAGAAGTTTCTTCTCAGAAGTTACTGAAACTTCTCCTCAGCAGCAGCGGGAAGGATAGCTTCTCCTCAGAAGCTTGAGAAGCTTCTCCTCAGAAGCTTTGGAAGCTTCTCCTCATACGCTTGAGAAACTTCTCCTCAGAAGCTTGAGGAACTTCTCTCAGAAGCTTGAATAGTTTCTCCTCAGAAGTTTGAGAAGCTTCTCCTTAAAGCTTGAGAAGCTTCTTCTCATAAGCAAATGAAGTTTCTCCTCAGAAGCTTGAGGAGCTTTTTTTAGAAACTTGAGAAGCTTCTCTTCTGAAGCTTGAGAAACTTCTCCTCAGAAGCATGAAAAACTTTACCTCAGAAGCTTGAGAATCTTCTTCTCAAATGCTTCAAAAGCTTTTCCTCAGAAGCTCGAGAATCTTTCTTTTTTTTTTCAGAAGCTTGAGAAGTTTCCTCAGAAGCTATAAAAGTTTCTCCTCAGAAGCTTATGAATCTATTTCTTAGATGCTTGAGTAGCTTTCCCTAAGGAGCTTGAGAAACTTCTCATCAGAAGCCTGAGAAGCTTTCCCTTAGAAGGTTGAGAAACTTTTCTTCTCTCAGAAGCTTGAATAGCTTCTCCTCAGAAGTTTGAGAAGCTTCTCCTCAAAGCTTGAGTAGCTTCTCCTCAGAAGCTTGAGAAACTTCTTCTCAGATGCTTCAAAAGCTTGAGAAGCTTTTTTTTCCATAAGCTTGAGAAGCTTCTCCTCGAGAGCTTGAATAGCTTCTCCTTAGAATTTTGCATTTCATTTCGCATTTTACTTCCCATTTTCTTTCAATTACAGTTCGTTTGCTTATACTTCTTTCGACTACTTTTCATTTGCTCATATTCTAGCGATCAGATACATTGCGTCATGTGCAGATCTCACAAAGCCGAGTCGGAATTTCCACTGATGTACTTTGAAACTTCCAATCAACAGCTTACGATTCGCAAAAAGAAAGCTCAGATGATGAAACGCGGAAGCGCGCTGCGCCATCCACTACTCAGTCTACTAACCTACAGAGATAAGGCATCGCTTCGTAGACAGAAACCTACTTATCACAATATTTTGCAATGCTCATCACCTAATGAAGTGCGATGTGCTAGAAAAAAGTGCAAATGCGATTATAAAAACGGCAATCAAAGCGATCTTTAGCAAATGAGATCATTTCAGACTGCTGCGATTGCGATGTTTTCGAAAACAAGATCAGAAGTGTCGGCAATCGGCCTACTTTGATCATTTTGTTTGGCGCTTGTGAGTATCAACAGTTTATGATTCATCGGAACTTTTCAAATGGATGCGATTGAACTTGAACTTTAACGATTATCAACTAATCTACATTAAAACAAAGTGTTCTTATCGCTTTTCTGTGGAAAATCGATCTCTGATCATATTAGTTGTGTTAGAAATTCGCTGTAAATTTTGTGCTTTCTTCAAAATATTGTGCGCAACACAACAACTTTGAAACATTTGTTTTCGACGACACAAAAGACTGACGTAGGTTAATTCCACTTCCAAAAAGAAAGATCATTCCACGAAGCACGAAACATCAAATTCACCATTAATCAATGTACCCAGCTCCCCACCCTCTTGCACGAACCCAATTCTAAACGCACTGCAATTCGCCTGAAGTTCTGCAACTTGTAGTTTGGCGCAAACTTCCTGTCATTTACCACCTGTCATTATGGAGCATTTTTCACATGGCTCGTTTCCGGAGTCTTTCATGATGCTCTGGCAACTTCCAACCCCACCAAATGACACCTGGCGACTTGGGGGGAACTGGGGGCAAAGCGGGGACCTACACTGCAACTCTCCCCTGCACCAATGGTGATGTGCCACTTTATCATGTCGTGATGCCCGCCGCTGCTGGTTGTTGTGCTGTGTCGTTATTTCCGGACTTGTCGTTCTCCCGCTGCTCGTTGGCTCCGGATGGCTCAGCGAAACAACCAACAATGGATTATTATTGTCAGACTTTGGATGGCGAATTTCGAACAGGAAGGATAAACTGTTTCTGACGTTTGGACAACATTTCAAAATTGCTTTTCGAAAGGGGAGAAGGTATTGTAATTGATGCGCAACTTGTTATACTTCGTTGTCTAATATCGATTACACCATTCTCGAAGTCAACTTGTGTCGCCCACCAGCCCTCGCTAAAGCTCCGATACATGACCAGCGAGGTAATCCCATCAGTAGTCATTGCAACGTAAGACCCATGAGAAAATCACTCATTTCTCATTTTCGTTGGATTGATCCAAACTATTTCAAACGTTTCCACCTTGAAGAACTACTGCTTCGCAAAACGTGTTCCCTGCTCTGGTAACAACTGCAGATGAACGATGCGGAAATCGACAAACGAATATCATTGTCGTCTTTTCCGCCGTTGAAGAAATGTGTGCGGAAATGTGAGCGTTCGTATGCAAAACTAACATTTTTCTTTGGCTCACTCGATATAGTGCTGGCTCGGTAATTTTTCTCTGTATCCTGCCAAAAGAACAGACATCAGCGCAGCATCAGCAGTAAAAGAAACAGTTGTCCGTGTCATGTTCGAAACGTCGTTAGTTGAAGAGTTGAAAAATGACACACACTCCGAAGCTTTGGATTGGGAATGAGACGACAGTTAAATCGATGAGCAATGCAGTTGGTGATAAATGTAAAGGTGATCTTGGAATATCAATCAAATAGATAGTTCGAAAGGGTGGTTGTGATAAAAATATGTAAACCGAATCGAAATCGAATATTTTTTTTGTATAATGCCCAATGCACTGTATACAAGTTAATCGATTATTTTTAATCTTCAATAAAAGTTTATCGAAATCGTAGACAATGCCTTACTTTCAAACGACCCTGTCATTAAAACCACCTGCTGTCCAATCAATTCGTGTAACAAATTGTCCCCCGAAAAATCCCCACAGAAAAACGTACGGACTTGTCGGACCTGCCCACGAACCCATGTCGACATACCGAGTTTATGGGAAACACCCCGTTCTTTGCTCTTCCGTAGCTTTCCATCACCGGCATTAATCTTGTTGTTAAACGACGGCTCGCCTGGCCTCCGGGTTAACCGAAATCCTTCTCCGACACGAGTCCATATACAAACCGATTACAGTTGACCATAATAAAATCCAATAAAATTACATTCCTCTCGGTTTGTCCCCAGCGAGAAAAAAAAAATATGCCAAACAAATGGTCGTAAACGTAAGCATCGTTTCCTCTCCGAACGACTCTGACTGTTGGAATCGACTGTTTTTTGCCCTGGATCCCCGAAAATCCTGGAACGGAACTCTGTCCCCAAGGGCCGCCAAGTGCGAGAAAAAAAATCTCAGCTGCAAGTCACAATGAGACCGAAGCCGGAAAATGGAAAACAAATGGCAAAGAAGCACCCACATTTTTCTTATCGCGATCGTTGTTATCGGGTAATAAAAATCGATCCCTATGGCGGCGATCATAGTGGTAGCGAGGAGGGCAGGATGGGAAGATGTCTTTATTTCCAAAGAAACTATCAGGATAGTACTAGACTGGGAGGGAGGCACCGATACTACACACGAAATATGAAACAAAACTTTTCCAAACTGCAAGATAACTCCAGTTCACCAACGACAACCAAGGCAGGCTGGAGGAAAATCGCTTGTTTTCTTTTGTTGTGCACTTCCGATCTTCCTGGACAAACATACAAAAAGGGCCATAGTTTTCTGTGCACTTTATTTTCATTTTTATTTGAAAATAGTGGAGAGATGCGTATTTCAATACTTATATTCAATCGAAATAAAAGGTACTATCGTAACATTGATTTTTGGACGTGCAGAAATTGATTTTCAACCGATTGTTGTCAACATGAATGAAATGCAAAAATATGTTTTGATCAATTACGCGCTTTTTTCTTGTTTGTCCACTCTTAGGATCTGGGCTCACAGTGACAGTTCGTGACAGCAGAAATCTCGGCTCACCATGACGTACATAAATTTTGCATCGGTTTCTCCCTCCCAGGTACTAGGGAAAGTGTACCAGTTATGGCTATAGTGGTTCCCTATTTGGCTATACGTGTTTTATCGAAAACTTTCACATTTTGAATATTTTTGAATGTTTCAACATCAAGATATATTTGATATCATACTACTTGAACACACAGAATGATTAAAAACTTGAAAATAACCAATTTTTTCCGTATGGCGAAATAGGAAACAAATATGTCCATAACTGGTACACCTACCCTAGATATATATTTTTTTAAAAATAAAATATCAATCATTTTTTATCGGCACACACTGTAGGTCTCAGCGCATTATTTTTTTTCATAACTTTTGAACAGCTCAACCGATTTCCAATCTTTTTTTATGGAATGAAAGCTTAATATTTTAACTTCTCAAAAAATATACGAAACTCAGAAAAAAAATTACATGGAAAATTATAAAAATTCCCTATAAAACTATTTTTTTTTATATTTATTCATGTTGAAAAATTCGCGCTGAGACCTACAGTGTGTGCCGATTAAAAATGACTGACTTTTTATTTTCAAAAAAAAAAAAAATATATATATATATATATCTCAAAAACTAAAAAACATATATTGCGGAAAATTTGACAGTAAACGTAAAATTTTCTGACCTTTCAAGAAAAAATGAGAACAGCAATAGCCCCTTTTGAATTTTTTTTTTGAATAAATATTTGCAAAGTCACGATTTTTATGGTCACCCTATTTCGGAAATGGTCATCCACAAATCCAAAATCACGTGTATCCTGATTTCGAATTAGGAACAAATTAGCAAATTTTCACGGAATTCGGTGACCCACTAGATCGGTTTTTCATGGAACGGCTGCATAACTTGAACGCTTGAAATTTTTCGCGCTTGAGTTGTGACTCGTGGAACTCAACATCTAAATATTGTCCGTTGACACGCAGTGTTTTTTTCACAGGTTTTCGCGGTTTTCGCGCCCGAAACGTATGCGAATCGATTGTTCCGGTTGACTCTCGACAAAGGGCGAGGTGCCTCAACAGGTGCTGATGTGGTTGGGTACCCTCTGCTTCAAAGATGACTCTCCCTTGACCTTCTCAATAAAAGTTGACGTTGTGCCGATGTTCAAGACAGCTGGCGAAATGCTATCCTCGTCCTCATCTCGATGCCAAACTGCCAAAATTCGGGACCAGCGGCTTTCCGGTCAATCTCGCTTACCAGTTGCATGGCAAAACTACTCGTGTGGATCATCAACCAACGATTGATTACTGAGCTAGAGTCAAGTGGACGATTAGACGCCAACATGCCTTTCGTGCGGGACCACTATGGGCGGTTTCCATACAGACTGGCGGCCAAAAATATTTTTTCCATCTCATGTCGTATTTATGAATTTTGTGATACAAATTTGATGTTTTATTTTCAAAAACAAGTTTTCGAGACTAACTTTTGAATATGGCCTATGGGGAAATAATAAGTTTTGTTACTAATGATGCATACAAGCCATTTATGCGTTTAACGTTGTACAAACCATTGTAAATGTTAGAACTTACATAGAAATGATGATATGAATGATAAAGCGATATTCAGTTGTTCTCTGAATTATTTTTTACCTGTTTTTTAATAGAAAATGGTTGAAAATATTGGAAAAAAACAAAAAGTCCTCAATTAAAAAAGTGCAAATTTGTGCAGCTAAATTCTTCACTATCCTTTAGTTTACATCTCAAAGTACTCTTGGAGATAAATTTTAGCCTGGGACAACTTAGGACAAAAAAGTATGAGTTGTGTAAAGTTTCGATATAAAATCAATCATATTTTTTGCAATGCACTCCCCGCATTTTTCCAACCTAAAGTACGAATTTTAATTTCATTTTATTTTTCTAAAATAGCTTTTTGAATAAGCTTTCGGACAGTGTATAAAGACCTGTATAAAATATTACGATTATGCAGTGTATTGTATTCAATGTGTATCTTGTTTTTGCACTGAATTCTTCATTTTTCTTAAAAAATCTAACTTTGACATACTGTATCATTAAAAATATAAAAGATCTTGCCCTGATATTCCAGTAAAATCTTAATAGAAGTGTTTACTATAGACTGATGTATAAGAAAAACCTATCAAAACAAGTCATTTTTCGATTATTGGCCACCTGATCGTTCATAGTGGGGACGTGGCACGGATGCTTACTTTGCTGAGCTAGAGCGATCGCTTCCGAATGTCGACGAGCATTGTCTCGTAGCATCCTTAGATCTGTCGAAGACATATGACACAACTTGGAGACACTAAGGCTGCGAACCGTTTCACCAATTCGTTTAACTTTTAGTTAAAATTTGACAGCTCGATACTTATTTTACCTCCGGTTAAAAATAACCCTGCTCTGGAGCATGGTTAAACTTGACATTGGGATTTTTTTTTATTTCCGTACGGGTTTGGGCCGAAAGGTCTCAGATTTTCATGAAACTTTTTCCACGGGCAGGGTTCATCAATATATGAATAAAAAATAAATTGAGAAACATTCAGGGTCGCTTATTTTCCCGGAAAACTCAGTTGGATTTTTTTTGTTTTCCTCTGACACTACTTACTTTGGAAAATCATAACTCAAGAACGTAGCATCATAGAAACAAAGTTTTTTTTATGATAATGAAAGCAAATTTTCTCAGAAATAAAAATAAAATTAACTGGAAAAAGTTTTTCACAAAATTTTCCACCGTTGAGAAAATTCGTAAAGAAAAGCCTCCAACTCGCGGAAAATTAAAAAAAAAAATATTTTTGGGGAGGTAATTTCATAAGCTTTAATCGCTGAAATTTTTGAAATGGTATTTTTTTTCTCGTTTTTGAGTTATGGCCAATTTTGTAAAAAATGTGCAAATGAGCCATTTTGAGCCTTTTCTTTGAAAAATCAAGAAAGAAGCATCGTAGAAACAATGTTTTTTTTTTATAAAAATGAAAGCAAATTTTCTAAGGAATAGAAAAAAATGTTAACTGGAAAAAGTTTTCCACAAAATTTTCCACTGTTGAGAAAATTCGTATACTGATATACTGTATACTAAATACACTGAGGTCTTGGCGGATACGTGGCCTATGTTCAATATGGTTAGCGGGCTTGTAGTCCGAGTATCAAAGAGCGAAAAGTTGCACCGGAAATGTGAAGACAGTCGATAAATGGGCTAATAGCGTTGGTTTTGCTATATCAGCAACGAAAAGAGTCTATCACACAGAAAGTGTCCATATGGATTGAAGAAATGAAATGTGAGATGAACGAGGAAGCAAGCTTAGTAGAGAAAAAGGCAACTCCAAAGGAGATGAAGCGGGAACAGAAAAAAAGGCAAGAAACCCCAAGCCATGGAGAATTACGTATGTGGCTCAAGTATGAGGTCCACCCTCTTCCACAAGTCGGGTAATACTGTAAACTGAAGTATCACTGACCACCTCAATCCACCCAAAAGCACCCTCGATACCGAATCCATTAGCGACTCGACCGACACATCCCTCAATACCAAGAGGAATGCCAAAATTCACTAGGGTGAGGATGTGATGATCGAATAAGCTCTACTCCATACCGACCGACAATAAACCGTAAACATTACCAATGACCAAGTCTTCAAGCCAATGATCAACTCTGAAGACGAAATCAGCAGGAATTCGATTGAGCATCACCACAATACGCAACTCATAAATGAACTTTCAGCGGAGATCTCCGGTAGCAAGCGCCTCGCCAGTGCGTGAGCTACACCCCCACTGGAACTGTCGAACCACCCCCGACACCGAGTTTCCCTTCAGCTGTTGGGACGCACAAAGGTTTAACCCCAGATACCCCAGAGGACGGTCGAGACAAGCAAGGCCCCGTTAGTGCGGAAGCTAAGATTGTACCGGAACTGGCAGACAATCCTTGCCATCTCGATTGGTCTGGAAGAGGGTTCTACCCGTTCTCCTTTGGACGCCAAGGGAGTGAAAAAACCTACACGACCACTGATGGCCCCAGTATTTATCCCATGCCACCGGAAGAATACCCGATCAGTATAACTATCAGTAGACCTTCGGCAGGGCTAAAGATCAGCACGAATAATACACCGAAAGATAACGAAGAGCCTAATGTAGACTCCAGGAGATACCCAAAAAAGAACCGATCAGCACCAGAAGATCTCAAAAGATGGGCCTAGATGGTTGCTTGTCTCGCAAACCACATCACAGATATACTGGTGGATTATTTTCACTGCAACTTTCCTTTCACCTTTAGAGAAATCGAGTTCGCCCTCTAGAGGGCAAAGTAGACATCAGTTGGACCTGATGACATTGTGTACCCGATGCTGAAAAACTCACCCCTGAACGGCAAACCCGCTTTCCTTGATATACTCAACCAACAATAGACTTCCGAAATACTCCCGAAATCTTGGAAACATAGCTTCATGATAGCGATTCCCAAAAACACTGGACCAGCGTCTGAGGTCAACAAATATCGCCCTATACAGCTTTTTACGCTAGCTATAAAACTGGTGTCACGATGGATAGAAACCTCACTTTCCATGCGCACTTCACGAAGATCAAATCAGCTTGTAAGACCAGGATCAGAATGATCCGAAGTATCTCGGGTAAGCGTGCCCGCAACGAAAGGACCACCCGCAAACGACTAGCTGAAGCTGTAGTCAATAGCCGACTGCTATACGGAATAGAGATATCTGTAAGATCTTTATCACCCACGTATAAAAATTGTGTCCGTGCGCTATTCGGCCTTCTACCTTTGACCCCGGCAACTTCCGTATGCGTAGAAGCTGGAATCCTCCCCTTTTGGTAAAAGGCAACTATGGCACTATGTTGTCAGGCAGTTGGGTACCTGGAAAGAACCACAGGTAGACGGTAGGACTGCTTCGTCGCGGAGCAGGAAACATGAGCCTATGCATGCTATAAAACGTTTGACTTTTACTGTGCGCCCTGTTTTCAAGTTGAGAGAGAGAGAGCGAGACAGCACCAACACAAGGCGCACAGTAAAGGTCAAAAGAACAAAAGAATTTATGGCACGTACAGAGGCTCATAACCAGCTTTTTACGCCTGCATGCTATAAATTGTGAATCACCCCTTTTCGACACTTCTTGCCTTCACTATAATTTTTATAGCTTAATCGAAGCAAGCTTTTAAATGATGAAAATTGCAATAGGGCTCTGCACAAAAGTCATTGCCTCTCTTTCACCTTTTCACGACATTTGTAAACAACAAGGCCAGTAAACGTCATAATCCCATACAAAATCAAAACAGTGCAGAGGGCCTATTGTTGACGATTCAATGTCAAAAGATTTTACTCTGGTGTTCAGGAAATTTAAATTAGTTTTATCCCAATTTTCATAATCTTTTTTTCTATTTAAGGAGAATGCATAAGAAAATGAAGGTGATTGCGGCCAGAATAAAAATAGATTTATATCTATACCGAAGCAATTTCTTAGTAATCTATTGGTTTCTTTTACTTGAGGGTACACCGCGAATGACCGTTTAACAAACGGATGCCTTCGGGGGATATTTCAATAGTGCAGAGAGCGTTGTTATGCGAAAAATATTAAGGCGAAGTAGGCCGTCATTGAAATTTGTACGCTTCGTTGATGATTGTTGCCAATTCATCTAACGATTTCGAATCAAAAATAAATCAGTTGGTTTTGCACTGACATAGCTGAAAAAGTATCAGCATACTTTATGCACGTTAGCACGTACAGCGATACTTTTTTAATTCAATATAAACTATCAAGACAGATGTTTTATTACTTTGAAATGCAAACTGAAAAGTCATCATTGATGACAAAACGAATTACGGGCTACTTAGCCTAAAAGGTTAAATTTTCTGTGGTTTATTGTATGTGTTAAATTCATCATTGCCCCTGGCGTAACCTATTTTGAAGTCTTCTCAATTCCACGGAATCTAGTGTTGCGAAGTGTAGAAGCAAACTGTGCATGATCTGGATTTTCGAATACGATAGCAAATTCTTACTAAAATTTTGTTTGACTTTCTTGTATATATTATGATCTACGTTTTGTTATACTATTAATGATTCAACTAAAAATGTGTTCAGCAATGGATGCTGCTATGCAGCTTGTATTAAACACGCAAGTATCTGAAAGGCTACCAATGGGTCACTGCACAAAAATCATCCTCTTTCTTTCACTCTCATATAAAATTTGTAAACAACAAGGCCACTAAACGTCAAAATCTCATAAAAAATCAAAACAGTGCATTGCCCCATTGATCTTTGGGTTAGTAGGCCGTGCTTTGGTTGTTGATAGAAATGTCAAGAATTTTCACTATGTTGTGTACGGATCTCCCTTTGCATTTTATCGCCGTATAGAGTTTATTAATGGATCATTGAATGTAGTTTTTGCAAGTGTTCACCGCATCAAAACAAAGGCGCCACTGTACCGTTTTGCTTCGAATTGCCGGACGCTTCGAAATCCGGACACTCTTGAGGAATTATTAGATTTTAGTAGATTTAATGCGTGTTTTACCAAAACTTTTTTATGTAGATCGATAGTTACGTTTGTTGGGCTCATTTAGAAGTTAACTGCATCAAAGTAGCCTGGGAATTGATAAAATTAATAAATAAAATTGAATTGCTTGTCACCTGCAGTGCAAATTTTGTTTGCTACAATGCCCCATGCTAAGAACAACAGCTGAGGCGATATTTGTGTTTTAAATGGGTGAAGTGTGTCGGAGCTATTTTTGATGCATCTAATATATAGCTTTGTGTTGATTGGTGCTTACGAAGATTTGTAGTGATGGAAATATGTGCAGAACTAACTATTTAATTGCATAAATCTCTGTGTCCGGATTTTGAGGCATGCAAAATGGTTGATTCAAAAGCCGGACATTTGTAGAAGTTAAGCTTAATTCGACGTGATCCTCTCCCGGTAGTGCTTTTATTTTATATATTCCACAGTGTTATAACCTCCGGTTTGAACTGTTTAACCGATTCCAGTGTTGATTAGAACTTTTGAGAGCAAGATTGTTATTTTAATGATGTGTTGTGTTGTTGTGTGATGGACTTGTCCGACTACCAATAGACACCTCCCACAAATCGGAAGAAAAATCGATTCTTTTGGCGTTAAACCTTAGCAAATCGTATGGCTACAGAGGTTCAATCGACTATTATCAATCTCTAATATACTTGTTTATCTGAAAATAAGAATTAATGTTGTGTCTGAGTGTCGACTTAAAAAATAAATGGCAACTGGAATGAGCCGTAGTGCTTGTGGATGGGTAAAGATTTGCTTGCTAGTTTCTTTAGTATCGTGTATTTGAAGCGTTTTTATAGTTTTCACTAAGAGAATATCTTAATTTTTAAGGTTTAGTTAGTTCTAGATTTCATTACATAGATATTAACGTAAAATGTATGAAGATTGAAGTGTCCGGAAATTCGAAGCAAAAGTGTCCGGAATTTGAAGCAAACTTAAATCAGTTTCCGGATTTCGAAGCAAGAGATAAGTATAAATTTTACTTATTTTTCCAATTTTTATGTTATAAATTTCTATTTCATATAAAAAATCATCAATTGGAAATGACAAGCTTTAAGCCTCATCAAATTATTTTACGTTCATTCATGAATTTGTAAGAGAAATCTTACTTTCAAGTTACCGTCGTCCTTAGGTGTCCGGATTTCGAGTCAAAACGGTATATGGGATTTAACAATGTGACAGCATTGCTGTTCTGTCAAACACACAAGGCTACGGTGGCGCTATCTATGCTTTCCATAGCGGCCGTATTGGTTATTTTAATGATCCATTAAATTTCCTTTTAAATATTTTAGCTTTCAAGATGATGGAAACATGTCCACTGCTGCATCGAAAATTTCTGAATACGGTAGGATGTTGTAGAAGTCGTGCTTGTTGTTTTTTTTAAGGAACCGTATGATTTTCATGATTTTTTACAATGCATACTGTTTGTCTCATTCTTCTTCTTCTTGGCATTAACGTCCTCACTGGGACAAAGCCTGCTGCTCAGCTTAGTGTTCTTATGAGCACTTCCACAGTTATTAACTGAAAGCTTCCTTTGCCAATGCTTAACATTTTCGTTTTCGTATATCGTGTGGCAGGTACGATGATACTCTATGCCCAGGGAAGTCAAGGAAATTTCCATTACGAAAAGATCCTGGACCGACCGGGAATCGAACCCGAACACCTTCAGCATGGCTTTGCTTTGTAGCCGCAGACTCTAACCACTCGGCTAAGGAAGGCCCCTCAAACGATCCCTTTGTGGTTATGAATTTTATGTCAGCGTGCAGTGTTATGAAGATATCCGCAGAATAAAATATTATTTTGCTTAAAATTCTATGCTGATTATCAATTTGTTACTTATGCCTTTTCGTACTCGTGTTGCGTGCACTAGAGCAGCGAGCTCGATTTTGCGCACCGAGTCATCTACGCCTAATAATGGCAATTCGGCAAAGACAGCTCTCAGTTAATAACAGTGGAAGTACCCATTGAACACTAAGCTGAGAAGCAGGCTCTGTCCCAGCGAGGACGTAATGCCAAGAAGAAGAAGAAGAAGAAGAAGAAGAAGGGTGGATATTTTTCACATATCAACGATGTGCAGAGGTTGCAAATAATCGATTTTAAGTTAAATTCGAGGCCTCTCTGACGGAAACCCTACGTACGCCCTTTGAAACGACGCCATGACGAAGGACAAAGCCTACCACGACGACCGTGTTCCAAGCCGAATGGCAAATGCGAAACTCATCGTCGTAGTAAGCATTGCCCAGCGAAAAGGACCGAGGGAGGTGGACAAATTTTAGGCAATAAACCATTCGACCGCTATCGTTCGAAAGGCGCCCGCGTTATTCCCCCAGCGGGGAAAAAAGATAGCTTCGTTTGCTTTGTCGCTTGTCGGACTCCCTCGGGAAGATGACAAACGAAAAATCGCCTCGTCGCGTGGTCTTTTGTTTTGGTTTCCGACCACTGGTCAGGAGGAAGATGGAGAGAGAGAGAGGGAGAAATGACAAAAGGCACGTTCGGAGAATGGGTGCTTTCGTTGTTCTGATAAGGGATACATAAGAAACAATAGGGACGCAGGGCTGTCTCATACTTCATCACGAGCTATCGGCACGAAAGAAGGAGGGATTCTGCCTCGCTGTTCGTATTAATGATGATTATTGCTTCGGGATTGGATCTGACTGGGAGCTTTACACGGTATTAAGTTTGAACCCGAGGCCGATACGGTGAGAAAAAAAGGTGTTAGTAGATGTTCGCTTTGGAGGTGACAATTAAAGAGCTAGTGATTGACCATAGCATCACATGTATTATCAGTTGGGCAATACTGACGCCTGTATAATCGAGCGACACTATGGTTTTGGTAGATATTATTTTTGACGGTGACAATTCAAAAACTAGTAATAGAATGGACCTGTACACGAGTTCACTATTTGACGTTTTAGCGGTGCCGTGTTATTTACGTGACAATGGTAACGAATGAATTCGGCACCGTTCTAACGTCAAATTAGTGAACTCTTGCATTGGTCCATAGGATGAATTATCATTTGAGGCTGGATTGCTGTTGACAAAAAAAAGTAATCGCCTATTTCGAAGCGTGGAAAATTTCTTTCCAGAAATGATCTAAAAGATCGCATTTCTTTAATCGCAATACGCAGTAGAGAAGTAATATAATTTCAAATGGTTTTCTCTGTAAGAAATTTCTTGACCCATTTAGCCAAGGAATTTCTTAACTTTTCTTGAGCGAAACAGCATACTTAGCTTTAGGCAATACCGACTACTATAAGTGAAGTCACCGATTATTTTGAGGAGGTGACAATGCAACAATCAAAGAGCTAGTGATGGAATGAGATGAATTATCATTATGGCAATACCGACGCCTGCTACAATCGGAGAAAATGAAAAACACATTACTAGAAACGAATCAATCTAAATGGTACAAGAATTAAGGGCTAAAGAATTTATCATTCGATCATCTGCAATCATCCTTAATGAAGAAAATAAAATCGTCCAGACTTAAAGGAATCCTTCTAGAAATCTCTAATTCTTGAACATTTCCTATATTTTGAGCCAAAAACTAGTTTTGAAAATTTGTAAAACGTTGATGGTTATTTTCTTCTTAAAGACGTAAATTTCTAATTAAAGTACTGGCACCTGCTATAAACGAAGGAATACAATTGTCGTAATAAACACAGAGTTTTTCATTCGTCAACTTTAACTAAAATGCTTCAAACAATTTGGGTAAAACCGTTGTCAAGTAAAACAAAAACCAAAAATCCCAACCGTCCGTTCATTACCAAATGCACAAAGGGAAATATAACCACGAGGACGAGGTGAAACATTACCGCAAAGCTGCGCGAATAAAAATGAGCTTCAACCTGACGCCTTCCCCTTTACCTGACCGTGAAAGCAATGTGAACGTGTCCTGTAGCATCCTTTTTACCAGAACGAAGTCAGCAGCGCACCATCCATACATTCCCGGTAATGAAATGTAAATGAGCTAGCTTTCATTTTCGCTGTCGGGCGCTGCTAAGGCAGTGTTTTTTTTCAGCTTTTACTTTGATGTGATGATATTTTCAGTGTCTGGTTGTTATTCATGCTTTGAGTAAAAGTGTTGGCTCAGTTGGGATTTCGAAGGACATTTCCAGTTCTGAACCTTCCAAACTGGAAATGGTTAAGATACGAACAAAGATGAAAGCTCTTGTTCGAGTTTTGTTTAGTTCGGTTTCTATTCGTTTCGAAAGATCGCAAAGAGGATTTTCATAAAACATTGGACAATATTTTCAGATAATATTGGATAAAATTATCAAAGAAATTTCGAGAGAATCTTGAACTGAGTTCTGAGAAAAAATAAAACAGGATCCTAAGAATGTCCCAACCAAAAATCAAATAAAATCTTTACTTTCTCAGATTTCTGTTACGGATCCACCATAAATCATGTCCAGGTTTCTCTCAGAATCCTGTTCAGGATCTTCACAGATTCCTCTTTAGAATTCTCTTCAACTACCTCAGATTTAATTTGAATCCAGTTCAGAATTCTCTCAGAATCCTGTTCAGCAGTCTTTCAATCATGTTCCGTATTCTCTCTGAATCCTCTCACAGAATCCTTTTTCAGGATTCCCAAAGACTCCTTATTCAGGATTCTCACAAAATTCTTTTTCGGGATTCTCACAGAATCCTACTCAAGATTCTCAGTATTCTCACAATATCCTGTTCAGAATTCACTCAAAATTCTCAAAATTCTTCCAGAATACTGTTTAGGATGCTCTCAGAATCCTGTTCAGGATTCTGACAGAATCATGTTTAGGATTTTCTCGGATACCTTTTCAGGACTCTTTCGGTATTTTGTTAAGGATTCTCACGGTATCCTGTTTATAATTCTCTCGGAATTCTGTTCCGGATTTCTCTTAGAATCCTGCTCAGGATTCTCACAAAAATTGTTGTTAACTAGTATAAAAATTGTTGTTAACTAATATAAATCGAACTAGTAATTGTTTTAAAATATTGTAAACTATCGTAAACTACACTTTTTATATTAAATTTAGGGGAGGAGGATTATTAGAGGATTATTAGAGTATGTTTAAAACTACAAATTGAACTTTAACACTTCACTTTTGCAAACAAAAAATAAAATACTAAAATCACTTGTAAGGCGAGCAAATACCTTTAAACTCTAATATGTGTTGCTTATCTTGACAGATAGGCCTATTTCGTCTGCGACTTACAGACTTCTTCAGTGTCGAGTGCTCGACTCTATCGTAAACTGATTAATTTTTTGGAAACTGTTGCAAATTATTATTAACGGAGATTGTTAAAATTATTGTATATTTTTAAATTGCTTTAAACTGTTGTAAATTGTTGTGAATTATTCCTTATTGTGACAAATATTCTGAACTGTGGTATTTTTTGGTAAATTTTTGAAGGTTGTTGTAATTTGTTTAAAAAAAAAAGTTTCAATTCGTTTAAAATTGTTGATTTTTTTTGTTAATTGCTCTAAATGGGTGTACATTGCTGCTTATGTTACAAAATTGCTGTTAATTGTTGTAAATCGTGGTAAATTGTTATAAACTTTAGAAAATTTTTGTTTTTTGTTGTTAATACTTTTCAATTGTTGCAGATTGATTTAAATTGTTGAACATTTTTGTGAATAGCAAGGTGTAAATTTCAGTTAAATGTTTCTAGTTACATATTGTAAACTGTTGTCATGTAGATTTTTACGATTTTTTGTGAAGTTTAAATTTTAAAGTAATGAGGACAAACAGCCACATAAACACATAAGTTTGCTTCTCTTTAAATATTTCAGGATCAATGAATTTTGACTCCTCAACAATCTATTCTTCCTCCCTCGAATACCTTTCAACAACTTATTTTATTGGTGTTCCCCATCTAGTAATAAAGCGATAATAGTCTTACCGGAAGAATGCGAATCTTCCTTTCCATCTTCCCCTTCCCACACTCGTCTTCATCCCTCAAACAGGACCCCAAAAGAGGAAGTTATGATATGAATCCACTAAATTACCCCGCGCGCAAGAAAACCGAATGCAAAATCTGCCCGAATCGAGGTGAACTTCCGGCGGCGGTGAACACTACTCAGAGATTGCTGCCACCGACTGCTAGCTAGATCCTTCTGGGATCGAAAATGAGGGCATAAAGGAAAATATTTCCCTCCAGTCCGTTCCTTTCCCGCCGCTAGACGCCAGAAATGGGTTAACTTCGCACGTTACAAGAAGAGCAGAAAGTTTTTACCCGTCATTATTGTTGCATTCCGCAAATCCCTCTTGGGGAAGTCCCGGAGTTTTATGGGGGGGGGGGGACTGGTCGGTCGGGTTGGAATAAAAATTGTTATGTAAAGAAAGAGCAAAAGTGGCAGCAGCTGCTGGAAGTTCCTCTGTCCTATTTTTGCCAAGTTGGTGAATTTCGGAAGATACACTGCCGTACTCTCGGATCTGGTCTATGGAACGACAGAGGAGCAGCTCAGGTAACGGCGGATTCCCGACGCTAGAGGACTCCCAGAAGCGAAGGTAGTTGCGCACTTATTAAATTACACACTTTTTGCTCTCTCGCCCCCTTGGGAGCACTCGAGGTGTGGTTGGAATTCCATTTTGTGCAAGGTTGGGAAAAGTTGGATGGAACGATGCATGCAACCGTGGGTGGATAACCTCTTAACATTTTAATGTGCTGGGAAAATATTGTGTACCGGTGGATGACACAAGGGGGTTTTGGTAATTAATTTAGTTTGCTGAAAGTTTAGAGCTACGGAAAGTGATGAAGATGACTTCCTAAGTGTTACTTAAATGGGTTGTACTGTAACTTTATGATGTGGAGTTTGTTGTGACGTTGGCATACAATGTTTTGATTGAAGGCAACACTTTGTTTATCTGTGATTTGAAGAAGAGTAATTGCAATGCAGAAAAATAAATCATTTATATCCTGAGCAGGATTCTGAAAAAAAGCAGCGTAGGATTCTGAGAGAATTCTGAACAGGATTTTGCTAGAACCCTAAACGGGATTTTGAAAAAATCCTGAACGGGATTTTTTGAAAATCCTGAACTGGATTCTGAAAGAATCCCGAGTAGGAACTTTAGAAAATCTTCAGCAGGATTCAGAGAGAATTTTGAACGGAATTCTGAGAGAATCCTAAGCAGGATTCTAAGACAGTCCTAAGCAGGATTCTGCGATAAGCCTGGGCAGGATTTTGAGAGAATCCTGAGTAGGATTCTGGAGGAATCCCAAAAAAGGATTCTGAAAGAATTTTTAGCAGGATTCTGAGAGAATACCGAGCAGAATTCCCAGGGAATTCTGAGCAGGAATTCTGAGAAAATACCGAGCAGAATTCCCAGATAATTCTGAGCAGAATTCTGAGGGATTCCTAAGCATGATTCTGAGAGAATCCGGAGCAGGAGCAGGATTTTGAGAGAATTCTGAGAAATATTTGAACGAGATTCTTAGAAAATCCTAAACGGAGTTCTGAGAGAATCCTAAATGAGATTCTGAGGGAATTATGGCCAGGATTCTGAGAGAATCCTAACTAGGATTCTAGGAGAATCTGAGAGAATCCTGCTCAGGATTCTGAGAGAATCCTGCTCAGGATTCTGAGAGAATCCTGCTCAGGATTCTGAGAGAATCCTGCTCAGGATTCTGAGAGAATCCTGCTCAGGATTCTGAGAGAATCCTGCTCAGGATTCTGAGAGAATCCTGCTCAGGATTCTGAGAGAATCCTGCTCAGGATTCTGAGAGAATCCTGCTCAGGATTCTGAGAGAATCCTGCTCAGGATTCTGAGAGAATCCTGCTCAGGATTCTGAGAGAATCCTGCTCAGGATTCTGAGAGAATCCTGCTCAGGATTCTGAGAGAATCCTGCTCAGGATTCTGAGAGAATCCTGCTCAGGATTCTGAGAGAATCCTGCTCAGGATTCTGAGAGAATCCTGCTCAGGATTCTGAGAGAATCCTGCTCAGGATTCTGAGAGAATCCTGCTCAGGATTCTGAGAGAATCCTGCTCAGGATTCTGAGAGAATCCTGCTCAGGATTCTGAGAGAATCCTGCTCTGGATTCTGAGAGAATCCTGCTCAGGATTCTGCGAGAATCCTGCTCAGGATTCTGGGAGAATCCTGCTCAGGATTCTGGGAGAATCCTGCTCAGGATTCTGGGAGAATCCTGCTGAGCATTCTGGGAGAATCCTGCTGAGCATTCTGAGAGAATTCTGCTCAGGATTCTGAGAGAATCCTGCTCAGGATTCTGAGAGAATCCTGCTCAGGATTCTGAGAGAATCCTGCTCAGGATTCTGAGAGAATCCTGCTCAGGATTCTGAGAGAATCCTGCTCAGGATTCTGAGAGAATCCTGCTCAGGATTCTGAGAGAATCCTGCTCAGGATTCTGAGAGAATCCTGCTCAGGATTCTGAGAGAATCCTGCTCAGGATTCTGAGAGAATCCTGCTCAGGATTCTGAGAGAATCCTGCTCAGGATTCTGAGAGAATCCTGCTCAGGATTCTGAGAGAATCCTGCTCAGGATTCTGAGAGAATCCTGCTCAGGATTCTGAGAGAATCCTGCTCAGGATTCTGAGAGAATCCTGCTCAGGATTCTGAGAGAATCCTGCTCAGGATTCTGAGAGAATCCTGCTCAGGATCCTGAGAGAATCCTGCTCAGGATTCTGAGAGAATCCTGCTCAGGATTCTGAGAGAATCCTGCTCAGGATTCTGAGAGAATCCTGCTCTGGATTCTGAGAGAATCCTGCTCAGGATTCTGCGAGAATCCTGCTCAGGATTCTGGGAGAATCCTGCTCAGGATTCTGGGAGAATCCTGCTCAGGATTCTGGGAGAATCCTGCTGAGCATTCTGGGAGAATCCTGCTGAGCATTCTGAGAGAATTCTGCTCAGGATTCTGAGAGAATCCTGCTCAGGATTCTGAGAGAATCCTGCTCAGGATTCTGCGAGAATCCTGCTCAGGATTCTGGGAGAATCCTGCTCAGGATTCTGGGAGAATCCTGCTCAGGATTCTGGGAGAATCCTGCTGAGCATTCTGGGAGAATCCTGCTGAGCATTCTGAGAGAATTCTGCTCAGGATTCTGAGAGAATCCTGCTCTGGATTCTGAGAGAATCCTGCTCAGGATTCTGCGAGAATCCTGCTCAGGATTCTGGGAGAATCCTGCTCAGGATTCTGGGAGAATCCTGCTCAGGATTCTGGGAGAATCCTGCTGAGCATTCTGGGAGAATCCTGCTCAGGATTCTGAGAGAATCCTGCTCAGGATTCTGAGAGAATCCTGCTCAGGATTCTGAGAGAATCCTGCTCAGGATTCTGAGAGAATCCTGCTCAGGATTCTGAGAGAATCCTGCTCAGGATTCTGAGAGAATCCTGCTCAGGATTCTGAGAGAATCCTGCTCAGGATTCTGAGAGAATCCTGCTCAGGATTCTGAGAGAATCCTGCTCAGGATTCTGAGAGAATCCTGCTCAGGATTCTGAGAGAATCCTGCTCAGGATTCTGAGAGAATCCTGCTCAGGATTCTGAGAGAATCCTGCTCAGGATTCTGAGAGAATCCTGCTCAGGATTCTGAGAGAATCCTGCTCAGGATTCTGAGAGAATCCTGCTCAGGATTCTGCGAGAATCCTGCTCAGGATTCTGCGAGAATCCTGCTCAGGATTCTGCGAGAATCCTGCTCAGGATTCTGAGAGAATCCTGCTCAGGATTCTGAGAGAATCCTGCTCAGGATTCTGAGAGAATCCTGCTCAGGATTCTGAGAGAATCCCTGCTCAGGATTCTGAGAGAATCCTGCTCAGGATTCTGAGAGAATCCTGCTCAGGATTCTGAGAGAATCCTGCTCAGGATTCTGAGAGAATCCTCCAGGATTCTGAGAGAATCCTGATGAGGATTCTGAGAGAATCCTGCTGAGGATTCTGAGAGAATCCTGCTGAGGATTCTGAGAGAATCCTGCTCAGGATTCTGCGAGAATCCTGCTCAGGATTCTGAGAGAATCCTGCTCAAGATTCTGCGAGAATCCTGCTCAGGATTCTGAGAGAATCCTGCTCAAGATTCTGCGAGAATCCTGCTCAGGATTCTGAGAGAATCCTGCTCAGGATTCTGAGAGAATCCTGCTCAGGATTCTGAGAGAATCCTGCTCAGGATTCTGAGAGAATCCTGCTGAGGATTCTGAGAGAATCCTGCTGAGGATTCTGAGAGAATCCTGCTGAGGATTCTGAGAGAATCCTGCTGAGGATTCTGAGAGAATCCTGCTGAGGATTCTGAGAGAATCCTGCTGAGGATTCTGAGAGAATCCTGCTGAGGATTCTGAGAGAATCCTGCTGAGGATTCTGAGAGAATCCTGCTGAGGATTCTGAGAGAATCCTGCTGAGGATCCCTCTGAGGATTGAGAATCCTGCTCAGGATTCTGAGAGAATCCTGCTGAGGATTCTGAGAGAATCCTGCTGAGGAGGATTCTGAGAAGAATCCTGCTGAGGATTCTGAGAGAATCCTGCTGAGGATTCTGAGAGAATCCTGCTGAGGATTCTGAGAGAATCCTGCTGAGGATTCTGAGAGAATCCTGCTGAGGATTCTGAGAGAATCCTGCTGAGGATTCTGAGAGAATCCTGCTCAGGATTCTGAGAGAATCCTGCTCAGGATTCTGAGAGAATCCTGCTGAGGATTCTGAGAGAATCCTGCTCAGGATTCTGAGAGAATCCTGCTCAGGATTCTGAGAGAATCCTGCTCAGGATTCTGAGATCAGAATCCTGCTCAGGGATTCTGAGAGAATCCTGCCTCAGGATTCTGAGAGAATCCTGCTCAGGAATTCTGAGAGAATCCTGCTCAGGATTCTGAGAGAATCCTGCTCAGGATTCTGAGAGAATCCTGCTCAGGATTCTGAGAGAATCCTGCTCAGGATTCTGAGAGAATCCTGCTCAGGATTCTGAGAGAATCCTGCTCAGGATTCTGAGAGAATCCTGCTGAGCATTCTGAGAGAATTCTGCTGAGGATTCTGAGAGAATCCTGCTGAGGATTCTGAGAGAATCCTGCTGAGGATTCTGAGAGAATCCTGCTCAGGATTCTGAGAGAATCCTGCTCAGGATTCTGAGAGAATCTGCTGAGCATTCTGAGAGAATTCTGCTGAGGATTCTGAGAGAATCCTGCTGAGGATTCTGAGAGAATCCTGCTCAGGATTCTGAGAGAATCCTGCTCAGGGATTCTGAGAGAATCCTGCTGAGGATTCTGAGAGAATCCTGCTGAGGATTCTGAGAGAATCCTGCTGAGGATTCTGAGAGAATCCTGCTGAGGATTCTGAGAGAATCCCTGTCTGAAGGATTCTGAGAGAATCCTGCTGAGGATTCTGAGAGAATCCTGCTCAGGATTCTGAGAGAATCCTGCTCAGATTCTGAGAAGAATCCTGCTCAGGATTCTGAGAGAATCCTGCTCAGGATTCTGAGAGAATCCTGCTCAGGATTCTGAGAGAATCTCTGCTCAGGATTCTGAGAGAATCCTGCTCAGGATTCTGAGAGAATCCTGCTCAGGATTCTGAGAGAATCCTGCTCAGATTCTGAGAGAATCCTGCTCAAGGATTCTGAGAGAATCCTGCTCAGGATTCTGAGAGAATCCTGCTGAGGATTCTGAGAGAATCTGCTGAGGATTCTGAGAGAATCCTGCTCAGATTCTGAGAGAATCCTGCTCAGGATTCTGAGAGAATCCTGCTCAGGATTCTGAGAGAATCCTGCTCAGGATTCTGAGAGAATCCTGCTCAGGATTCTGAGAGAATCCTGCTCAGGATTCTGAGAGAATCCTGCTCGAGGATTCTGAGAGAATCCTGCTGCAGGATTCTGAGAGAATCCTGCTCAGGATTCTGAGAGATCCTGCTCAGGATCTGAGAGAATCCTGCTCAGGATTCTGAGAGAATCCTGCTGAGGATTCTGAGAGAATCCTGCTGAGGATTCTGAGAGAATCCTGCTGAGGATTCTGAGAGAATCCTGCTGAGGATTCTGAGAGAATCCTGCTCAGGATTCTGAGAGAATCCTGCTCAGGATTCTGAGAGAATCCTGCTCAGGATTCTGAGAGAATCCTGCTCAGGATTCTGAGAGAATCCTGCTCAGGATTCTGAGAGAATCCTGCTCAGGATTCTGAGAGAATCCTGCTCAGGATTCTGAGAGAATCCTGCTGAGGATTCTGAGAGAATCCTGCTGAGGATTCTGAGAGAATCCTGCTGAGGATTCTGAGAGAATCCTGCTGAGGATTCTGAGAGAATCCTGCTGAGGATTCTGAGAGAATCCTGCTGAGGATTCTGAGAGAATCCTGCTGAGGATTCTGAGAGAATCCTGCTGAGGATTCTGAGAGAATCCTGCTGAGGATTCTGAGAGAATCCTGCTCAGGATTCTGAGAGAATCCTGCTCAGGATTCTGAGAGAATCCTGCTCAGGATTCTGAGAGAATCCTGCTCAGGATCTGAGAGAATCCTGCTTCAGGATTCTGAGAGAATCCTGCTCAGGATTCTGAGAGAATCCTGCTCAGGATTCTGAGAGAATCCTGCTCAGGATTCTGAGAGAATCCTGCTCAGGATTCTGAGAGAATCCTGCTCAGGATTCTGAGAGAATCCTGCTCAGGATTCTGAGAGAATCCTGCTCAGGATTCTTGAGAGAATCCTGCTCAGGATTCTGAGAGAATCCTGCTCAGGATTCTGAGAGAATCCTGCCTGAGGATTCTGAGAGAATCCTGCTCAGGATTCTGAGAGAATCCTGCTCAGGATTCTGAGAGAATCCTGCTGAGGATTCTGAGAGAATCCTGCTGAGGATTCTGAGAGAATCCTGCTGAGGATTCTGAGAGATCCTGCTGAGGATTCTGAGAGAATCCTGCTCAGATTCTGAGAGAATCCTGCTCAGGATTCTGAGAGAATCCTGCTCAGGATTCTGAGAGAATCCTGCTCAGGATTCTGAGAGAATCCTGCTGAGGATTCTGAGAGAATCCTGCTGAGGATTCTGAGAGAATCCTGCTGAGGAATTCTGAGAGAATCCTGCTCAGGATTCTGAGAGAATCCTGCTCAGGATTCTGAAGAGAATCCTGCTCAGGATTCTGAGAGAATCTGCTCAGGATTCTGAGAGAATCCTGCTCAGGATTCTGAGAGAATCCTGCTCAGGATTCTGAGAGAATCCTGCTCAGGAATTCTGAGAGAATCTGCTAGCATTCTGAGAGATCCTGAGGATTCTGAGAGAATCCTGCTCAGGATTCTGAGAGAATCCTGCTGCAGGATTCTGAGAGAATCCTGCTCAGGATTCTGAGAGATCCTGCTCAGGATTCTGAGAGAATCCTGCTCAGGATTCTGAGAGAATCTGCTGCTAAGCGATTCTTGAGAGAACCCTGCTCAGGAATTCTGAGAGAATCCTGCTCAGGATTCTGAGAGAATCCTGCTCAGGATTCTGAGAGAACCCTCAGGATCGAGAGAATCCTGCTAGGATTCTGAGAGAATCCTGCTCAGGATTCTGAGAGAATCCTGCTCAGGATTCTGAGAGAATCCTGCTCAGGATTCTGAGAGAATCCTGCTCAGGATTCTGAGAGAATCCTGCTCAGGATTCTGAGAGAATCCTGCTCAGGATTCTGAGAGAATCCTGCTCAGGATTCTGAGAGAATCCTGCTCAGGATTCTGAGAGAATCCTGCTCAGGATTCTTGAGAATCCTGCTCAGGATTCTGAGAGAATCCTGCTCAGATTCTGAGAGAATCCTGCTCAGGATTCTGAGAGAATCCTGCTGAGGATTCTGAGAGAATCCTGCTCAGGATTCTGAGAGAATCCTGCTGAGGATTCTGAGAGAATCCTGCTCAGGATTCTGAGAGAATCCTGCTGAGGATTCTGAGAGAATCCTGCTCAGGATTCTGAGAGAATCCTGCTCAGGATTCTGAGAGAATCCTGCTCAGGATTCTGAGAGAATCCTGCTCAGGATTCTGAGAGAATCCTGCTCAGGATTCTGAGAGAATCCTGCTCAGGATTCTGAGAGAATCCTGCTTCAGGATTCTGAGAGAATCCTGCTCAGGATTCTGAGAGAATCCTGCTCAGGATTCTGAGAGAATCCTGCTCAGGATTCTGAGAGAATCCTGCTCAGGATTCTGAGAGAATCCTGCTCAGGATTCTGAGAGAATCCTGCTCAGGATTCTGAGAGAATCCTGCTCAACCAGGATTCTGAGAGAATCCTGCTCAGGATTCTGAGAGAATCCTGCTCAGGATTCGGAGAGAATCCTGCTGAGGATTCTGAGAGAATCCTGCTCAGGATTCTGAGAGAATCCTGCTGAGGATTCTGAGAGAATCCTGCTCAGGATTCTGAGAGAATCCTGCTCAGGATTCTGAGAGAATCCTGCTCAGGATTCTGAGAGAATCCTGCTCAGGATTCTGAGAGAATCCTGCTCAGGATTCTGAGAGAATCCTGCTCAGGATTCTGAGAGAATCCTGCTCAGGATTCTGAGAGACTCCTGCTCAGGATTCTGAGAGAATCCTGCTCAGGATTCTGAGAGAATCCTGCTCAGGATTCTGAGAGAATCCTGCTCAGGATTCTGAGAGAATCCTGCTCAGGATTCTGAGAGAATTTTTCTGAGGTTATCCTGAACAGGATACTGAAATAATCCTGAACAGGATTATGAGATTATTCTGAACAGGATTCCGAAAGAATCCTGAACGAGATTCCGAAAAAATCCTGAAAATTATTTCGAGAGAATCCTGAAAAGGATGCAAAAATTAGAAAAAACGACACAGAACATATAAGTACAGTATCATTCCTGAGATATTGGTGAAGATGACTTCCTAAGTATTACTTAAATGGGTTGTACTATAAATTTATGATTTCGAGCTTGTTGTGGCGTTGGCATATTATGATTTGAATAAAGGCAACACGCCGTTTATCTGTGATTAAAAGAAGAACATTTGCAATGCGGAAAAATGCTTCATTTATCAATTTATTCTAATTAAAAAACGTAAAAACCTACACCCACACACCCAAACTTTAATCGACAAACAGCCCTGTTCACACTTTTCCCATTACTATTTCCCCAAACTGCACACCGAATAACGCCCGGCATCTGTTGAAATGGGCAAAACTAATTGCACACCAATTGGAAAAGCGGAGCGAAACAGATAAACATCTGCGTCCACTTACTTTCCCATTGACCTGCATCCATCCCTCCCTTCCCTTGAACCAACCGGCGCCACCATCGAAACTATTTCGCTTTAACTGAATTTTAACGAGACAATTATTTTTCAATTTCGACTCCTAAATTATGTCCGGTACGGTCTTTTTTTCCTGCGGTGATCTGTTCATTTGCGTGATGGCATTTTTTTGTATCTGGGAAAGTTGTGGCGGACGCATCTGCAGAGAGATTCACGCTTTCGAATGGAACTGGAAAGGGAGGGGGAGGCGTCGTCGTTGAACCGAAGCTCCCAAAATGCGGAGGCCAAATTTATTCCCCATCAAATTCGTCACAACGGCGTGAAATTGAAGTTACAATTTTTGTGACATGCCACTTTTTGCACGGTTTGCCGTGCGCACTGAGCTCGCTGGGTTTGTACTACGGCAGCGAGGTGGAAAATCGCCACCCCTCCCACCGAAACGGAAAGCACACTGACCACCGCCCCTTTTTCGGGGATGGGTTCCGCGAAACGTGGGAGCAAACACGGGGTGTAATTATTCCGAAGTTTAAGCCATCCTTCTTCGCTTCTGGCTTGCTTTGCACCAATGGAAAAAAGATCAAACGGGATATAAAGGATAAAAGTTTTCCGGTTGGCTTGCGGAGATCTTTCCTCTTCCCACAGCTTTAGGTCGTCGCCGCTTGCGGGGCTAATCAGTAATTAGGATCGGTTCGCTTGAACGGTAGAGGAAAGGTCGACTGTTGTGACAGGGATGGTTTGACGATTTTTTTGCTAGTTATCCGTCTCATCACAATCGGAATTCGATCAATGAAGAATAATTCGAAGTTCAATTTGAAGGTAGAAACTACTTCTTAAACGAATGACAAAATTGATAAAATTCGCAAAAAGCACCAGAGATTTATCGGCTGAAATAAGAGTCAAGGGGCTCAAAACTTATTTTGAGCTAGGTGGCTCAACTACCAAATATTTAATTATGATGATAGATATGGCTCAAGTCATTTAGAAGCTTAATAACCAGAAACTACACATCCGATTTAGAGATCTTTTGGCTCTTTATTGAATAAAAAGTGCATTCTGATAATGCAGTTTAAGACAACTTCAGACTGCTTACTGAATTATCATCGAAGACTATCCGGAAGTAGATCAAATTCTGACCTAATAGAAAAAAGATCTATAGTTAAGAATCGTGCATAGGAAGACAAATTTGAATGTTTGCTAGTCCATGACACACATAATCGAATGAAGAATCACATTTTATGTTGCTCAGGAGCTTAGTGGCTCAATAACCTTAGGTTTATCAAATAACGAATCAAAAGCACATTAAAGAAGCTTACTGTACTACTGACAACAATCATAACGATCAAATAAATCATCTGTGACCATTTATGATATTGGAAAGCGAATATTGGAAGGTGCTTTATAAAGAGGGGCTCGTCTAAAATCACTGATGAGAACAGTAGATTTCAACGAGCGACGGATGCAGGTGGGTGTCTCTTGTCAATTGTTGAGACAGGATGGGTTTGACCATATTTTTCCCAGAAAACCGTCTCATCGGAATCGGAATTTGATCGAAGAAAATAAATTCTAATTTCAGTTTGAAGGTAGAAACTACTTTAGGAATGAATGACAAAATTAGCGAAATTCACAATAAATACTAGCGATTCCTTGGCATAAAGTGGAGCCAATGAGCTCAAAACCTATTTTGAGCTAAGTGGCCCATCTACCAGACATTCAATAATGATAGCTTTGTTGCTCAGGTCATTCTGAAGCTAGAAAACCTAAAAATCTGAAGCTATACAATAGATTTTGAGAGAGATT
Source organism: Aedes aegypti (assembly GCF_002204515.2). Classification (NCBI taxonomy): domain Eukaryota; kingdom Metazoa; phylum Arthropoda; class Insecta; order Diptera; family Culicidae; genus Aedes; species Aedes aegypti. Next base: position 52,733,906 of record NC_035109.1, on the reverse strand, counting down.
TTAACTCTTTTTGGTCAATAAGTGCAATCATATGAAGCATTTTAGGATTGTTTGTTAAATTATCATCGAAGACCAGCCCGGAGAAGAACAAGTTCTGACCTAATAGAAAAAAAGATCTGATGATCCTGTGTATCGTGCATTAAGGGACAAATCTGAATGTTTTTTAGTCCTGAAGAGTTTTAAAACCCACAATCGAATGAAAATTCACATTGTACATTGGTCAGGAGCCTAATGGCTCAATATTTCTAGATTTATCAAACAACGAAACAAAAACACATTCAGAGAGCTTACTGCACATCTGACAACATTCATCATAAGCAAAACAATCTGATGTTTGAAAGTGAATGTTGAAGGCGTTTAATAAGGAGCCGATATGGCTCAAAATGATAACCGTGCCGATGAAATCACCGATGAGAACAATATATATTGACATCAACGGCCCTTCAATGGCAAGAAACAATCATGGACAGGATTCGGAGAGACACGCGTACCCATAGTTCCAGACAACTATTGTTGTTTCAAATGGGATTGGTCAGACAGAATTCTAAAAAAGTCTTGGAAGGAAATTCGACAGAATCTCTATCAGGGTTCCAAGAAATGCTCGAACATTATTACGAGAGGATCATCAATCGGGTTCTGAAAGTATCCAAAATTAGCTTCTGAGAGGAAACTGACAAGAATTTTGGGAGAAAACCGGGACAGAATTCTGCGTGAATTCCAGAAATGAATCTGAAAGAATCCCAAAAAAGATCATAAGAAAATCTTACGAAACTGTCCCAAGAAGAATTTTGAGGAAATCCCGAACAGAAATTTGAGAGAATCCGGAACATAATTAAAAAAATCTTGTTTAAAAAAAAAAAACAAATGAACAAGAGTCCTAAATCTTCCGGAAAAAAATCTGAAATGATCTTGGAGCAAGTTTTGGAAGAAAATCTGTTGGGATTTTGAGAAAATCTCGAAAAATATTACGAGAGAATCTGAACAGTAATCTGAGCGAGCCCTGGAGAGGATTGTGAGAAAATGCCGGCCAATATTGTTGTCAAAGAATGGATAGGATTCTGGAATTCTCGGATAGTATTTTAAGAGCTTCTTGGCAAGGATTTTGAAAGAAACATGAACAGTTCCCCTGAGAGTTCTTCCAACTGGTCTTTTGGGATGTCTGTTTTAGAATTTACTCCAAAAGTTGTCTAAGAAGTTCATCCAAATGTTCTTGTGGGAGTTCATCCGGAAGTTCCTGTAGAAGTTCTACCAGAAGATCATGTAGAAATTCTTCAGAAATTTCCTGAAAGTATTCCTGTCAAAGTGCTGCTGGAAGTTCCCGTATCTGAAGTATCTGAAACGGTTTCAATGGAAGTTCCTCAGATCTATTCGTTTGGAAGTTCCTGTAGTAGTTCCTCCAAAAATGCTTATTGGAGTTTCTCTGGAAGATCCTGTAGGAGTTCCACTGGAATTTCCTGTAGGAGTTCCTCCAGAAGTTCCTCTAGAAGTTCCTCTGGAAGATCCTCTAGGAACTCCTTCAGAATTTCCTGTAGGAGTTCCTCTGGAAGTTCATGTTGGAGTTCCTCTGGAAATTCATGTAGGAGTTTCTATGGAAGTTTCTGTAGGAGTTCCTATGGAAGATTCTTTGGGAAATTTCTCTGGAAGATCCTGTAGAAGTTCCTCCAGAAGTTCGTGTAGGAGATCCTTTGGAAATTCCTGTAGGAGTTCCTATGAAAGCTCCTCTAGGAGTTCCTCTGAAAGTTCCTGTAGGAATTCCACAGGAAAATTCTGTAGGAGTTTCTCTGGAAGATTCTGTAGAAGTTCCTGTAGACATTCCTGTAGAAGTTCCTTCAGAAGTTCCAGTAGGAGTTCCTATGGAAGATCCTATAGAAATTCCTTCAGAAGTTCCTGTAGGAGTTCCAATGGATAATCCTGTAGGAATTCCTCTGGAAGATCCTGTAGTAATTACTTCAGAAGTTCCTGTAGGAGTTCCTCTGGAAATTCCTTTAGGAGTTCCTATATAATTTCCTGTAGGAGTTCCTTCCGAAGTTCCTCTAGAAGGTCCTCTGGAAGATCCTGTAGAAATTCCTATGGAAGATCCTGTAGGAGTTCCTCTGGAATTTTCTGTAAGAGTTCCTCTGTAAACTCCTGTAGGAGTTCCTATCGAAGTTCCTATTGGAGTTTCTCTGGGAGATCCTGTAGAAGTTCTTGTAGCAGTTCCTTCAGGAGTTCCTCTGGAAGATCCTATAGGAATTCCTATGGAATTTCCTATAGGAGTTCCTTAAGAAGTTCCTCTAGAAGTACTTCTGGAAGATCCTATAGGATTTCCGTTGGAATTTCCTGTAGGATCTCCTATAGAAGTTCCTCTAGAAGTTCCTATAGAAGTTCTTATAGAATTTCCTGTAAGAGTTCCTTCAAAAGTTCCTCTAGAAGGTCCTCTGGAAGATCCTGTAGAAATTCCTATGGAAGATCCTGTAGGAGTTCTTCTGGAATTTTCTGTAAGAGTTCCTCTGTATATTCCAGTAGGAGTTCCTATGGAAGTTCCTGTAGAAGTTTCTCTGGGAGATCCTGTAGAAGTTCTTGTAGAAGTTCCTGTAGGAGTTCCTCTGGAAGATCCTATAGGAATTCTTCTGGAATTTCCTATAGGAGTTCCTTAAGAAGTTCCTCTGAAACATCCTATAGGATTTCCTTTAGAACTTCCTTTAGGAGCTCTCCTTTAGAAGTTCCTCTAGAAATTCCTCTGGAAGATCCTGTAGGAATTCCTCTGGAAGATCCTGTAGGAGTTTCTCTGGAAATTCCTGTAGGAGTTCCTCTGGGAGATCCTGTAGGAGTTCCTCTGGAAGTACCTGTAGAAGTTCCTGTAGTAGTTCTTTCAAAAGTTCCTGTAGGAGTTCCTCTGGAAGATCTAGTAGGAATTCCTCTGGAAATACCTGTAGCTCATTCAGAAGTTTCTGTAGGAGTTCCTTTGGAATATCCTGTAGGAGTTCTTCTGGAAGATCCTGTAGGAAATTCTCTGGAGATTCCTGTAGGAGTTCTTTCAGAAGTTCCTGTAGGAATTCCTCTAGAAGTTCCTGTAGGTGTTCCTCTGGAAATTCCTGTAAGAGTTCCTATGGAAGTTCCTGTAGGAGTTTCTTTGAAAGATTCTGTAGGAGTTCTTCTAAGAGTGCCTGTAGGAGTTCCTCTGGATGATCTTGAAGGAATTCCTCTAGAAGATCCTGTAGGAAATCCTCTGGAAGATCCTGTAGGAGTTCCTCTAGAATTCGTCTGGAAGATCCTGTAGGAATTGCTTCAGAAGTTGTTGTAGGAGTTTCTCTGGTAATTCCTGTAGGAGTTCCTCTGGAAATTCCTGTAGGCGTTCCTTCAGAAAATCCTCTGGATGATCCTGTAGGAACTCCTTCAGAAGTTCCTGTAGGAGTCCCTCTGGAAATTCTTGTAGGAATTCCTATAGAAGTTCCTGTAGGAGTTTCTCTGGAAGATCCTATAGGAGTTCCTGTATAAGTTCCTTCAGAAGTTCCTCTGGAAGTTCCTCTAGAAGATCCCGTAGGAATTTCTTCTGAAGTTCCTGTAGGAATTCCTCTGGAAGTTCCTGTAAGAGTTCCTCTGGAAATTCCTGTAGGAGTTCCTATGGAAGTTCCTGTAGGAGTTCCTCTGGAAGTTCCTGTAGGAGTTCCTCTAAAAGTGCCTGTAGGAGTTTCTTCAGAAGTTCCTGTAAGAGTTCTTCTGGAAGATCCTGTAGGAATTCATCTGGACGATCCTGTAAGAATTCCTCTTGAAGATTCTGTTTGAATTCCTCTGGATGATCCTTTAGGAGTTCTTCTGAAATTTCCAATAGGTATTCCTTCAGAAGTTCCTTTTGAAAATTCCTGTAGGAGTTCCTATGGAAGATTCTGTAGGAGTTCCTGTAGAGGTTTCTTCAGAATTTCCTCTAGAAGTTCCTCTAAGAGATCCTGCAGGAGTTCCTTCAGAAGTTCCTGTAGAATTTCCTCTGGATGTTCCTGTAAGAGTTCCTCCGGAAGTTCCTGTAGTAGTTCCTATGGAGGTTCCTGCAGGAGTTCCTCCGGAAATTCCTGTAGGACTTCCTCTGGAAGTTCCTGTAGGAACTTCTCTGAAAGATCCTGTAGGAACTCCTCTGGAATATTCTGTAGGAATTCTTCTAGAAATTCCTGTGGGAGTTCCTTTGGAATTTCATGTAGGAGTTTCTCTAGAAGATTCTGTAGGAGTTCCTCTGGAAGATTCCTTAAGAGTTTCTCTGGAAGATTCTGTAGGAGTACCTGTAGAAGTTTCTCCAAGCTCCTCCTCCTGTAGGAGTTCCACTAGAATATTCTATTGGAATTCCTCCGGAAGAGCCTGTAGGACTTCCTTTGGAAGATCCTGTAAGAGTCCTCCAGTAATTTCCGGAAGTTCCTCTAGGAGAAATTCCTCTTGAAGTTCGTCCGGAAAGTTTTGTTGATGTTCTTCGGAAGTTCTTCTAAGATTTCTTCTGGAGTTTCTCTAGGTAGAAATTTCCCTAGGATTTTCTATGTAAGTTCTTGTACAAGTTTTTTTTCGGAAGTTCCTATTAGTTCTGCAACGAATTCCTTTGGAAGGAGTTGATCTGGAAGTCCGTCAAGGAGTTCCTCTAGGAGTATCCACAGTTATGGAGCTCCAACAGAAGTTTCTTTGGGATTTCTTCTGAATGCTCTTCCGCATGTTTTCTTCAGAGTTCCGCCGCAAGTTTACCCACTCTTGAAGCTCCTCTAGGAGTTGTTCTTGAAGTTTCACTAGGGATTTACAAATTTACCATGGAGTTTTCCAGCTGTTTCACCAATTCTGGAGTTCCTCCGGAAGTTTTTCTATGACCTCCGGACGCTCCTCTAACAGTTCCTCTGCAAGTTCTCTTAAGAGTTCTTCTAGAAATTTCTCTGAGTTCCGCAAGTTCAGTTAGGAGTTTCTCCAGATGCTCCGTAAGGATTTTCTCCAGGAAATTCAGCTGGAAATTCCTCCGCAAGATTTCTCAGGAATTCCTCCGGAAGTTAGTTAGTGAGTTGTCCTTATTGGACACACTTCAACTGATTAATTTGTTCGCGTCGATCTTAGAAAGTCAACCCATGAGTTTATTGGATAGTTTCGCCTAAGAGTTCCTGTACAAGTTCCTTTAGGTACCTCGAGGAGTTCCTTTTGAAGAGGCTAGCAATTCGATTGGAAATTTCTCTAGAAGTTACTCTGAAATTTCTTGTGCTTTCCCCCGGGATTTGCACCTGAAAAAAATTCTCATGTGAATCCTTTTTTTTAAATTCCAGGGTTATTTCTAACTACCTTATATGGAATTTTGGAATAAATTCACATGAAAATTCACTAAGACTTTCCCTGAAGAATTTCCTGCAGGATGTCCACTACTCGTTGCTGAAAACAAATCTTCAGAATTTCCTGAATGAATTATGAGAATGATTCCCTAAAAATTATTTACAGGAATTTCTGAAGTTATTTCATAGGATCTTCTTACGTTACGCCCTGAAATGCGCTAAAATGTTTCACGGAGGAAACCCGAAAGGAAACGCTGGAGGGATTCCCAGAGGACTTTCTAGAAAAATGCACATAAAAGATTGTCGACAATTGATGTAGGACTCAAAAATTGTTGATCTAGGAAATTTGGAAGTGAAAAGTTGGAAGAACTTCAATCACTGGGAAAAATCCTGGAGAAATTCCAATGGCGGAGTTACTGGAGAAACTCTCCTGGAAAAATTCTCAAAATTCCCAAAAGAATTCTTGAACTAACCTTGGAATTATTGGAAATACTGCTGAAGGAATTCTCAAAGGAGTCATCAGAAGAATCTACGAAGGAATTTCTTGAATAATTCTCCGGTGAATTCCTGTAAAGTTCCTGGAGTAAATCCCTGAGGAATTCGTGCAAGATTGTCTGAGTCGAAAAAAAACAGAAAAAATAATTGGTTTAACTTATGCAGATTCTTATTACGAAACCCACTTGTATCAGGATGCAACTCCGTAGTCTGAGCATAGCATTATAATTCTTGATGGAGAATCGCGAATAACTTATGAAAATGACCTATTTTATTATTTTTTGAATTTAGTTTTGCATATTATTTGAAAAAACTCCAAAATGGCCTCTAATAGAGGAGTGATAATGATAGCCATTATGGTTTAGAATAATTTCAAGATTCTCATTTGAACATCAATATATCAATTAAAAAAAAATTTGAAAATCGACTAAAAACTGATCTAAGAACAACGTTTTTATAAAAGCAGTCTCCATCATGAAATATTGTTCCGGACATCCATTTCCTATCAAGATTTTATGGCAAAAGTTTGAATAAAATATTAAAATGGGGTTTTAAGGTTAAATAAAATTAACATTTTTTCATCTGGCCAAAGTGGTTTAATACAATTTCTTCATTGAAAGCTTTTCTCTAAAATCAAAAGTTTCCGAGCTCGAATCTTTCAAATAAATTGCATGAAAAAACTCATACGCATTTTCAGAAGTTATTATAGTGTCAAACATGCGAAACATGTGCCAAATTTAATCAAAATCGTAGACGATCTGGCCTGAGCAAGTTTTTATTGGCTATTTAAGGACATGATGCATCATAATCTATTTATAGAATTTTCCACCGAAAATATCCCCACAAAAACAAAAACCATCCAAAGCTCCGGCTCGATGACGAGCTTTAATTGGTTCGGTCAGTCACAACGTTGACGACACAAATGGACACAGCGTCAAAAACCTTGCGATTAATTTAACGAACATTCGCCTCGTTTGCGGTGTTCCATTTTCGGAGGAAAATTTTTATTCAAATTCTCGGGCTTCCGCGCCGATTTTTTTCCGGAATCGGGAAACGATGATTGAGCGCTTGTTGGCACGTGGCAAATTTTAATTGGACAGTTTTGGAATGAGAAATTCCTTGAAAATAATTATGCTCCATATAGAAAAACAATATTTTTTGGAACATTGAAAATTCTAGCTAGCGCAAATAAATTCTGCAACGAGTGAAAAACCAACACTATTTTTATTGCATCCTATAAAGACCGCCCTTTTTGTCAAACTGCTCTTTCCTTGAGCTGGGGGTTATTTACACTTGACAAAGCCGCTCCTCGGTTGGACGAAGGTAAATTGCAGCTTTTATTTATTCGAAGAAGGACCGCACCTTTGGGAAAACACAGAAGCAGGCAAGAGAGAAACAAGGTAACGTTGAGCGTTCACCACTGAGAAGGGTGGGATCTCCAAACTCCCTTAAATTTCTTTTAAGGTTTTTGGACAATTTACTCAATTGGACAATTTACTCAATTATATCTCTTTCATTTGAATATCATCATATTTTAAATTACAACTTGTTTATTTTTTTAGTTTTAAAATAAAAAAAAAACATTTTGTTTTTTTTTAGTTTTCATAAGTATAAAATTTGCCAAAACTGCCAGGATCATTATTGACCATGCTGTTGTAACATTCCATTTTTTTTCTTTTTGATGATTTACTCAAGCTAGGAATTTCTTCATAGAATATTTTTTTATGAGAATTTTTCAAGAGCTACTTCATGAGACTCACCTAGATTTTTTTTCTGATATTTCCGTATAGATAACGTCAGTGGTTTCTGATTATGCATGTAGATAGTTTCTTGGGATTCTTTCTTGAAAATTCTCCAGAAATTATTCACCAGTCTGCTAAACGGTTTTTGCATAAATTTCTTAATCCTTTATTGCCATATTAACCTTTAAGTTTTCCTTCATATTAAAATGACTCGATTTAATTCAGCATGGTAGCATTTGGAATGCACACTTCTAATTTCTGCTAGAATTACTTCAGAAGTTCATCTGGTAATTCCTCTACGAATTCTTCCAGAAAGTTTGGCAGGAAAGTAGTTTACCCAAGAAATACTTCTAAGAGTTCTTTCAGGGATTTCTCCAAGAATTCATTCAGGGTTTCTTCAGAAATTTCTTAGGTAACACCTTCAAAAATTTTACAGATATTCTACAGTGACTTCTTCAGGAATTCCTGAAGGGATTTCTCCAAAAACTTTTACACGGATTTCTTCAGGAATTACTCAAGGAACTGCTTGAAGCAGTCACTCAAGGATTTTTTCAAAACTTCCACCAGGTATTCGTCCAGGGATTTCTCAAAAAAAAAATCCAGTAATAACTTCAAAGTTTTAAGCCGATTCGAAAAAAAATTGCTGCCTCAAAGATTTTTTCCAGGAATCCGTTCAGAGTTTCTTCCAGGGGTTACTGGTGGAACTTCTATAGGGGTTCCTCCAAGAATAGATCCAGGTATTCTTCAAAAATATCTCCACGGATTCCGACAGTTATTCCTCTAGAAATTCCTCCAAGAACTCCTGAGCGGTTCCACGCCAAATCGGTAAACGATGAAACTCGACTACCTTGGATTCAAATGGAATTTTGCACATAGTTTCGATATAATAGAATAAGTTTTTTCCACTGGTGGAGAGACCATTTAAAATCAAGAGTAACTTCTGATAAGGGCGTAAGTATTTTTAGCATCACCATTCAAAAAAAATGTAACTCGGAAACCGTTTGTTATATAGAAAAAGTGTCTGAGGAGGGATGGTAGACAATCAAATAGGCTTTGTAAAAAAATATACACTGAAAAAAAATACTTTTATTTTCATGAAAAAATCGAAATCAATCCTTAAAACACAAATTGCAAAAAATAGGTATCTTCGATTTTTTTTTCAAATTTTTTCTGTAAAATTTCAATGTAAACCAGATGTTTTAAGCACAGTTTCAACATGGTGCAATCTAGAATAATAAAGTTTTTCTAAGAGCAACTTCTGGTGCATTTCTGAAAATTCAATTTCAATGTTGATGGAGCATCTGGAATAATGCAAGAAACGGGCGTATTTTCTTAAGTTTTATGATATTAATATAATTCAATCCCAAATATCTTGAAGCGGTTACTTATAGGAAGATCATTGATATTAGAATTTTGAATTGTTTTTGAATAAAAAATCATATTGCAGCATCAAAACGCCTTTTCTATTACCAGAAATTGAATTTTCAGAAATACACCAAAAGTTGCCCTTAGAAAAAAAAAATTTATTTTAAATTGCACCATGTTGAAACTGCCCTTAAAACATGGGATATTAATGTGGAAAGATATAAACGTAACATTGTTGGTGGAGCATCTGGAGTAACTTATGAAACGGGCGTATTTTTTTAAGTTTTATGATATTAATATAATTGAATCCTAAATATCAAGAAAACGGCTAGTTTTAGGAAGATCATTGTTATTAGCATTTTGAATTGTTTTTGAATGAAGAATCATATTACAGCATCAAAACGTCTTTTCTACGGCCAGAAATTGAATTTTCAAAAATGCACCAGAAGTTGCTCTTAGAAAAACTTTTTTATTTTAGATTGCACCATGTTGAAACTGTTTCTTAAAACATCTGGTTTTACATTGAAATTTTACAGAAAAAAATTTGAAAAAAATCGAAGATAGCTATTTTTTGCAATTTGTGTTTTAAGGTTTAATATCGATTTTTTCATGAAAATAAAAGTATTTTTTTTCAGTGTATATTTTTTTTTTTACAAAGCCTATTTGATTGTCTACTATCTCTCCTCAGACACTATTTCTCTATAATAAACGATTTCCGAGGTACAATTTTTTTTTAAATGGTGGTGCCAAAAATACATACGCCCTTATCAGAAGTTACTCTCGGTTCTAAACGATCCCCAACTATATGAGATAATTTTCGTCTTATATACTTAATACATCTTAATACTTCCCAGATATTTCGACAGGGATTTTCCCAGAATTTTCTGAAGGGATTTTCTCCAGAATTTTTTACAAAGATTTCTTCAGACATTTCTCAAAAAATTCCTGAGAGGTTTACTCCATGAATTTCTTAAGGGATTTTTTAAGGAATCCCATCAAGAATTTAACCAGGGAATGCTCGAAAAATACCTTCAGAAATAACTTTATTTTCTCTCAAATGTTCCAAAAGAAATTCCCATAAAGATTTCTGCAGAAAATACTCCATGGATTCTTCCAGAACTTTCTCCATGAAACGGTTCAAAGATTTCTACAAGAATTTTATCACAGATTCATCCATATATACTTCTAGAAATTTTCCCGAGAATTTCTCCAAAAAGTCCTCCAGGAACTTCAACAGTAATCCCTCCAGTGCTTTCTGCAGGAGCTCCTGCAAAGGTTCATCCAGGAGCTTTTACAGGGATTCCTCAATGATTTTTGTTAGGAATTTCAACTAGGAATTTATCCAAAGAAATTTCCTTCAGAATAATTTCAAGGTTGTAAGCATTTTAAATTTTATTTTTCCAAAATACTCCAAAAATTGCTCCATTGATTTCTTTAGGAACATCTTCAGAATTTCCACAGGAGATTCTTACAGGGGTTACTAGTGGAATACCTACAGAGATTCCTCTAAGGAAACATCCAGAATTCTTCCAGTTATTTCTTCAAGGATCCGACATTTCCTCCTCCAGAAATTCCTCCCAAAAAACTCCTGTTTTCCTGAAATTAATCAGGAATCCTCTTTCAATTTCTAAAGGGATTTTTGTATGTACTCTTCAGAAACTTCTCTTGAGATTTAAACAGGAATTACCACAAGAACTCAGAAAAGACTTCTCCAGGAACTCTTACAGGGATTCCTTCTGGAATTTCTCAAGGAATTCCCTAAAGAAGCTCGACGAATTTCTCAAGAGATTTTTTTTCTTCAGGAGAATTCATTTAGGATTCTTCCGGAAGTAATTTCAAGACTCTAAGACAATTCACAGATTTTAACAAAAACCCTCTGGATATTCCTCTAAGGCTGCATCCCCAATAACAGGAATTCCTCTATGGATTTCTCCAGGTACCCAAATATTTCAAAGAGTTATTCCTCCCGAACTTTCATCAGGAAATCCTGCATACATTCCTTCCGGGAACGACTCAGGATTCCTTCAAATTTTGCAAGGGATCCCTTTACTATTCATCCGGCTATTCTTACATGTACCCTCCCAGGAACTCCTCCAGAGATTTCTTCAGGGATTACCTCAGGAATTCCTTAAAGGATTCTTCCACAAACTCTTACAGGAATTTTTTCAGACATTCCTCAAGAAATTCCTGGATTTTTTTAGGAATTACACCAGGAATTTGCTCGAAAAATACCTCCAGAAAAACTTCAAAGTTTTAGGCCGATTCACAGATTTTTCAGAAATTCCTTCGAATATTCCTGAAAAAATCCTCCAAAAAATTCTTCAAAGATTTCTTCAGAAAATGCTCCATGGATTCTTCCAGACTTTCCCTAGGAATTGGTTCAAAAATTCTTCCAGGGATTTCTACAAGAATATCATTACAGATTCATCCAATTAAACTTCTAGAAATTTCCCCAAGAATTTCTCCAAAAATTCCTCCAAATATTCCTCCAGAGATTCCAACAGTAATCCCTCCAGAACTATCTTCAGGAGCTCCTGGCTTCATCCAGGAGCTCTTACAGGGATTCCTCAATGAGTTTTCTTAAGAAATCCACCAGGAAATCATCCAAAGATTCGTCGGAAATTTCCTCCAGAAATAATTTCAAGGCTGTACGTCATTTCACAGATTTTTCCAAAAATCCTACATATGTTGCTCTAGCAATTTCTCCAGAAATTGCTGAATAGATTTCTTCAGGAACTTTTTCAGAATTTCCACATAAATCCGTTAAGAGATTTTTCCAGAGATCCAGGAACTTTTACATTCCTCTATGATGAGGTACTTTAGCATATTATTCGATAACTCTTGCAGATATTCTTCCAGGAGCTTCTAACAGATTCCTTCAAAAAACTCTCAAGGGATTCCTTCTGAAATTATTCCATGTATCTCCAGGAACTCCTCCAGATATCTCTACAGCAATACTCTCAAGAATTTCTAGAGGGATTCCCCCAGACACTCTTACAGGGATTCATTCAATGGTTTCGTACTGGAATATATTTATGGTTTCCTAAAGGAAGATTCTCTCCATGAATCGCTCCAGTTTTTTTTTAAATTCACAAGAGATTTCTCCAGAAATTTCCTAGCGGCTTCTTTCAAAAATTCATTAGGAAATTTCTTCAGGATTTCCTTCAAATAATCCTTCCATTTACCAGTAAATTTTCTGGAAATTTTTCGAAGAATTCTCACAGTAATTCCTCAAAATATTTCTCTAGAGATGTCCCCAAGAATTCCATCAATTTCCTAAGATAATCTTCTAATACAGTCATTCCATGAAAAAACGATCTAGTGGGACACCGAATTCCGTGAAAATTTGCTATTTTGTTCCTTATGCGAAATAAGGATACAAGTGTTTGCTTTTTATTTTTTTTTTAGGGTGACTATTTCCGAAACAGATTGAACAGAAAAATCGCGATTTTGCAATTTTTTTTTAATTATAGTTTTTGAACCGCTTGACCGATTTTCAATTTGGACGGAATAAAACTAAGGATTTTGACTTTTCAAGGTAAATATAAAATTTCACAAAAATTGTTTTTTTTACATGAAAAATAATATCAAAATTTCCGTATTTTCGTGTTTTGAAGGCCTACTGCTGTTCTAATTTTTTCTTGAATGTTCAGAAAATTTTACATTTCCTGTCAAATTTTCAGCGATGTATGTTTTTTAGTTTTTTTTTTTAAATAAAATTCAGTCATTTTTCTTCGGCACACACTGTAGGTCTCAGCTTATTAGTTTTTATTTGAAAAAAATCATAACTTTTGAACAGCTCAACCGATTTCCAATATTTTTTTTATGGAATAAAAGCTTAAGATTTCAGCTTAAAAAATTTAAACTATGAAAACAAAAATTTTTACATGAAAAACATAAAATTTGCTTAAAAACTAGTTTTATATATTTTTTTATGTAAAACCATTTTTTCGGAGTTTTATATATATTTTTGAAAAACTGAAATCTTAAACTTTTATTCCATAAAAAAGATTGGAAATCGGTTGAGCTGTTCAAAATTTATGATTTTTTTTTTCTTAATAATGAATCTTATGCGCTGAGACCTACAGTGTGTGTCGATGAAAAATGACTGATTTTTTATTTTCAAAACAATATATCTCAAAAACTAAAAAACATACATCGCTGAAAATTTTACAAAAAAAAAGTGAAATTTTCTGAACTTTCAAGAAAAATTATAACAGCAATAGCCTCTTTTGTCCCGAAGCCTTCAAAACACGAAAAAACGGAAATTATTGATTTTTTGTCATGTAAAAAACAATGTTTGTGAAATTTTATATTTTTCTTGAAAAGTCAAAATCTTTAGCTTTCATTTTGTCTAAGACAATTAAAAACCGGTCAATCAGTTCAAAAGTTTTAATTCTTTTAAAAATAAAAATTTTGCAAAATTTCGATTTTTCTGGTCAACCTATTTCGGAAAAGGTCACCCTAATTAAAAAAATCCAAAAACGCGTGTATCCTTAAGGTGAAGATGAATCGAAGCCAACCCTCAAATTTTCGAGAGCACGGATCTGGAGAACCAAACATCAGTTTAAGCTGAAAACTTAATCGATTGGTCACCACCAGCGAGTGACTAATCGATTAAGTTTTCAGCTTAAACGGATGTTTGGTTCTCCAGATCCGTGCTCTTGAAAATTTGAGGTTTGGCTTCGATTTATCTTCACCTTAATTCGGATAAGGAACAAAATAGCAAATTTTCAAGGAATCGGTGACCCACTAGACTGGATTTTTTCCAATATTTTAGATTCACAGTCAATTTATCCGGATGAACCACAACCCGACCCTGACTGATGCCAAAGCAATGGCACAAAATTACAAATAAGCAATTTTCCCAACTTTATCTCCTTCGCCAAGGTAATACCTCTGCAACTTTTTTCGTTGTCACTGGGATTACCACCGCTGCGCTTCGCCACTCCTTCCGTGGCACAACTTTTTTTTTCTTTTGCAATTGTCGCTCTCGTAGCGTCTTACAGGACACTCGCACACACCATCTAATCAATTCATGACACGTAGACACTTTTCATTTGTTCATCTTTCTCCCGGATCTTGGAACCCCGGCGGCAAACAACCTAGCCGGTTACACAGAATTGTACTGAAGGTCCGGGTGTTTGCATGGCTGTTGGTGTAAGTCCATGTTTTGGTGCAGCGCCATCTCTTCGCTGGCCGTAATAAGCACATTTTGCGGTAAACAATTCCAAGAGGAAACCAAAAAACGAAGCAAAACGAATCGGAAGCGTGACCACCGGTGACTGGCCTTTTGTTGACCCTGGATGGAACCCAGTCGGAGAGAAAAATTGTCTTCATTTGTTGTGAAGTTGCTGACGAAGGAGACGATTTTTTTTTGTAAAAGTCCCCACCCAATGAATCGAATGGTTGGGATTTGGTGTCCAAGAATTGTATCTTTGATTTTCTAGAATATGTTTGTACTCATAAGTGTAAATTATTGAAGATCTGCAATTATTTCGAAATACCAGATTTAAAAAGGTCAACAAATCATAAAACCATAAAATCACCAAAATGTATGCAACCAGTACTACTACCTGTTTCAAGTTTGGATTGCCATTATCACCGTCTAGGGTTTGTTCAAATATTACGTAACGCAACAGGGGGAGGGAGGGGGTCTTACCTAGTGTTACGATCCATACAAAAATTTAAAAATTCCCATACAAAAGCTGTTACGTGGGGGAGGGAGGGGTCCAAAATTGGCAAATTTTGCGTTACGTAATATTTGAATGAACCCCTAGATGTATGTAAATTCAATATCGTATGAATCAAGTTGAAGCAATTTTTATTTTTCAAAATTCTCATTAAATGCCGCAATTCAAATAGTTTTAATGACCTTAATACTAAGAACCAAAAAAAAATCGCACGAAGGTGAATCAATCCAAAATTTTCCCCTTACACTCGATTGGCTGGAACCCACAAAACCATTCCGTTACAGATGTGATTATTTTTCGGCTCGTGTGCGATGGAATTGGTGGATGTGGTGATTGGGCCACCAAGACCACTACCATACACAGCTCGTTCACTGATTAGTGGGCAGAAATTATTTGCCCTGGTCGATTGATTGTTCTGGCAAGCTGGCACTTCTCCTATATCTATGGCTATCGGTCACAGTTGCTGCCGGTCCGGATTAATTGAATTATATTACCAGAGAAACGTGACGAAGTCATTTTTCTCTGATTGGGACGGTTGGGCTTGATTGGTTTGGAATTGGCTTTCTGAGGATAGGCTGAAAATTTCAGAGGAGTTTTTCGTTCGAAGGACAATTTTGAAGGAATTTTACAAGAAGCCATTCTTGTTAAGGTGAAATGTCTCGGAATCCAGAGATGGCCTTAACAATAGTCAACATGTCTTCTTCAAAATGTTACCTATATTGAAAATGACAAACGATTTTATGCGAAACGTCTTTATGCGAACTGAGTCAACCCTCATTTGACGTAAATCTTAATGCAGTAGGAGAATTAGGGGCATAATGGACACGTTAAGCAAATTTTCTTTTTAAGACCATAAAATGTCAATGTTTTTAATTTACCCCAGGCTAGTTTTCAAGTTTGATATTAGAATGACGTGTAACATGCATTCGTGATAATAAAAATCATGTCATATGTCAGAAAAGTGAGATAGAAAATTGGGTCAAAAACAAGGCTGGTTAAAAGGTATCGGGGCAAAATGAATACTTGCATGAAATTTAGTGATTCCAATGTATTTAATGACTGTCAATCGTTCCGATATGTAAAAGGACTCTTTCTCAATCATAATAGCTAAAAAGAACCTTTCTGGGTTCGTTATTTTGCTCAAAAATTAGATTCTCCCATCGCCTTGCGTATATGCCAATATGAAACTTAGAAAAACTTCCAGTCGAATTTCAAAGAACAATGGAAGCAAAAAATAAACTTTTATATCGTCACAAATTTCAAATGCGGTTCTTCAGATGATGAATGATGAAGATGTATGAACTTTTGATGAAATATGTATATTCTCAGAGATTAAAGAAGTGTCCATTTCGCCCCGTGTGTTCATTATGCCCATGATCAAAAAGGTTCAAAGAAATGAATTTCTCAACATATTGCAACAGAAGTTCGAGGTCATCCAAGAAATGCCGGAAATGTTGTCAAATCAACTCATTCGAATCGACCATTTGGCCGAATGGATCATTAGGACAATTTCTAAATCCTTTTAATGTTTCGGCCTAATTACGTTAAGCCCAATGAAACATTCAGCCTAGCAAACTTTGGCCTAATGTACTTCGACACAACGTGCTTCGGAGACCGATTACACTGCGGAACACATTTTTTTTTCTCAAGCATCTAAATACCGCTATTTACTTTATTAAGGGTTGCTGAATCCATTGTCGTTTTTTAAATATCATAGCACGTCTAGTTTTTGAGATGTTGGCTGTTAAAAATTCAAAATTTGACTATATGATCCAACTTGCATGCAAGTTTGTCAGCTTGTAAGGAAATTTATTTGCTTAATTTGCCACAGATTTAAAGCATTATGTGTTTAACAATTCTTACCAGCAAAGTTCATAATATTATCGATGCTCAAGAGTTATTTCCTGATGTGTTAGAAAAGTATTGTATTTTGTCATATAGGAGAAACTTAAAGTTTTGTATGAAAACTGCAAACATGTTTAAAAAATCGATTTAACCTAAATTTTATCGTTCAATTCCAACCAAACTTGATCTGAAATAGAAGTTGACGCCCTATTTTGCATGCTCTCTGGATTAGATCACAAAATAGTTTGATAAATCATACTTGAAAGTTCATGTAATCATCAATTAAACCAGTGTTTTATACATTTTTTAGCGACTCGTAGTTAAAAATAGTGACGTGCAGGGAAGTTTCTGAAAAGGGCATCAGATTCAGAGGCTTCAAATCTACTAGAGACGCATAATTCAATCCATAATGGCCATTGAGATTGCGTTGCCGAGGGGATGGATAATTGAGTTAAATGGACATTTATCATCATCCAGGTACACTCTGGAATGCAGATCTACGTACGTAATAAGTTACATTACATTCTGAAATGTTATTGCTTAGCATATGCTCGAAATGATTCAAAAAAATAAACTACTTAGACCTTAGATAGATAGGAGATCTTTGTGGAGACTTATGTGAAGATCTCTATGAAAACCATTGTAGGGTCCTCTGAGACCTCTATGGCGAGTTCTGTGGAAATTTCTGTAGAGACTTTTTTAAGTCTTAGATTCAGAGTTCTAAATAGAAGTTTGGGAAGACACCCGTAGAGACGTTATGTGGTCCAGTGACACACTGAACAATATTATCCTAGAAAACTGGCTATACTTAGTAGATTCTAAGATTCCTTGAAAAGCACATCCGTACAACTCTCTAAAATACCATCAAGCTACCATTCACCGTGCATTTAAGAAAAATTTGCACTTCAAAAATTATATAACTTTTCCACAAAATTTGAAGCGTACTGGAATACCACTACGTAGCGTGGAATTATATAATAATTCCGGGAAAAATCTAAAACCGCATAACAAAAAAAAATACACAAAAATTATGTTTGAAAATGTCATGTTAAGGCGCAAGTAAAATTGGTAGCAAAGTCAAAATTGAAAAAGCAGTTTTCTCCTTTTAAATAGACAAATCGAATAAAATAAGAACACATAAATTTGCCAAATAAAAAGGCTGTGTGTTTTTATTTTCTTTGGTTTGTTGTTTTAAAAGGAGAAAATTGCTTTTTCAGTTTTGACTTTTGTTCTTTTTTTACTTGCGCCTTAAGGTCGCCTGGTACCGTTCTATGTCACCATTCATCGTGCGTATAGTTTTCGTCATGATTTAATTTTGTATCTTGAAGAAACGTTGTGGATGGAGCAACTATGTTGCTAGTAGTGTGCAAACTTATTTTTAAGAGTGTTCAAATCTTCATTTACACCCCAACCTCTTTTTACGACCGTTCTCGGGGGGTCGTAAAAAATCAGGATTATAATTATGTTTTTGAAAAATGCAGCGTCTAGATGCGGGAATACTGATGGTGGGTTGAGAACTTTCCAAAATGGCCGTTCAAGTTTTCATATTTTGGTAATAGATGGCAACACTGCTCGATTGTTATCAAAAGAGCCAATTTTATGGGGTGTGATATGTAAATACCAAAAAATTTTAAGGATAACGATACCGAATGT